>NW_026606104.1:54260000-54570000 GCF_029834395.1 Sorex fumeus
GTTTCTTAAATGTGTGAAAGTAAACAGGGCTGGAGCAGTAGTACAGTGGGTAAGGTGCCTTGCACATGGCCAGCCTTGGTTCGATCCCTGGCGTCTCATATGGTCCCCAAGCACCACCAGGAGTCATCCCTTAGCAGAGAACCAGTAGTAAGCCCTGAGCACAGTT
Source organism: Sorex fumeus (assembly GCF_029834395.1). NCBI lineage: Eukaryota > Metazoa > Chordata > Mammalia > Eulipotyphla > Soricidae > Sorex > Sorex fumeus. The sequence goes on from NW_026606104.1 coordinate 54,260,167, forward strand.
AGGTTGGCACCCTCCCCCACAAGGAAAAGGGAAAGTGTGAAAGCAGAGAAGAAAGTAGAAATCATGTATAGCCCAAGTAATAACAAGTAACACTTTTAGGCTATGTCATTCTTCTATTTAGACTGGGGTAAGAGTCAGTCGCGCAAATAGATGTGAGGAATAAAAGTCTCTGTAGACTGTGGAATTCAAGCTTGTAGACTGTGGAATTAGTGCATTCTCATAGGAAGTAGCACGTGTCCTGAATGAGACAGTTTTTGTGGTTTTGATTTAGATCAAAAAATATATAAAAATTTAAATTCTGCATCATATTTTTGCTTAGACTATCATAGCTTATTTTATTTTTTTTATTCTGCTTGTCACGTAAGTTTCAGACTCATACCTTTTCGATTATCATTTTCTGGAAACATTTTAAAAGAACACTGTAGCAAACATCATCTATAAACTGCTTTTCACTGGTTGTTGTGATGCCATAAACAGTACATCAAAGGAAGCTGAGACTTTGCCCAGAGCAGGTTACAGATCTTGCAGCTGTCACCACCAAGGAGTCTGTTCACTTAACACTTGCTGAATAGTTTTATTCCTCTTCTTTAACATCCAGGAAGTGGGAATGGCTGAGAAAAAAACTTAGCTGCATATTATCCTCTTTCCTCTCTCATACACAGTTGCTTCATTTTCAGACTCTAACATTAAAATGCTCCCTTCTTTACAAACAAAGCATGTTTGCAGGTTGATTAAATGAGGCTTCTTTTTAGAATGCATTTCATTTGGAGTACAATTCATGCTTTTGTCCTTACTGCTGCAATTCCTTAAATTTGGCACTTTTTTTCTTTGTCTGTGTTTTAATTAAAATTCAGTCAAAGCTAGAAGAGGCCCTCAACCTGGCAACAGAGTTCCAGAATTCACTACAAGAATTTATCAACTGGCTCACCCTAGCAGAGCAGAGTTTAAACATCGCTTCTCCTCCCAGCCTGATTCTCAACACTGTCCTCTCCCAGATAGAAGAGCACAAGGTGACTATCACAGTATGATTTTGTCTTCCTTTTGAATGAACTGAGTTAAAAGAAATCCTACTTTTCTTTGTCTTAAGTTTAAAAAGAGCAATATCTTTTTTCTCTCAGGTTTTTGCAAATGAAGTAAACGCTCATCGAGACCAAATCATTGAACTTGATCAAACTGGGAATCAGTTAAAGTTCCTTAGTCAAAAACAGGATGTTGTTCTGATCAAGAACTTGTTGGTTAGCGTCCAGTCCCGATGGGAAAAGGTTGTCCAGCGATCTATTGAAAGAGGGAGATCACTGGATGATGCCAGAAAGCGGGCAAAACAAGTGAGTCATAAAGGAAAGATACTAAGAGATGAACAACCGTGGATAGCAAGTGTTTGGATTGGTTTGCATAAAAACATCAAATGTGTGCACATTAATTTCTGTTATAAATTAACTTTTTGTGTAATTGTAGTTCCATGAAGCTTGGAAAAAACTGATTGACTGGCTTGAAGATGCAGAGAGTCACCTGGACTCCGAACTGGAGATATCCAATGATCCAGATAAAATCAAACTTCAGCTCTCTAAACACAAGGTAAAGCAGTTCCCATATCTCAGGTGCTAAACTTAATTTTTACTAAATAAGGCTTGCTAACCAGGGTGTATAGTTAGTCCAAAGAGAGCTTATCAGTATTAAAATTTCAATATGACCATCTTACTGTGACAACTGTTCATTTGAAATAACAGTTCATACAAAGTACAAAAGTAAGCAGTTATAAATCTGCAGGCCTTTGGGAATTGTCATACATGACTATATATGGCCTAAACAAAACTTTGTTCACGTCATATGGATAAGCTGTTGTTGATTTTATTTAAAAACTGGCTACAAACATGAAAACTCCAAAACTGGTTTTTGTTTCAATCAAGATGTCACCTGACGGGAACTGGGGAGATACCTGTATAGCAGGTAGGGCATTTGCCTTGCACATAACTGACCTAGGTTTGATTCCCGGCATCCCATATGCTCCCCCCAGTACCACCAGGAGTAATTCCTGAGTGCAAAGCCAGAAGTAACCCCTGAGCATCACCAGGTGTGGCCCTTACCCCCCAAAAAGATGTTTCCTGATCTTGAAGGGGGGCCATGGGAAAGGTCAGTGTCAACACTTTTTATTTTCTTTTCTCTTTTGGAAATAGGAGTTTCAGAAAACCCTTGGTGGCAAACAACCTGTGTATGATACCACAATTAGAACAGGCAGGGCACTGAAAGAAAAGACTTTGCTTCCTGATGACACTCAGAAACTTGACAACTTACTGGGAGAAGTCAGAGACAAATGGGACACTGTTTGTGGCAAGTCTGTGGAGAGGTGAGTATAAGTCTCCCTTTCATAGGTTTGTAGTTGTATCGTAGAGCTACGAGACTGGATTCCACCCAATAGAAATAAAGCTATGTCTCAATAAGAGGTTTTATAGCATCCCGGAACATCCAGTTAGTTTAATAAAAGCTACAAAATAATTTGAATAAAATGAAATAAATTTCTCTCATTTTAAACTTTAAACTTGCTATATTAGATTGAGGCTCATGAAGCCGAGCCAACACTAATAGGAAATTGGGAAGTCTAAATATCTATAAACAACCAGCTTGTAATAGCTGAGTGTCGTCATGATGTGTTGGACTCTACCAGAGCCTCTGCAGATGTTGCCTCACGTCGCCTTCTTGATACCTAGCCTTTACTGATCAGTGTTTTGCAGGCCAGATAGTCCCTAGTTCCATGAAGATCACTGAGTGGAAACTGTTACTCCCTTTATATAGATAAGGAGACAATCCGAAGAGGGCCGGAGAGATAGAAAGGGAAACACAGAGGCTTCTTCACTATGCCATGGTCACTTTGCTACTGAATCGCAGAGCTGGGATTTGAAGGGAACTGTTTCTAAAAGTTGTACTTTTCCCATTTTTACCCACTGCACTGCCCTCCTGTTGTTCATCGATTTGCTCAAGCGGGCACCAGTAACAACAAATTGTGAGACTTGTTACTTAACTACATTCCACAAAGTTCTACGGTGTCTATTTGTTCTATAGCTCTTCAAATGAAGCTACTGAGGTTTAGAGAGGTAAAGAGACAGCCCAGGATCACAAAACTAGTTTAGAGCTAAGAATTAAACTCTTAATTCTAGACCATTATTTAGAACCATCATCTTCTCCTGGACAAGTGGTAAATTAACACAGACCATGGATCAGTAGGGTGTACCCATCTTATTAACCATTGGCCTCTAAGATGCCAGAAGGGCCTCTGTTTCTCTCTCCTCCGCTACTCTTAATCCACTCTGATTAGTGATTTGAATTTAAAAAAAAAAAAAAACTAGGTATCTCTCTTGGTCACTTTCATTTCCAACATGGGAACCTTGTCATGTAGCACCGAGGAGTGTTTCCTTTCAGTAGTCAGAATTGAGGCCTAAGCCAGAAAGATACCGAGTATTCGATATGCCAGACACAGTAACAACAAAGTCGCCAATGGAGACGTTACTGGGCCCGCCTGAGCAAATCGACGATCAACGGGAGGCCTTACTATCTCTTACTTACTATCTTTAAGTAGGTAAGCACTTGCCTTCCACGTTCCCAACCTGGGCTCAATCCCTGGCACTCTGTGGTCCCCTGACCCCCACCACATGAGATCCCTGAACACAGAAGCCCTAAGCACTGCCAAATGTATCAGAAAAACAGAACTGGGGCCATTCACCGAAGAAAAATATCTGTGAAAACAATGATGTTTGTTTGTGTGTTTCAGGCAGCACAAGTTAGAAGAGGCCCTGCTGTTTTCAGGCCAGTTCATGGATGCTCTGCAGGCTTTGGTCGACTGGCTGTACAAGGTGGAGCCACAGCTGGCTGAGGACCAGCCCGTGCATGGGGACCTTGATTTGGTCATGAACCTCATGGATGCCCATAAGGTGAAGTGTGAAATCAGGACTGTACAGAGGGCAAATGTGGGGCCAGCTACCTCTGCATGCCTTTGCTCAGGCTGGCCGCGTGGGGCCGGAAGGAAATCGAACAGACAGTGTCCCTACTTGTCAGGGAGGAGGTCCCTGATCTGAGTGTTTAAACAAACTTGTTGGGATTCTGTGTCAGTCCCAAAGAATTTACCAACACTGGTTTGATTCAGGCTTGGCGATGTGTAAATTTCACTTTGAGTTCCTCTCAAACACCCCCCTTTCCTGTTTATGTGTTTTGGTTGAGTCATGAGATGGATTTAACTTCAGAAGACCCTCAAATATCCATTTCCACTAGCTCCCAAAATAGAAATGAGTACTTTTTCAACCGCTTTTAAACTTAGCAAACCCAACACTATGCACACCAATATTTAGTTTATCCAGAACCTGTCAAACTTCAGCACAAAATATTCAACTCTACTTTGAAATTGTATCAGTCATGTTTATGTGCGTGGCAGTTATATTCATATATATTTCCCATAATACTGGAAATGTTATTGTAACATTATTCCCACTTACATGTAGGAAAAATGGAGAGCCCCACTGTTCACCTTGTTGGAGCCATTTCTCCTGGTCATTCTTTACATTGTCCTACATCCCTCGGTTTAAAAGACACATAATAGGAACTATGAAGAAAAATTAAATCAGAGCTGGAGAAATAATGCAGTGGGTAGGGCGATTGCCTTGCACATGACCAACCTGGGTTCAATCCTTGGCATCCCATGTAACTTGTCCCGCAAGCACTGGCAGGAGTGGTTCCTGAGCACAGAGCCAAGAGGAAAGCCTGAGTATCACCGGGTGTGGTACCCCCCCAAAAAAGAAAAACTGAGCCAAATGTTCACTTTCTTTGTGGTTTTACATCTTTTTGGATTCAAGTACAGTTCTCAGATGAACTAATTCTGTTTTCTTTCCTAGGTTTTCCAAAAGGAACTGGGAAAGCGAACAGGAACGGTTCAGGTGCTAAAGCGTTCAGGCCGAGAGCTGGTTGAGAATAGCCGTGATGATACCACTTGGGTGAAAGGCCAGCTCCAGGAACTGAGTACTCGCTGGGATACCGTGTGTAAACTCTCTGTCTCTAAACAAAGCCGACTAGAGCAGGCCTTAAAACAGGTGAGTGATGCTTACTAGAACAGCAAAAGGTGGATGGTTGGAGCAGATTAATTCTGGTTTCTTTGTTAGAGTCAGATCCAGCCAGTTCTGAATTTAACTGTGAAACATATTTTGAATGTCCTACAGGAATTATTAGAAAATGACTTCAGTTGGTTCTCAGAGTTGTACAAATGAAAGATAACCTTGATTTGGTGGGGTTGTTAAAGGCCTATAAGTTCAGGTCAAACTCCATCTCATGGCATATCCCAGAATATAGGACCTTCGCTGCAGAAAGCTCTGGGTTCACTCTTTCATACTTGGTTATTTCAGGCAGAAGAGTTTCGGGATACAGTCCACATGCTGTTAGAGTGGCTTTCTGAAGCAGAGCAAACTCTTCGCTTTCGAGGAGCACTTCCTGATGACACTGAAGCCCTGCAGTCTCTCATAGACACCCATAAGGTAATCCAGCTCCAAGTAACAGTGACCCATGCCACGGACCAAGCGGTGTGGGCTCAAGGAAAGCAGCTTTTGAGTAGAAACATCAGACCCCATGTGAAAAGTAGCAGGATCAAAATGGGCCCAGTTTGCTGGTTTAGCAAGAATGAGAGGGAATTACATTTTTACGATACCTTAAAGATCATTCATTTGTTTTTACAGAAACACTATACGGGGCCAGAGCAATAGTTCAGCAGGTAGGGCATTTGCCTTGCATGCAGCCAATCCAGGTTTAATCCCCTTGATTCCATATGGCCCTCCAAGAACTGCCAGGAATAATTTCTGAGTGCAGAGTCAGGTGTAACCCTGAATATCACCATATATGACCCAAAAAAATAAATTAAAAAAAAAAACCTATACATTCATTGTGAACTTGTTAAACAACATGGTACTAAGCACGACATGGCTCTGACACACACCTTTACTCCTCACCCTAAGTACTTGGTTTCTCTTTTTCTATATTACCAGCTTTATGCCCCAATTTTCCACCCTGGAATTGCTTACCATGCTGCAAGATAGACAAGGCAGTCTCTGGCACCTCAGTCCAGCTGCCTGACAGTGTGGGGAATGTTTTCTTTTTGAATCTTGTGTTTCCTGCTGGGAGACTTTAATCTTGGTCATTCTGTCACATGAGTTTTATAAGTATCATAAGATGCCATGCCTGTCATTTGTCTAAGACAATACTGTTTGCACATATAGAAATGATTAAAATCAGGATTTGGGAGATGGATCCCAGTGATTAAATCATAAGTTTCTTATATGCTAGGATGTACTTTACCACTGAGCTACATCTCCAACCCTTAGAATCAGAAGTTTTCTTTAGAAGAGAGAAACTTAATTCAGAATCTAAAAAAATGCCATGCCTAGCCATTGAAAAAGAGGCATACATGGGTGTCCCTCGACGTTTGTTATCCCAGCAGAGAAAGGTACTCTTATGTGAACCTTTCTTTGTCTCACACTACAAGGAAAAGATTCCAGAGACACCTGGGTGCAGGCTCATAGAGGTGTGTGTACCAAAATACTAGGAGGTAAAGATATACTGGAATTATTTTTCCCCTCACTGTGAACTAAGAAGTGCTGCTAGATTAGATTTCTTAAATTGTTGTTTTCAAATTCATATTGTTTAGGAATTCATGAAGAAAGTGGAAGAAAAGCGAGTGGATGTTAATGCAGCAGTAGCTATGGGAGAAGTAATCTTGGCTGTCTGCCATCCTGATTGCATTACCACCATCAAACACTGGATCACCATCATTCGAGCCCGCTTTGAAGAGGTGGGTGACTTCCTGGTTTTGGAGAATACATGTACCTGACATTTGGGTTGATAGCACTAAAGTAATACTTTCTTTGTTTTCAAATAGAAATCTTTTATTCGTCATGAACATCTCCAGAATTAAGTTAACATTATAGTCCTAACTGTATTCTCCTTGGATGCGGAAATCTAAAGACTAAACATTATGATGTGTTCATTATTACTTTCAATGACTATACTACATGTTCTTCTCCCCTTCCTATGAATCCCCATGTCTATTAGGGCATTCTCTATGTTTGCTTTCAGGAGAGCTGATTTCTTATTCCAACTCCTACTGAAAAAGAGTGAAGCTGCTAGACCCTTGGACGGTCTTTCCCATAGAACATCATTGTTAGAATCCATTTAAAAATTCCATTAGAGTAAGAACTTGGGTAGCAAGAATGTGCTTGAATAAAAGAAGTGACTGAAAAAAAATGATTTTCTCTTTTCCAGGTCTTGACATGGGCCAAGCAACACCAGCAGCGTCTCGAAACTGCCCTGTCAGAATTGGTGGCTAATGCCGAGCTCTTGGAAGAACTTCTGGCATGGATCCAGTGGGCTGAGACCACCCTCATTCAGCGAGATCAGGAGCCCATTCCTCAGAACATTGACCGAGTTAAAGCCCTTATTGCTGAGCATCAGGTAACTCCACTGCATTAAGTTGGCACTGGCATTTGCTGTGTTGCCCCTAGAGCACCCCACCCTTTTTGTCCCGAGTTTTCAGTGTATATGTGTGTAACAACTTTCTTTGCCCCGTGTATTCTTTGTATGTGTGCACATACGCTTGTGTTGCCAGGGATTCGACCTCGGACCTCCTAGGTGCAAAGCGTGTATCATAACACTGAGCTGCATCTTCAGCCCTGAGTATTCATTTCCCAGTTGCTGCTGACTATATTCTCACAGATTTATCAGCTTAAAACACACTTCCTGTCTTACAGTTTCCATGGAGCAGGCATTTAGCTCCATGGGTCCTCCTCTTGGAGCCAGCCATCAGCCTATCAAGGCCATACTCATGACCACCTGGTACTCTCACAACAGAGCAGCTGAAGTCTTCTCAGCTGGCAGTAGAAACTCCTGCCAGCTCTGACAGACCTCATGGCTGTCCCAGCCTTTACTCAGGTGTTGCCTACACTCAAGGAAAGGGGATTGATTATACAGGGTATGCACACCAGGAATCGAAATCCTGCCACCATCTGAGAAGTCGGCCTCCAGAGCTGCACCAGTGATATTTGAGGACCATGTGGTACTGGGATCAAACCAGTCCAGTTCCTTAACCCCTGTGCTACTTCTCCAGCCTGACATGCTGTCTTTCAATATTTATATAAGCAGTTTGCCTAGCAAGTGCGCATTTACCTTTCTTATCAAATCTATTGGACACCTTCCCCGCTGGGGGCTGGAGCGGTAGCACAGCAGGTAGGGCCTTTGCCTTCCACGCAGTCAACATGGCCGACCCGAGTTCGATTCCTCCACCCCACTCGGAGAGCCCGACAAGCTACCGAGAGTATCTCTCCCGCACGGCAAAGCCTGGCAAGCTCCCCATGGCGTATTCGATATGCCAAACACAGTAACAACAAAGTCTCACGATGGAGATGTTACTGGGCCCACTCGAGAAAATCGATGAACAATGGGAGGACAGTGACAGTGACCTTCCCTGCTGAAGTGTTGCCTTCTGATACACGTCCAGTCCCTCTCCCTTCTCTCATGGCTTCTCTTTCTTCTCTTTAAGTTCCCCATTATGTTTGCTCTTTCCTGCAGAACGTCTGTACATAATAGTTTCAACTTAGTTCTTTGGGAGTTACTGACCACACACTCCTTGCAGGGGCCCTTTTTCCTTTCTCTGCCAAACCACTTGTTCCCTATCTTCTCCAAGTTTCCCAGCCAGCCCTCAGGCCCCTGTAATCTGACTACCATCCCCATCAGCTCAGTGACAGCTATCCCAGCTCCATCACTCTGATAAACTCCAACTGATGTTTATTATACTTTATTTGCCCTGTGACATAGTTGACTCTTTCTTTTCCTTTCTTTCTCAAAAACTCTTCTTATAGTTAGGGAGCTAGCTCAATAGACTAATGCATGCACTTAACTGGAACCTTGGTTTAATCCCCAGCACTGCTTAGTCATCCCTGCTGCCCCCTCAGCCTTGACCCTCACCCAAGAAATACCCAGTATGGTTCTATTTTATTTTTTAATTTAAATTTAAAACATTTATTTTGTCCATTTTCCTCCTGTCTCTTTGACCTTTCCTTCCTCGTCAACATCATGGTCTCCTAAAGTTTAGATCAGCTCTACAGGAGAGACAGCTAGGGCCAGAGATATAGTGCAGCAGATAAGGCGCTTGCCTTGCACACAACCAACCTGCGTTCAATCCCTGGCATCCCAAATGGTCCCCGAAGTATCTTTGGGTGTACCTCAAAAAGCAAAAAAATTAAGGAGAGACAGCCTTCAGACTTTAGTTCCTTTATCCTTGTCTTCCTGGCTGACCCCATCTCTTCCTTTCAAACCTGCCTCCTTTCCCCTTACCCACTAATCACCCAAAACAGAAGCCTGTGATTTGCCTAGTACCCCTCTCTTTCCTAGGCCCCCAATTCTAACCAATCATTTGTTCTTATCTGTCCTCCTTTTAAAATATGTCTCTTTCTCTTCTGCCCTTACCCCAGCTGTCACCATGTCTTACCTCAGTTATTGCAGTTTTTTCTTTTTTTTCTTTCTTTTTTATAATTTTTAAATTTTATTTTCATAAGGTTGTTCACATTAACTGATTACATTCAATATTTCAACACCAGTTCCACCACCATTACACTTTCCCACCACCATTATTTCTAATTTTCCCACCACCACTCAAAACTGCCTGCTACAGGCAGATGCTAGATAATTTATTTTCTATTGCTTATTATGAATACCATGAGTGGTCAATGTGGTCACAAAAGCAGCCGCGCACTCCTGGAATTCGAAAATTGTAAATGATTGGAGTCCGGAGACATCTCTGTAGGTAGCTGATCCATTCTGAAATTCAGTTGTGAGTCTCTGTATTAAGGCCGTTGACGCACTTAAAAGACACCTGCAGGTAGTTTGTGGGCATGACAGCCAGGACCCCAAAAGGGTGGGAAGACAGGAGGGGACGGCCCGTCCCCACCACCACATAGTCTGGAGTCTTCAGTCCTCGGTCCCGCATACCAAGGGTATGGGTTTTTCTTCGGAAGTTTGTGGCCACCGGGGGTTCATTTGGAGGAGGCGGAGAGGGAACACCTGCTCCATCTGAGCTGCCCCTGTGATAGGGGCTTGGTGCTGGTTCCAGAGAAATCTCCAGGGAGCTGCTGTCTTCCAGAAGTCACTGCTGAGTCTCTGCAGTTTTCTTTCTTTTTTTTTTTTTTTTAACTGAATCGCCATGAGATATAGTTACAAAGCTTTCACATTTGAGTTTTGGTCATTTCATTTTCATTTCATTTCATCATCCTGTTATTCGTCGATTGCCTCGAGCAGGCCCCAGTAACGTCTCTTTCATCCTAGCCCTGAGATTATATTCAAGGCTCTTTAGGAGAAGAGACCCATCATTGTTACTGGTATTTGGCATATTTGGTGCGCCACGGGGAGTTTGCCAGACTCTGCCCTGTGGGCAGGCTATATTCGATAGCCTGCAAGTTTGTCCAAAGTAGGAATGAGATAATAAAATATCATAAAAAGATGTTGTGATAAGATGTCGCGCGGCCGCAAATGCGGCCGCACGGTTCCGGGAGCTGGATTTTATAGTCTCTGAGTCTTGGCCGCTGATGGGATTACACGGCGCCAGGGGGCCAGGTGGTGGGTGTGACCCCCGCCTACTGGAATTTGGAGGATCTGGGTGGAAGATGCTCGACTCCAATTCGAGTAGGCTTGGAGGACTCGGCCCCGGAACCCGCGTGGCTTTGTCCCTCTGCCAGTACCTTCATGTGTGCGGAGAGTGGTCTCAGCGTGGTGGTGGCTGGTCCTGGAGGTCTTCGGCTGCCAGAGCCCCGGTCGGGGCGGGGAGGAAAGCTCAACCCGCTCCCCTCCAAGGGACCCCAGCGAGGAACAGCCAGGCGCAGGGGCAGGAGACTCTTGGTGGAGTTTTGGTCATACAATGATAAAACACGCATCCCTTCACCAGTGCACATTTTCCACCACCAAAGTCCCCAGTATCCCCCCCACCCCAAATCCCACCCCTTTGTGTGGTAGACAATCTCCACAATACTCTCTCTAATTACATTCAATCTTTCAACACCAATCCCACCATTATTATTTGCAATTTTTCCACCACCATTCGAACCTGCTGAAAAAGCAATGCTAGACAGTTTATTTTGTATTGCTTGTTATGAATAGCATAGCACTGTAGCACTGCCCTCTCGTTGTTCATCGATCCACTCGAGCAGGCCCAGTACCGTCTCCATTGTGAGACTTGTTACTCAGTTTTACATATCAATTACGTCGTGGGTAGCTTGCCAGACTCTTCGAGAGGGGCAGAGGAATCGAACCCAGGTCAGCCACGTGCATGGCAAATGCCCTACCTACTGTGCTATCACTCCAGCCCATGAATAGCATATGCCCCTGAAATTCTAAAATTTTAATAATTAGGGTCTGGAGAGAACCCTGCAGCAAGCTGCTCGGTTTCAAGATTCTTTTATGTGTCTCTGGGTCACCGTCATTATGGAGCTTAAGTAGTAGCCATTAGCACTTGGTGGGCATCATCTCAGAGTCCCATCGGGGTGGGGAGAATGAGAGGGATCAGCTCCTCACCCATCCCATGAAACCTGTGATTTTCATTGGGTTCTGGAAGATGGCGGCCGCTGGGATTCCTAGGCGGCAGGTGGAGGGATAGCACCTGCTCCCGTCTGGCCCAGTGAAATCCACCTATGGCAAAGTCCAGAGGCATCTCTGCAGCAAGCTGCTCAGTTCCTCGATTCTTTTGTATGTTCTGCAGTTTTTTTCTTAACTTGACTCCCAGTGCTAATTGCTCTTACAAAACTTTCTGCTTTCTACACCAAAACCAAGACTAGCTCTAAATAGAAATCTGATTGTCTCCCTTTTCCGTATTAGAATTCTTTTGTTGTGCCATTGTTCTCAGAATAAAATCCCAGCCCCTCATCCTGATTTGGGGACTTTCTGAGATTTTGAAACCTCTCCAGCCTTCTTTGTAACACCTCTGATTGCTAGACATCCTTGGGTCTTCCTGCCCCATGCCATCACTGAGACTCCAGTCTCAGTGCTCAGCTCCATATCCAATTTCTAGTCAACTCCCTGCCACCTTCAACAGTGAGTGCTGTCCTAAGTCTTCCTTTGCCACCCTGTGTAATACTCATTGCTCTGACATCTAAATTTTTTTTATTTTGCTTTTTGGGTCACACCCGGTGATGCACAGGGGTTACTCTTGGCTCATACACTAAGGAATTACTCCTGGCAGTGCTCAGGGGACCATATGGAATGCTGGGAATCGAACCCAGGTTGGCCGCATGGAGGGCAAACACCTTACCCGCTGTGCTATCATCGCTCTAGCACCAGTTTTCTTTATTTAGTTGTGCACTTATTAAAGTCAGGTGTCGTGTCTTACTCCTTCAGGTTCCCAAATCCTGATAAAGTGACTTGTTCTGTCTTATTTCTTGGGAGGAGATCAGTTGTGTATAGGTTTCTGTCATTTAGTGTATCTCTCATGGGCCTACCTTGGCTAGTAGGAACTTGACTGATTCTGTCCTGGACTATGGAAAAGCTCAACTCTTTTTCCTATTGCTCCACAGACATTTATGGAGGAGATGACGCGCAAACAACCTGATGTGGACCGTGTCACCAAGACATACAAAAGGAAAAACATAGAGCCTCCCCATGCACCATTCATCGAGAAGTCCCGCAGTGGAAGCAGTATGTTTCCAGCCCACTCTTTTAGAAGGCTTGTTCTGCTGATTGAAGATGGACACTTTCCAAGTGCCTCTCAGAAATTTTCCACTTTCCACTTTCAAAAAAATACTGACAGACTGTACCCCATTTTCTTGGAATGTTAGGAAATTGCAAGGTGGCGAGGCAAATTCTTTTGCAGTGGCCTTTTCATTGTTTTGTCTGTGCTGCCTATTAACATTTGGCTTCTACTAATGAAATTATGAATCAGTTCCTATGGACCTTTGCATTTTTTGAATTGACATTTTCTCAGCTAACTGAGGATAAGACCAAACTGATTAAAGATAGATTAAAGCATTTCCTGTTACCTGGGGAAGAGGACCAACAGTTTTGAAAGTGCATGGTCCCATGTCTCAGCACTGCCAGGTCCTGTCGGGTCTTTTACTGACTAGATAATATAGTAAAGTTCTCCTAATTTTATACATAGATGACCATTTCTCTTTGTGAACAGAAAAAAAATCCACCTTTATTCTAATTTCATGTTTATATTTCCTTTTAGGGAAGGCCTTGAATCAACCCGCACCTCCACCCATGCCAATCCTTTCACAGTCTGAAGCGAAGAACCCACGGATCAATCAGCTTTCAGCTCGCTGGCAGCAGGTGTGGCTGTTGGCACTGGAGCGGCAGCGGAAGCTGAACGATGCCTTGGATAGGTTAGAGGAGGTAATGTTCCACAAAGCATCTTTCTTTAGGAGGAAGCAATGTTTTATTCAAAGATTGTCCTTCTGAGGCATAATCTGTAATTCAGATCCCTTAAGAAAAAAAGAAAAACATACAAAATCAGCCATAGTAGCTGGAAGCCAGCAACCAGCCAGTTTCTGAGGGTCCAGCCTGAGACCCAGTCCTCCTCTGCCTCTGAGTACGGTCAGAATCAAGAGCATGACTTTCCAAATTCCTCCCAAGTATGTATCTTATTGTAAAATGGCCATTGTAGGCCAAAGTAGGATGCTTTCCTTACATGTGGCGGGTACGGGTTTGATCCCCAGCGTTCCATATGGTCCCCTGAGTCTAGCCAGGGAGTGATACCTGAGCACAGAGCCAGGAGTGATCCCTGAGCGCTGCCAGAGGTGGTCCCAAAACAAATAAAATGACCATTACTATGCTCTTATAATGATATAAGATATACAATTGTAAGAATCTTTGTGATCTTGTTATTCTATGAGTTTTCTCTACCTTATGAAAAACAAGTCTAATATGAAGTGTGATTAGTCTAAAAATCATAATACCCTTGCTAGTTTCTAGAACAAATCTTTAATATCATTTATATTTTTTAAATTTGTGCACATCAAAGCAGCTATTCCTGAAAGTGAGTGTTCTATGTTTTTGTTTTTTCTGTAGGTCAGTTAAGTCTCAAGTTTGGTTTGGGCTTTTTCTTTTTCCTCCCATTCCTTCTGTCTTCAGAGTTGGAAAGACCGGGGGGAAAACTGCTGTGGAATTCATGCTTAGTCTGAATCACTGACATGGTCCATAGTAGCTAAACATTGCCTTGCCTGCTTCAGCAAGCTTCCTTTTATTTGTCAAGGCCAAGCATTTACCACAGAAATCAGACAGTGACTTTTCAAAGAAACGTGCTCACGTGCAGGGTTGAATTCTTAATGTTTCCAGCCAAAAGTGAAATAATCTCATTCTAAAATACATGAGCCTCCTGGAATAGTCCTATACGTGATCATAGTTTCTTTCAAAATCACAGTAAGTGAGGAGTGCCAAGGACTACTCTCCTGGGGTGGAGTCCATTCCCTTACATGGAAAAGTGCAGAGGGAAAGTAAGGCTGCCTTCCCTCCTCTTGTTCCGTGGGCTCTGGTTTTCCTATGGAAGTTGCTTAGTTATGGTTTCTCCCACTGCTTGTGGGAATTAAACTTGGCTTTAAATGGAGGAGCAAGAGCATGACTTCACAAGAGGCCACACACTTATCCTTGTTGGTATGCTTCCCAAAGGCCTGCATGGCTTTACTGAACGTCTGGAAGTTTTTGTTCTCTGGGCAGATTTGAAGGACAAAACGATAGGTCTTGTTGACACCTCTGGATTTCTCTGCAGTTGAAGGAATTTGCCAACTTTGACTTTGATGTCTGGAGGAAAAAGTATATGCGTTGGATGAATCACAAAAAATCTCGGGTGATGGATTTCTTCCGGCGAATTGACAAGGACCAAGACGGGAAGATAACACGTCAGGAGTTTATCGATGGCATCCTAGCATCCAGTGAGTGAAGCCGTGGTTCCAAACAGGGCACACACTTAGATTCTATGCACTCACTATGTAGAGAAGCTGGTAATATCCTTTATAAATAAGCCCTCTGAGCTAAAAGTGATAGTCTTAGGGAACAAGTAATGTAGCTGCTTACCAAAATCAGACTGTTTGGGGAAATGGCTCAGAGAACTGGAATACCACATGCTTTGTATGTGGGAATTGAAGATTTGATTCCTGGTACCACATGGTCCTCATAGTACTGCAGGCAGAAAGCCCTAAACACTGAGCTGGGAATAGCCTCTGAGCACTGTCAGATGGGGGTTGGGGAGTAACAAAAAAAAAAAACCAAAACTAAAATTGATCTATTACTTTGATGGAGAGAAGAACATCATTTTTCTGAGAACTAAAATAAAAGCTATCCTTTGAAGATATGTCAGACAAAAGATGTTTGAGGTATATATAGAAAAGAAAGCTAACTTGTGAGTAGATTATAAGTAAAATGTTTACAATACGAGTTCTGGGGCCAGAAAGACAACTCAATATTTTGAATACATGTAAAGCATCCTTTGCATGCAGGAGCCCATGTTCAATCCCTGTCGCTGCTTAACAGCTACAGGTCATTCGGTGTTGTCTTCTGGTGTGCTTTTTATATTTTAAAACACTTCCTAAAATAGATATATTTTGTTTTTCAGGGGAAAATCAAGAAAATAAAAGTTTTTCAATAGTATTTGTGTAACCCCAAGCAACTATGTAAGCAGTTTTAATGTTCCCAAATGTTCTTTTTCTCTAGAGTTCCCTACCACGAAGCTAGAGATGACTGCTGTTGCAGACATTTTTGACAGAGATGGGGATGGCTACATTGATTACTATGAATTTGTAGCTGCTCTCCATCCCAACAAGGATGCTTATCGACCAACCACAGATGCCGACAAAATTGAGGATGAGGTACAGAAAACATTGTTTGAGTACATTTCTGATCATAGATTCCTACTTTCCTAAGTCTAGCTGAGGTACAATTATCGTATCAGCCGTGACTTAACCCTTGGGAAGTAACTGTTTCTGCGCTATGTTTAGGATCCCTGTTTGGATGGTATTGCCTGTCCTAGAGGATCTCAGACTGTTGAGTTCTCTGGGTCAGTTTAAATTAATTCTTTACTCTGTAAAGTTTACAGAGAACCTTACACATGAATTTTTTTTAAGAGTTTATTTATTTTTTTATTTTTGGGGTCACACCCAGCAATGCTCAGGGGTCACTCCTGGCTCTGCACTCAGGAACTAATCCTGGCAGTGCTCAGCAGACCATGTGGGATGCTGGGGATCAAATCCAGGTCAGTTGCATGCAAGACAAACGTCCTCCCTAATCTACTATCACTCCAGCCCTCCATACATGCATTCTAGTTCAAAGATACCATGCTGCTTAAAGCAAACTGCTCTCTTGTTCCTGACCTTTGTCCCTCAAAATCCAGAGATGCTGGGGCCCAAGTGATAGTACAACAGGTAGGGCACTTGTAGCCAAGCATGTCACCAACTTGGGTTTGATCCTGGTGATTCTAAGCACTATCAGGAGTAACCCCTCAGCATTGCCTGGTATGGCCAAAACAACATACCAGGGGGAATGGGAGGTAATCCAGGGATATTGTACTCAGATATAAAAATTAAGGGGTGAAATGTGTAAAGTATTGTTTAAGGTAGTGTGTTTCCATCAGACTTTCTCCTCAAACAACGCATTGAAAATGGTAAATTTATCAGTAGCTTTGAGATTCCTGGATCTGTTCATTCTAAGGTGGGAAAGCAGTGAGCAGGTCTTAGGCGCGCTGAAACACCCCAGGGTTTATTTCCAGGAAACTTAGGGCTTTTAGCTTGAACTTCAGATTCATTCACAATAAGCCTTCTTTGACAGTTGATTTTGATGAGTTACATTAGCACATGTCCCTGAAGGAATTTTGAGTGCAACAATGTTTAGTGGGTAAGCTGCTTGCTTTGCATACGGCTGACCCAGGTTTGATCCCCAGCATCCATATGGCTCCCTGAGTCCTCCAGGAGTGACCCCTGAGCTCTGAACCAGGAGTAAACCCTGAGCACCGCAGGGTGTGGCCCCAAAACGAAAAAAGTATTTCATAGTTAACTTTGGAATTTATTTCATACTTCACTCTCGGTATCTCAAATATACCAGTAATAACAGCATGTTTTAGTTCAGAAGATAAATGCATGTGTCAAAAGCCTCAAAGGTCTAAAAGTTATATAAGGAAAAGCTTTCTCTGTTTTCCTGTAGAAATCTTTTTTTCTCAAAAGAGGAATCCTCTTCACTTCTCACACATTTTCACTGTTTACAACCAATAGGTCACAAGACAAGTGGCTCAGTGCAAATGTGCAAAAAGGTTTCAAGTGGAGCAGATTGGAGAAAATAAATACCGGGTAAGGAAAAGAAAATGAGTTTTTCGTGGTGATCTTCCTCACAGGTGACCCTTACAGGTAAAAGAAAACTGAAGAGGCCAACTTACCAATTCCGCCTTCCTTCTGCCACTGCTTTAAGGACCGAGACTGTTGGAGCCTGAGTTTTCCAGCCCTCCTCTCTACAGATGCCAAACAACAAACTAAGAATAGTGCTCCCCATCCCCATAGTTTGGTCTGAAAAACAATGCCATATCTGGATGACTGTAGTCTCTTTTTAATTTCTAGCACAGCTGGTCACTCCCAGGCTTAGAGAGGATTGCTGGAACTGTGTCAAGACTCAGAGGTCCTGAGTTTCTTCTGACCTAGGCTACAGTCTGGGCCTGGATACCCAGGATGATACCACACTCAGTAACTTTCCCTAGAATTCCTTGAGTGTATGGAATAGAATAGCACAGGGAACTGTACTATTTTAGCTCTGGGGTAGGGGACCATGCTTAGGGTATAATAGGGTCTGAAAAAAGAGTTTCTCTTCAGCAGCTAAATCCTAAAGTATATTCAGGATTTCCTAAAGACCTAAGGAAAATCTAGGATTGGCAAGAAAGATTTAAAAAAAAAACAAAAGTCCAGCTGCACTGTTACGTGTATAAATGAGAAACAAGAAAACCCATGTTAGGGAGTACACCGGAAGTGCTTTCAGGATACACCAAAGGCACACTTTGCTGCTGTCGCTTAAGAATGCACAATGAGAGGCCAAAGTGGGTAGGGTATTTCTTGCACACAGCTGGCCTGGGTTGATTCCCGGCATCCCATATGGTCCCCTGAGCACTGCCAGGTGTTATCCTGAATACAGGGCCAGATGTAACCCTTGAGCATGCCAGGTGTGGCCCATAAACAAACAAGAAAATTGTACGATGACTCTACCCTGGTCCAACATAGGATATTTAGATAATCAAGTTCCAAATAATTTTTTGCTTCTTAGATTTTGTTTTCTTGTTGCTTTTTCAAACTCCTATGAGAGAGGGAAAAAAAATTCCTATGAGAGAGATTAGTTAGCAGGGCAGAAGAGAGTAGAAAAGTTAGGTCTTCGTTTATAAAATCGTGTTCCCATGTCAAGAGCTTAATGGAGTAGTCAGTATGTGTCACCATACTTGAAGACTGGTAACATGAATGCATAATTTTCATTTTTCAGTATTAATTTGACAAAATGTTCTTTTTCTCTCTCTCTTCTGTCTCCTTCATCCTTTCTTATTACTGTCTATAGTTCTTCCTCGGCAACCAGGTACAGTGTGACTTGCAACATTCCCCTTCTCGGTGGAAATGGTCTGTGTAGCTAATGCTGCCTGTTCTGTGCTCTGGGGAAAGGACATCATCTGAAGCATGCATGGGCCACATCTGGTTATGTTACCAAGTGGAGAAATGGCCAATTGGACTAGCATTATAAAGCTATCTTAGCATCATAAGGACAAAAGATCTTGTTTTATTATTTTAAGGAGGTGAATTTTCTTGTTCAAAATTATATGGCTACACATAGTGATATCAAGCTGGATTGAGTTATAAGCAATAAGAAATGGGAAATTGAAGTTCTGCTTATCAAACCATCCCACTGCTCAACAGAACTTGGACTTAGACTTCAATGTTAGAAGTCAGGATAGCAGATTGTGCAGTTTCTGGTTTATACCAAAACCTTTTAATAGTCAGCACAAATATTACGTTTAAGTCACAAGTTCCTGGGATACTAAATACACTAATATATACAGCAACTTGTATTTATATTTTATAATTATGACCTGATTTATAATTATAAGATACCAGATAAGTATAGTGTTGGACTCAACATTGACCATAGGCTTAAATTTGCTGTCCATGCCAGCCAGCTAAACTGGAGTGGGATTCAATTTAGACATATAAAAAGAGATTGAATGCTTTTGACTCCACTTGGCAACACTAACCTTTTAGATCTTTTTAGAGGGTTCTGGGGTCCTGTGTCTTCAGATGGAAGGAAGTTGCATGAATAAAACCTGTTAGGACACAGAAGAGTCTAAAACACATAAGAGTTTATTTTCACTCAGTTCCAGTCACTCAGTTATCACTAACTACAGTAACATTCTGGGTCAGTGGGAAAGAGATTAAAGGCAAAACAGCGAATTTAAAATATCATTGCATGAGGGTGCCCAGTAATACCTACAGGAAATGCCTTTTGACTGATGTCTGCAAGAGGGTATCAGAGCTCTTTGGGTTTTGTTTGTTTTTATTTGGGATTTTTGTTTTTGTTGTTTTTCACTGCCTGGGGCTGAACGTTCACCAAGGCCTCATATACGTAAGGCAGGTAAGCTTTCTGCACCTCAGCTACATCCCTGCCTGGCCTTTGAAGAGGTGCTGACATCCTCTTCTTGTGCTCCATTGATAAACATTGTCAGATGAGTTCGTTCCAGTGTTGGAAATAGAAGTTTGTTTTAGAGCCAGAGAGAGAGAGAGAGAGAGAGAGAGAGAGAGAGAGAGAGAGTATAGCACATAAGGCACCTGCCTTGCACACTGCTGGCCCAAATTTCATCCCCACCTTTGGTCCCTAGAGCACCACTAGGAGGAAGCCCTGAGCATAGCTGGGCATGGCCTCTGAAAAGGTCAGAAGTTCCTTTTACGTATGAGGCATCCGTTACCTCAAGGACCACATGCCTGCCATTTGTCAGAGCTGTTGTAAGAACCAAGGCTACTGTGATTTTCTGTGGGAGGTAGAAACAGATGTGA
This sequence comes from Sorex fumeus, assembly GCF_029834395.1. Taxonomy (NCBI): domain Eukaryota; kingdom Metazoa; phylum Chordata; class Mammalia; order Eulipotyphla; family Soricidae; genus Sorex; species Sorex fumeus. The sequence goes on from NW_026606104.1 coordinate 54,280,224, forward strand.
GTATTGCCCTTTAGACTCTTTACTGAGGTTTCTGCCTTACTGACAACCCAGCTCTGCCAAGTTTGCTCACACCCCCATTTTTAGAGTTACTGTCACCCCTTCCACCACACCTTAGTCTGACCTCAACTTCCTTTGCCACTTTGGCTCCTGGTGTGGACCAAACCTCCCTCTCCCCATAGCTCACCAGAAACAAGTTAAAATCTCTGAGAGAGAGCTTTCGTAAGAAACTCAGAAGGAAGAAATAGTAATAAATGAAGTAATTCACATTAAAAGCTAATGAGTCATAGATTACAGTAAATGGAAGTTTATAGTATATCTTGAAGTTTTGGGAGATGAGATGGGCCCTTTTTTTCTTTATCTCGTTGCTCCAGAGAAAATCCCAAATGGCATGTAGCCCGTCACTGCCATTGACACTAGCAGAATCCTTGATTCCTCCCTAGGGACTCCTCTTTTTCACTCACAGAAACCAGCATCTGAGAGTGACTGCCTCAGAGGCCAAAGGGGCAGCTTCCTTCCCAGGACAGGACTTTCTTCTCTCACACCTCTGGTCCCCACTTCAGTGCTCTTTATTCCACGCGGTGCTTTTGCTGTAGCCACTTCAGTAGAAACTTAACAGCTCTATGAGATGAAAGATCTCGGCCTGTTTGACTTTCAAAGTAAAGGACTGGGGAGGGGGTGAAATTTTTCAGCCACCTTGCCTATATAAAAAGTTGCACTTGAGTCAGTGCCAAATGATATGCAGAATTGCCACAAATACATTAATTTAAAGGAGGTTGGTTTTATGTCTTCAAACACCCTTTCTGGCATTTTCAATTTTTATGCCTTTTTCAAAGTTACACTTCTTGTAACTTTGAAAATCCTAATTATGTGATTCTCTCTTCCCCCTCTCCCACAAACATTTTCCTTGATTCAAATTTTAGAAATTCTGTTTCTCCAAATGTCTGATTTTATTTTTTTCTGATCTTGTCATGATTCTTTTTTGTTACCCCATGCTCTATTTTGGAAAAATGGCTATTTCACATAATGGAAAACTACAGATATTAGCAGAGATGAGAAATGGGAATGTTAAGGCAAGGGATAAGTAAATAACAAAAGTTGCCTTAACATCCAAAGATGATTGTTGAATGCTATGTTTAATCAGTATTATAAATTAAAATTTTAATTCTTTCACCAAAATTTTAGTATGTGTTACCTAATCATTTAGCTAAAAAAAAAAAATTCTGCTGGTGTTATCACAATTAGGGAATACTAAGGATTTCTTTTCTGAAAATCTGATGTGGAAAATCAAATATTCTTCTAACTTATAAGAATGATGATGCTTTGCACGGGTTTACTTAAGCTTGGAATGTTACTCCTATTTTTCATTTTCATTTTTGAGCATACTGTATTCAGAAATTGACATCAATCTTATATTCGCCTTTTCTCTTATGAAACAAACTAGCATAACAACAAAAACTATTGAGTTTCAATTGCAAAAGCCTTAATGGTTCTGTCTGTCCTACATCCTGCCCTTTTGATGTGGCCGTCGAAGAGTAGCTTCATCCCAATGGAAAGCAAAGCAAGACACCGGTCTTTCGCTTGATACTATTTTTGATTTTTCCATATTTTAAATTCTTCGTGAAAAAGTGCAGATTGGGGATAAAAGTTCTCCCCAGACTACCACATTGTCATTCGCTCTGAATACAGTCTGCTCTAGAAAGAAGCCTCTGTATGCTCTAAGGCATCCTCACTCATCAGTCTCCCTTGGTCCTGCAGTTCGGGGACTCCCAGCAGCTGCGGCTGGTCCGCATCCTGCGCAGCACAGTGATGGTTCGCGTCGGTGGAGGATGGATGGCCCTGGATGAATTTTTAGTGAAAAACGACCCCTGCCGAGGTAAGGAACAATCCTGAACATGTGTTCCATGGCGGATACACCCTCACCATAGCTCTTTGATGCCACAGAAAGTGGTGGTGGTGGGGTCTGCTGTTCAGTTAAGCTGCTCAGATGTCCCACTAGCCAAATTAGATCTTGGTACCAGCAAGAAAACCCGGGAAAGGTTTATGCTCTTAGGGGAATGCTGCAGGGAAAATAGGAAGTCACAGTGTCATTGAATGTTTTGTGTTTGCGTTTATTAGAAAGGGACCCAAGAAACCCTTTAGGGTTCCAGTCAGTGCTCGGGGTTTCTTTAGAGACCTGTCCCTGAGACACAGGGAGGGCTGTCCCCTCCCATGCAGAAAGGGACTGGGAAGCTCTCGTAACCAGGTGGGAGTATAAAGGATCCCTAGCAGGGGCCCACACATTTCTTAAGACAGATAATCACGCAAGAAGACAAGGTGGTATCTCTCTGCTAAACACAAAAAGGCTGGCATGCCAGTGCTCTGGCAGAGAAGAGTGTTATGCTCAGTCTGAGTGGTGGCCCTGCAGCTAGAGTGTGAGGATTACCTCTGTGACCCTCTGCTAAATCCTTTTCCACAACTCCCTTTCCTTTCTCCTGTTAGCAGACCTGCATGTGGATATACAGGAGGCTCCCCCTTTGTCTGCCAGTTTCTCTCTTGACCAGTTTCTGCGTTCCTGCTCTCTCTGTTTCTTGTGTTTATATATTTTTTATTCTAGTTCACCATCCCGGGACTAAAATAAAGCGCTCTGATTCCAGCTCTTCGATTTCCAGTCAGTCTCCCATAGGTTGGCTTTTAAGCTTTGTTCCTGTTACCCACGCCCTAGCCCATTGAGAATGGCTTTGCTTCTTAAACAATAGCTTCTCCTGTCTCTCGGTATCTGCTGCCTTAATATGGATACTTGGAAACAGCCAAACCATAACTTTCTAATAATTATAAGTTGACAGTTAAAATACTCCTCCTAAGACAGGACCCATGGAATTTTTTTCTGAATTTCTGTTTCTTTAATAAGTTCTTCTAAATAGCACTTTGTGTGCCACACATTATTGTAAATACTTTTCAAATAACACCTTTATACCTCTATCACAGTTAGATACTATTATTATCTCCATTTTGCAGAATATGAAATTGAAGCATAAAAATTTTAAATAACTTGCCCAAGGACAGACGGCTAATGACAGAATCAGGATTAAAATCCAAAGCAGTCCGGTTCTAGAGTATGTTCTTTAAACCACTGTGCTGTGTATCTTGGAATCAAACATACCCCCCAACATGCCCACCATGTGTTTCTGTTTCTGCCTGCATAACTCAATTATTAAGATTTATTTATAAATCTAGCAGAAATGTTTAGAGTACAGTTACATAACTTATTTGGAAGTGATTTATAATCATAGTCTGAAGCATTTAGAGGACAGACTAAAGGGGGTACGTTTCTCACATTCATTCAGATATGTCCATAAATAGTTCCTCTGATTTCAGCTCATTCTGAATGCACTGTAACAAACCACAGTAATAGTTTTCATGAGGAGTTCTATCTTTTAAAAAAAAAAAAATTAATTTGGGGACAGAGAAGTAGCATAGCAGGTAGGGCACTTGCCTTGCATGCGGTTGACCCAGGTTTAATCCTCAGCACCCTATATAGTCCCCTGAATCAGTCAAGAGTGATCCTGAGCACAGAGCCAGGAGTAAACCCTGAGCCTCACCGGGTGTGGACAAAAATAGAACAAAAAATAAAAATAGAAAATAGTTCATTTTTAACTGGAGATGTAGTTGAGCAATAGAACAGTTAGCTGCTTCTGTGAGGTGCTAGCTTTGATCCAGATAGAAAGATAGAGTCAATTTTGAGATCACCTGTTCTGATAAAACTTGAAAGCGTTTAATTGACTCAGAGTTTTATTATAAACCAGTTTCCTTGATTTAAAAGTCCTTTTTCATTATAATCAAGGAATAGGGACCAGGGAACTGGTTCAAAGATGTGGGGCATGCTTTGGTGCACACCCAGATGCCCCAGGTTCAAGTCTCAGGCACCACAAGGTCCCCTAGATACCATAGGGTGTGGCCCTGGAACATAAAATAAATGAAGAGTGATAGATTATAGATAATCACTCAGGCATTTTCCAGCATGTGACTGACCTGGCTCCATCTCCAGCACCCCATATGGTTTCCTGAACTCTTCCAAGAATGATCCCAGAGTATAGAGCCAGTAGGTCCTGAGCACTGCCGGGTGTGCCCTGACCAGCCCCCTCAAAACGCCATTTTCCTTTCTAAATCAGTTAATAAGGGTCTTACCTTTCTTGTTGTATAGAATTTAGAAGATATAATTGGGAAATATAACTCAGGTGATGGAGATGGTAGATAGAGCACATGCCTAGCATGTGCTGACCCTGAGTCTGATCTTGGCATTGCATGGCCCTCCTGAACACTGCCAGCCTGGGCACTTATCACCTCCACACTGCCAGACTGAGCATCGCTGGGGATCGCCCTGCCCTCTCTCTCCCCAGCACTGCTGGGCGTGGCCTCTATGGGGAAAAAAAAATAGAAGGGATAGTGCATGTGACCGTTCGGAATACCTGGTTGCCTGTCTGCTGCCTGCTCTACTTGCTCTTATTTTCAATGAAATTATACTGCTGGCCAAGGAGAATACTGCTTGCTTTGTTTTTATCTTGATATTTAAAAATTGGAAACCCAAAGAATTGGGAGGGCTATCCAGGAGCTATTTTCTGTGGAACATAGTAGGCTTTTCCAGCATCCCTGGAGCAAACAAGGTAAGGCTTTCCTCTGTGCCTTTTCAGAAGTGCCCTCCCAGAGCCCCAATAATCATCTCATTCCATTGATTACAGAGTCAGGAACTCCCCAGCAGTCTAGGGACAGACAGGGTAATCCCCTTTCAGTCAGTCAGATCAAAAACTGTGCTGGGGGGCTGGAGCGATAGCACAGCGGGTAGGGTGTTTGCCTTGCACGCGGGCGACCCGGGTTCGATTCCCAGCATCCCATATGGTCCCCCGAGCACCGTCAGGAGTAATTCCTGAGCGCAGAGCCAGGAGTGACCCCTGTGCATTGCCGGGTGTGACCCAAAAAGCAAAAAAAAAAAAAAAACTGTGCTAGGAGGTGAATGCTTGCAGGCTGGGGTAGATGTAATGAGTGACTTGGAAAAGTATGAACATTGAAAAGAAAAAAGGTTCCCTGACACTATAAGGTATTTGAAGATTACTGTGACTTATCAACGCACCACTGAGATAGATTGTTTTATTCATTCATTTTATTTTTTTGACTCCCTGGAACTATAGAGAATATTATACTGAAGAATTCACAAAATACTAGAGAGTTTTAGCCTTGGTCACTGCACGTGCTGCCTTTTCGGGTCCCCAGCACTACAGAACTAAATGTCACCAGGAGTAAACCCAGAGCACTCCTAGAGAGAAAAAAAATCCTAGAAAATTACATTGTTAAAGACTTTTGATTTAATTTTTGTTTGTGGGAGGGAGGGCAAACCCAGCAGTGTTCATTCATGGTGTATACCTGACTCTGCTCAGAGATCACTGTAGCAGAACTCAGCAGAATATATGCCCCATATCTCCCTGGCCTCTTGGGCTCTACCTTTTAACTCACTGAGCACTAGACAGTGTGAAGTAAATGAGTATACTCGTACATTATTTTGAAAGCATATGTTGGTATGATTTTGGACATTAGTGACATTCATCAAAAACTATGTGCGTCCTTTCTCTCCCCAAAATTTTTTGTCCTGAGGAAATGTCCCAATACCACCTTAGATGTGCACAAAAATTTTTTTGCAGGAGGGCCAGTTAGATAGTACAGCAGACAGAGCATTTGCCACATAGCCAACCCAGATTCAATCCCCAGTACCACCTATGGTCCCCCCACAGCAATGTAGGAGTGATTCCTGAGTGTAGAACCCAGAGTAAGCCCTAAGCACTGCGTGTTGTAAACTCCCCCCACAAAAAAAAAATTTTTTTTTACCAAATAGTTTAACACATCATTATATTTAGTTTTGAATGGGACCAGAGAGATTGTAAAGAGATAAGGAATTTGTCTTGCATCTGGTACCTTATATTAGCCCCTAAGCCCTGTACACATGGTCCTCACAAAAAAAAAAAAAATTACAAGCAAATTAAAAATCATCATGAATAGTTGAATTAATTGGACATCTGTCACTGTCCTCCTGTTGTTCATCGATTTTCTCGAGTGGGCCCAGTAACATCTCCATTGTGAGACTTTGTTGTTACTGTGTTTGGCATATCGAATACGTCACGGGGAGCTTGCCAGGCTTTGCTGTGAGGGCGAGATACTCTCGGTAGCTTGCCGGGCTCTCCGAGAGGGGCGGAGGAATCGAACTCAGGTTGGCCATGTTGGCTGCTTGCAAGGCAAATGTCCTACCCGCTGTGCTATCGTTCCAGCCCATTGGACAGCTATGAAATTTAAAATACTTTGCAGCTTATTGAAATCAAACAAGGCATATAGAGCATAGAGGAATGCTCCTAGGGTATTTTTGCATACACACACATACACTAATAGTGTAGTATATATAATAGTATAGCCTTGTATGTGGCTAATTTCTGGTAGATCCCAGGAGCCATGTAAATCCTCTGAACACTGCCAGGAATGATCCCTGAGCACAGCCAGGCATAAGCCCTGAGCACATGTGTGACCCAAATGCCAAAATGAAAATGATAAGGGCCAGCAACATAGAGTGTTAGAGTGCGTGCCCAGCATGCACAAGGCCCAGATTCAACCCCTTGTACTTCACAGCCTCTCAGGCAACACCAGGTGTAACCCTGGTGTCACCAACATTGCTGGGGTGCCTGAAGGGGAAGGAAATAATAGAATGTAAATATTTGTAAGGTTTCCTTTTCCCAGGATTCACCGGAAGAAGCCCTGTTTGTTTAGGTCTGCCCAGTAGGGCTAGGAATGTAGCTCAGTTAGAGCATTTGTTTTTTATGTGTGAGACCTTGGATTTATTCCCTAGTGCTTAAATAAAAATAATAGTAGTAATAATACACTGCATTCAGAAATGTGAACAATTTAGGATGATTGAGGAAGTAAGGTTATTGCAGGCTAATATTTTTCATTGTGAAGTATCATAGGACGATAACCAGAGGAATTCTTTCTTTTAAGTTAGTATCTTTCACACGTAACATGTCTTGGCCATTCTTAGTATCTTCTGACCAAATCCAGATGTTAGGTTGTGGTTTGATTGCATCAGAAGGCCCCAGGACAGAACTGACTGACCTTCAGTGCTGCTTTCAGTTTCCTTCCACCCTATGATCTCCTACTTACAGGTAGATGTCTCTTGGGCTTCTAACAGCTTTCAGATTTTTACTTCACAGCTGCTCATTGGCAAGTGTTTTGCACAGTCTTGAGCGTGAGCACTCATACTCTCCCTCTGTTCCCCCTTCTTTCCCCTCTCTACCCCTCCCACATTTGTACTACTTTTTCATTCCATCCTGATCATTTTACTGACGTAAGAGTTCCCTGAACCCTTTCCTTTGTGGTTATTAACATCTGAATTCATATAAAGGAGTTGAACAATGTTGATTTCAACTATGGGTTTTTTCCCACTATTCCATTACCATATGTCCTGTTAAAGTTGAGCCCAAAAGACTTATGAATCCCAAGAGAAAGGGGGGGGGGGGCTCTAATTAACCCCCAAAATTTATGGCTGTTGCAGTGCTTACCCCAGGAACACTGTCCAGGAGAAACCATAAAAAACAGAAGCGGGTGATTCTTACCCTTTCTGTAGCACACTCCGGTACTTATGAGTTGATGTGTCTGCTATGGGTAAGAATCATAACAAGGCTGATTAAATCATGAATTCATCCCCTTTAAAACAATGTGCAAATAGCACTAAGCATTTAACTGTGAAACTGTTATCATGGGGTCAAGCAAGTGTATGACTTTTCAATATAAGTATATATTAGATTGATATCTTGTGTATGTTTATTGTCTTTATAGCACGAGGTAGAACTAACATCGAACTTAGAGAGAAATTCATCCTGCCAGAGGGAGCATCTCAGGCAATGACCCCCTTCCGATCACGGGGTCGAAGGTCCAAGCCATCTTCCCGGGCAGCCTCCCCTACGCGCTCCAGCTCAAGTGCTAGTCAGAGCAACCACAGCTGTACTTCCATGCCATCTTCTCCAGCCACCCCAGCCAGTGGCACCAAGGTTTGTACTTGTATCCATTAAGTCTTCTTCCCTGTTTCCATCTTTGCAGCTTTCTTTTTCAGGGTAGTTGGCAAAATATCCAGTGAGGAAAGGAACATAAAGACAGACCAGGATCTGCCTAGAGCACACAGCCAGGTCCTGGTAGCAAACACATTCAGGACCTTTATGACCATTGCAGAGGATATTTATTAAACTGTATTCAGGTCATTAAGTCAGAAGTGCTTATTTCTACATATTCCCAGTTTGAGCTCATCCAGAGTGAAGAACTCTGAAAATCCAGGCACTAGTTGTACAGCTGGAGCTAACAGATAAGCTTGTTGCTACAGTGGGTCACGTATGAAGAATGCTATCATCTTCCCGTGTGGTCTCTTTCATCCTGTTGGACTGATACACATTTTATTTTGTTTTCTGTTTCTTTAAAATTTAGTGTCTCCTATTTATTTTTTTATGTTCTCAATTTGCTCCCTTTCTGTTGTTCCATTTTCAATTGTTCCTGCCCTTCCCTTTGGATTTCCATTTCACAGACTCCACTTCAGTTCTCTCGCTGTTATGACAAACCCTGGTTGATAAACAGTAAAGCTGGCACCCCTGTCAGGGACAGCCACTATCCTGACCTCCAGCTGCCCAGCCCCGAGGTAGAGTATGACTTTGCTCATTAAGGACAGAGTCAAGACAAGGCCCTTGCTCTTGCCTAGAACTTGACCAGCTACTTCTCCAGACACGAATCCCTGTTCTTTTCTATCTTTATGGTGCTTGCTCTCACAGCTGACTCGGCTAATCAGATGTTTTTCAGGGGTTTCTAACTCGAATTCACCAAAATTGGAGACATATAAGAGAACTAACCCCAAAATTGAATTGTGTAACCATCTTTAAGATGATATTTGTTCAGGATGATAAACACCGATCATTCCTGATGATTTGTTTACTGAGACTGTTTATAACCAGGCCTCTTAGAGTCTCCAAACATCAGATAGCAGACGAGTTATGAACACTTGAAATTCAACTATGATGCATGTTCAGTGGTATTCCATCTTTGCTTAGAACAGAAAAATGACTGGTGTCCTGCTCTGATCCTCAGCTCCAGGGTAGTTGGGATGAGGTGTGGGTGCTGCCTACTTCAGCACATTGTTGGTGACCACTATAATGAGCTTCAGATTTTCATTTCTGAATGTCTTGGCCTGAGCACTTGGGTTTCTCTATCCTTGATTTAAATACACACACCAATAATTAAGCATGTTCAAGTGCAGTCATTAAAATTGCCTAAGCACTTTTGGAAGAGCAGTGTTTCAGAAATGAAACATGGACTATAGCGTCTTGTCTAATAGCAGTACAATTTGTATTCTAATTCATGCTGAAAAACATTGGGTTCTTGTACCTCAAAAGATAGTACAAGATTCAGTCATTTGAAACTTGAGCCAGAGAAAGTGGGAGGTACAAGAAGCCAATGCCTGCAAATAAACTGCTGCTTGGGGCTTCATTCCATTCCACATTAAAATACAATTCAGAAAATTAATGGTTTGGAACATGATCTGTGGAGACTTACCTCCACTAAAACCCCAAGATTCAACCTGCTTATCTTGCCTTTCTTCTTGCTCAGTGGCTCCAGTTTCATGAAAGTTTCCAAAGTTTTAAAATTTTAAATGTTTTCATTATGAAATGCCAATTCTCATAGGATTCTGATCGATTAGCCTGGTTTTGGGTTTTTCTTTTTTAATCTTAAGATTTTTACCTTGTGTTTCTCTGAGGTTTCATCTTTCCTTATTGATTGCTGTCCTGGTATAGACTCCAAGCCTGGGATCTCAATCAAAATCTCACAATCTCATGCTCACAGTCAAAATCTTCTGAAACTGGTGCTCTTCCTCCTGTGTGGGCCAGGAGGGTTTTTGCTTGAATGTTAATCAATTTCTGTCGCGTTGTCCGAGTTCTTTATAACTTAAAGAAATACAAGAAACTTCTAAAATGTTTTTTTTTTACTCTTCTGTTTATATATTATATTAAAGGTCCTGGAAAACAATGTACACAATTGGTTTCAGGAAGAATTTTACTTGTACAGTACCATGAGTGAAATTCAAAGAATATATATTTTTTTAATTTTTTTACTTGTCTACCATTATCACAAAAAAAAAAAAGAAAAGCCACATACACATACTCAAATAGAAAACGTAGATCCTGCCAATAGCAGTAATAATGATAATGTACATGTTTCTGGCTCTTTTCCAGTTTAGGATATGCTTTTATACATCATTTGGTCATCCAACAAGTTGTGTTGTTTGGGCCACACTCAGCATGCACAGGACTTACTCCTGGTGCTGCATTCTGGGATCACTGGGGTAATACTCAGGGGACTATATGCAGTGCTGGGGTTGTCTACATGCAAGACAAGCTCCGTAACCACCGTATTGTCTCTCCAGCCCCTCAAATTTTTACTGACCCTCTCTTCCAGAAAAGCTTTAATCTGGGTGCTGAGGATATGAAAGATCTCAACTGAAGTTTTAAACCTGCTTGGGAAAGAGAGATTAGAGTAATATTTATATTTTCATATTAAATACTAATATTCCATATTAAATATTTGGGGGTCTGAAGAGATAGTACAGCAGGTAGGGTGTTTGCTTTCATGTGGCAGATCTCGGTTCCGTACCCAGTACCCCATTTGGTCCCCCGAGCCCTGCCAGGAGTGATCCCTGAGTGAGACCCAAGAGTAAACCTTTACACTGCTAAAAACAAAACAAGAAAAAAAATTAAAATATTTGAGGTTAGAATGTATATATCTAATTTCTAACCACTAGACTTTGATAAATGGGATTAACTGGATTTTTCTTCCTTTACTCACATACGGTATTTCTGTTAGTCCAACCAATATAGTCTTCCTCTTTGAGGGTATTTTGTTCCCTCATTTTTTTGTAAAAATTTATCAGTGAAAAGCTATTGGAAAATATTTTCAACTTTCAAATTGGAAGATAAAATCTTTATTTTGAGAAGTATCAAAATTAATATTTGTTTTCTTGGACTTTTAATTTGCTTTTTAATTAGAGATTTGATCTGATAAATGCACGCAATTAGAGATTGGGCTGGAGCGATAGCACAGCGGGTAGGGCGTTCGCCTTACAAGCGGCCAACATGGCCGACCCGAGTTCGATTCCTCCGCCCCTCTCGGAGAGCCCGGCAAGCTACTGAGAGTATTCGATATGCCAGACACAGTAACAACAAAGTCTCCAATGGAGACGTTACTGGGCCCGCTCGAGCAAATCGACGATCAACGGGAGGGCATTTACCTTTACCTTTAATTAGAGATTAAGAGATTAGTCTCTTAAAATTGAATTTCTATCAGATTTACCAAGGTGATATGAATCTTTTTTGTTTTTTAAAGGTTATTCCATCAACAGGTAGCAAGTTGAAACGACCAACACCAACCTTTCATTCTAGTCGAACATCCCTTGCTGGTGATACTAGCAATAGTTCCTCCCCAGCCTCCACAGGTGCCAAAACTAATCGGGCAGGTAAGTACTAATCTTCTTTCACCTCCTTTTATTTGCAGGCCACATCCAACAGAACTCAAGTGCTACTCCCAGGTTAGTGGTTGGAATGCTTTTAGGGCTAGGAGTTGCTCCTGACAGGGCTAAGGTGTAAGGTAACCGTGTACCACGATGGAACTCCAGTCTCCTTTACACAGAACATGTGCAGTAGTCTTTGGTGCTGCCTCTCCCGACTTGTGAGAGAGAAAGTGTGTGTGTGTGTGTGTGTGTGTGTGAGAGAGAGAGAGAGAGAGAGAGAGAGAGAGAGAGAGAGAGAGAGAGAGAGAATATTTATGTGTCTAAGAAGAGAGAGAGAATATGAATTTATATGTGTCTAAGGATTGAACCCAAGTCTTACACATGCGGGGCTTGATCTTCACCACTGAACTACATCCCCAGCCCCCGTCCCACTTCCTACGCATTAGGATGAGGAGTGAAGAGGAAGGAATAAAGAGCAAAAAAGGAATGAAGAATAAGAATTAGGAAACAGCAGCCTATGACCACGGCTTCAACTGCTCCCTAAGGAGCAAAGGCTAAGAGTAGGTCTTAGATCTAGACTGAGAGACCTGCAGGCTGGCCTCACTTTTCTCCTCTCCTACAACTAGCTCTGACTTTGCTTTATGAGTGCAGAGGCTTCCACTGCCTAACCCAGCTGGCCTTTTCTGGGTCAGAAATATTTTACTTGAAAGAATGTAAAGGAAAGAAAAGATGACCTGAAGCAGGACCTTCCTCGAAAGCCCACCCAGTGGTACTCTGCTGGTGGTCCTCTGCGATTAATTACATCTTCCGATGCCCCACACTTACTAGCATTGGTAGTAAGCTAGGAAAAGCAGGGAAGGATCAGGTCAGTTCACCTGTCGATATCATTGTGGGAGCCTGGGTATTTGGCTTCATGTCCTGGCCCTGTTTCCATCATTTTGCACCTACTCCCATTATGCCCAAGCTTTGGCTCTGCTGCCAGGCTCTCTCATCAGGGCCAAGGCCACAGAGCAGCCAGTTTGGTTCATTGAGGGTGCACATGCGGTCACCGCTGAGGATTGGGTTGAGAATTCTGCTCAAGGTAGGATTCTCAAATCAGATTACAGAGGAATAGGGATCAGTGAATCATATGAAAAGATGGATCTAGAAAAGCTCTAATTTGCTCAGGTCACACAATATAGCAAGTGGTATTAGGATCAAAACCCAGCCTCAGGCCACACTTTCTGCTATTAGACTACTACTTCATTTTTTACTTCCAGATCCTAAAAAGTCAGCCAGTCGCCCTGGGAGTCGGGCCGGGAGTCGCGCCGGGAGTCGAGCCAGCAGCCGGCGAGGAAGCGATGCCTCTGACTTCGATCTGTTGGAGACACAGTCTGCTTGTTCAGACACTTCAGAAAGCAGCGCTGCAGGGGGCCAGGGCAGTTCCCGGAGAGGGCTTAACAAGCCTTCCAAAATCCCAACCATGTCCAAGAAGACCACCACTGCCTCCCCGAGGACTCCAGGTCCCAAGCGATAACACTGTATAAGCGCCCCCCCAAACCTCTATCCACTTTGAATCCTGCTCCATACATTGGGTGTATATTTATTCTGAACAGGAGACGTTATATTGTTAAAAGTGTAAAAGAATAATTGTGTTATGAAGCTGCCTTATTTTTTTTTCTTTTTGTAAGTTACTATTTTCATGTGAATATTTATGTAGATAAAATTTGCCTCCTGGTAACCCTGTAATGGATGGGGTCCAGAAATGAAATATTTGAGGAAGATAAAGGTCAAAATACAAATGTGTATTAAGGGGGGGGAAAGCCTCTAAATAGGGTTTCTGCGCGGTGCAGGGTGTAAACCTGCTTTATCTTTTAGGATTATTCCTAAATGCATCTTCTTTATAAACTTGACTTGCTATCTCAGCAAGATAAATTATATTAAAAAAAAAAAAAAAAACTCCTGCAGTGTTTTAAGGAACTTCTTTTATAAATCACAGACACTTCAGTTAGCAAGAACTGAGGGGAAAGCACCCTCTAATTGCTTTTTCCATTGTTTTTAATGTTGTGTGGTTTTAGCTGAAGAAAGAGAACCTCATCTAGGTAATGTTTGCACATGATATAACAAAAGGGGTTCATTGCAATACTGTCTTTGAATACTGTTTCAGTACTGGGTGTTTAAAGGACAACTAGCTGCTAGAATTCAGGGGTAAATGTAACTGTTAAGAAAACGTCCGAACATTGGGGTTTTTAAAAGTCCTGCTTTATAACTTCCTATCCAGCCCAGCCACCAATAACTCTGTGCTCATGGGGACCCAGATCCTTGGCAAGGGGAGACTGCTTGGTGGTTTCGTGAATTACAGATTTGTTTATCTGCATTTTTTGCTATTTATTTCAATGATTGATCAACTTCCCACAAACTGAGGAATGAATTCCACGAGCCTATACTGAAAATGTGGACCTGACACAAACACACTTGTTCATCCTTTAAAGAAGCTCACCAGCACACTTGTTAACAAGTCCCGTTTGCTTCCGTCTTTTTTGTGCGTAATAAAGTCAACTGACCAAGTGACCATGAAGAGGGGCTCTCGGGGGCTCCTGTTTTTTAGCTGCTGTTCCTCTTCAGCTCCGACCATGTTGCTGTGTGATTATCTCAATTGGTTTTAATTGAGGCAGAAACTGAAGCTCTACCAATGAACTGTTTGAAAACAAGACACACTTTTGTATTAAAATTGCTTGCAGTAACAATTATTTTGTATTTTCTGATTTTTCTTATTAACCATTATATATCATTTGTTGCCTGATGTATGGTTGTGTTTGAGTACTTAAAAATACATTACAAATCAAAAGATATACAGAATACCTTATTAGATAAGTTACTAGATTTTTTCTTATTTTTGCATGTTAATTTAACAAGGCAACAAAGAAAATCAAGCTAATGTTATGTGATGAAACAAATACCAATGTGTAAAATTTGTATGTTAAAAATTTTTTTAAAAGCACCAGAGCAGTAGTACAATAGGTAGGACACTTGCCTGGCATGCAGTAGCACCCTATATGGTCTCCTGAGTACTCAGTGATCCCTGAGTGCAGAGCCAGAAGCAAATCCCGAGCACTGCAGGATGTGACCCAAAAACAAAACAAGATACAACGACCCTGGATTTTTTTTTTTTTTTCAAAAAGCAGCCAGTTTTCCACAGTTTAGGTACAAAGAAATTGTTCCTAAGTGATAGAATTTCAGAGGTGGAAGCAAATTGCTGATCAAGTCTAGCTTATATTTTTATAACTGGACAGAGTGGTTTGGTATCAGGTCAGCGTAGAGTGTTTACCCTTGCATGCATGAAACCTGGGTTCAGTTCCTGACACCACCCCCTAAAAAGGATTTTGTGGGAGGATACAGATTAAACAAGAGGCAAAAGCATACATTGACTCGAATTCCTGACTCTATTCAAGTCTGCACTCCTATTTCCTATAGCCGCCTAAATGGTTTTCCAGAAGGTAGAGTGGCCAAATATTAACTAATTCCAGTGGCTATTGGGCTGGAAAATGGAGCTTGGGACATTCAGACACCTGCATTATTAGTCATTAAGCCATACTCTTTAGGATTAGGGAAATTTGGATGGATGCACATTTGCCAAAACTTGGATGCCAAATACCTAAATTAAAAGGGATATGCAGCCTGATGGATTCTGAAAGAAAGGCTCAATATTTCCCCTGAATTCATCGAAATCTGCTCTTTCCTTCCAGACCTGGCAGCAAAAGCATCTTTTCAGTTAGGATTATGGTCACTTGGATTTTCTTATCAGGTAATTCAGGCTTTTCTCACAGTCTTTCCCTTGAAGCTCAGCTAGTTGATGAATCTGCAGAAAGTGTATTTTCATTAAATAATATCTGAACTCAAGACCATCTACGAAATACAGGGATGCCAAGAAAAGTTTAAATGCCAATCCTGTGATGTAGATGTTAAGTAAGTAATGCAGATTTGGTGCCTGGTATGGTCGAGGATGGATGTCAGTTCCTGGACCTTGAATGATGCAGTAATAATAGCCAGGGAGATGGCTCAGGGCTGGAGGGTATGCTTTGCAAGCAGGAGACCCAGATTGGATCCTACACCTATTGTCCATCAGTGTGGCAGCCCCAAATGAGAGTAACATGGGATAAGGATATAGATCAATAGTACAACACTTGCTTTACATGTGTTATCACATGTTCCATTCCCGGAACCACACACACTAACATCTATTGAGTACTTCTATGTCCTCTTGTCAGTCACAGTACCAGGTGTTCTATCTACAATCCCACTGAATCTCCATTACAGGCCTCCTATCCATTCCCTGTCTGACAATAGATGAGAAACAGCTCAGATGTTATTTCCCCATAGTGACAGAGTTGCAGGTGACTGGGTAAACCTATTGGTTGATATCATTCTATCTAGTTTGGGAAATTCCCTCTCAGGCAGTCACCCCAACTTCCACTGCCCTTCCAAGGAGTTGGCAGGCCTCGATGCTGCTGTCATTCTGCCTTTGGAAATGATTGTCCATCTATGTCGCCCCTGGGAGAGCAGGCACTGCAGATGAAGAACAGAGCTCTCCCCTTCCCCACTAAACTGAAAGGATTTGCTGTTACTGAATGAGGCCAGCAGACAGAATCAGCTGCTCCCATCTAGTTGGGGGACCAGCATTGCCTAAAACCGAACTGAGGTTCCAGGCGAGGTATAAGCCCTACATATAGTGACATGGACTCATATGGGGACTGGGAAGGGATGCCCAGGGGTCCAGGGCAGTAGATTCAGAGACCTTGACTCAATGGGGCACTGCACCTCTGCAGAATCACTCCACCTGGTGGATTCTGCTTCCTATCAGCTTTCTTGCCCTCCACCCATCACCATGGAAGGATCATGACCCTCTTCACGGGACCTCCTCCTGCACTGCAGGCCCTGATCCATCTCCCTTCTTCTAATAGGGTCCCTCTGCACCCAGGCTGTCTGACCTAGGGCACTTTGATGGCGAAAGAGCAGCGAATGCTCTGGGTTTATAAGCAGAGTGGACAGAACCTGTTGAGTAAGACAGAGCAGGCATGTGGTCAAAGCATCATGTTTAAGAACTTGGGGTTAGTGTAGTGGTACAGCACGTAGGGCATTTGCCTTGCACTCAGCTGACGGGTTCAGTCCCCCACCTGAGCACCACCAGGAGTAACTCTTGAGTAGAGCCATGAGTAACCCCTGAGCATGGCCTGGTGTGGCCTAAATATAAAAACAAGGAACTTACGAGTCCAGATAGCTCAGAGTTGGGTATATGTGACCTCCCCAATAAGCATCACAACCAGAGGGGTGTGTGTTGCTGCCCGAGTGGCAACAACAGGGAAGGGAAGGGAAGGGAAGGGGAGGGGAGGGGAGGGGAGGGGAGGGAAAGGAAGGGGAGGGAAGGGATGGGGGAAGTGACTTATGTGACAGCGAAGTGTCTGAAGTGATTATGGGAACTGTGAATTTTATAAAACATCACATTTATTTTGAGGTTTGATCCTGAATCCTTTTGGGTCACCATAATACCTGTCTAGAACATTCATCTAGTCTCCCTGCCCAGCACCTGTGGTCAGTCCTTGCCCACCCCTCCAGCCTCAGCTTGGTCATTTGTCCACCTGCCTCCCCCTTCCCCAGGCTCTGCTGAACAGCTCACCTGCACGTGGCCACCTGTCCAGCCTAGCTGTGTGTCTGGGTAGCCTGGAGGAGTCTCTCATCCACGGTGCTCTACCGTTCAGAAAGGGCATAAATGGTCTTTATTCTAGAGCAGCGT
The DNA here is from genome assembly GCF_029834395.1 of Sorex fumeus. Classification (NCBI taxonomy): domain Eukaryota; kingdom Metazoa; phylum Chordata; class Mammalia; order Eulipotyphla; family Soricidae; genus Sorex; species Sorex fumeus. The sequence continues at coordinate 54,297,542 of NW_026606104.1, forward strand.
GAGATCTTTCGTGGATTGATAGAGAACCTGCCTGGTGAGGAGAGTGCTCATTGTCACCTGCCTCCGGCATGCTGTCCCCACTCCCAGGGCCTCACTCAGCCTTTTCCTTGGAACACGCCTCCCAATACCGTTCCTGACGTCCAGGAGTTCCGGGCCAATTCCTCCAGCGTCCCAACTCCGTCTGGGCGTCACTGCCCCGCACGAAAGAAACACGGGGGAGGAAGGACCACCCGAGAGGGGAGCATACAGGACAGTGAATCAAGAGCAGTTCCCCGAGGCGTCTTCTCAAGTCCGGGTGGGAAGCAAGTGAAATCGCAAAGGGACTGGATGCTCGGCGTCGAGAGGTGGTGTCGGGAGGGGACCAGCGCCCGTGGGCGGCGCTGGAGGCCTGTGCGCGACCCGGGACAGCCGGAGCAGCACTGGGCGCGCTACGAGGCCGCCGGAGCCCCGCGGTGCGCACGCAGAGCCGCGACGGCGCTTTACCCGGGAAGGAGACGCCCCGGGGACGGTTTGCGCGGGGCCGCAGCGGGGAAGGCACCGGGTGACCAGGCCAGCCGCCGGGACCGACAAGGACCCCGGGCTGCGGCCGCGCAGGGATGCGGTCACCCTCCGGGCCTGGCTGACCCCGGCGGGCCCCGGCACGTGGGACTCACGCCGCGTTTCTAGGCCGCGCCTGAGCCGCCCGCAGCACCGAGCCCGGGGTCGGGGACTGGCGGAGGGCGCTCGAGGGTCCGCTGTCCTGGGGCCCAGAGCCAGACCCCGCGCCTGAGTCAGTGCCTGGGGGGAGACCCAAGACGACCCTGACGGCCCGGACGGCTGAGCGGCAGGACCCTTGCACGAACTGCCCACTCCCAGCGGGCGAGTCGTACCAGCGGTTCCCGCACCGGCCCAGGGCCCCTCGAGGGTCGGAGCCCGGGCCTTGGCCCCGCCCCGCCGTCCCATTGGTCGGCCCGGGGGGCGGGGCCAGGGACGCGCCACTCAGAGGGCGGCTCGCGCCGGCGGCCGCACTCCGGGCCGCGCCTCCCAGACGTCGAGGCGCCCCCTCGGCCGGGTCCGCCGCGCCGCCCCGCCAGCCCCGGAGCTCGCTCGGCCCCGACAGCCGTGGGAGCGGCCCGCGCCCGCGGGTCCCGGGACGTCGCGAGCCGCGGAGCCGCGACAGGTGCGGCCGGGCCCCGTGGCCGGCGAGCCCGGGCGGATGCGCGCCGGGTGAGCGGCGGCCGCTGCCCGCCCGCCATGCCCGCGCGCCCCGGGCCGCTCTGGCTCCTGGGCCTGGCGCTGTGCGCGCTGAGCGGCGGCGGCGGCCCCGGCCCGCGCCCCCCGCCCGGGGGCCCGTCGCGCCGTCTGGGCGCGCGCGAGCGCCGCGACATGCAGCGCGAGATCCTGGCGGTGCTCGGGCTGCCCGGGCGGCCCCGGCCCCGCGCGCCCCCCGCCGCCGCCCGGCTGCCCGCGTCCGCGCCGCGCTTCATGCTGGACCTCTACCGCGCCATGGCCGGCGGCGGCGGCCGCGACGGGCCCCTCGAGCGGCGCCTGGGCCGCGCCGACCTGGTCATGAGCTTCGTGAACATGGGTGAGTGCGCGGGGGGCGCGGCGGCGGGCCGGCGGGGGCGGGGACACGCGCCGCCGCGCACCGGGGCCGCGGGGCTGTCGCCGTGGACGGACGGGGCGGGCGGGACAGCCCGGGGCGCGTCGCCGCGGTGGCCGGACCCGAGCCGAGGGGTCACCCCTGGCCCGGCGCGCAGGACACGGCTCAGCGTCGGGTCAGCGTCCAGGCCCTGCCGGCTTGGGTCTGCGCGCAGGGCCCAGCCCTCCTCCCCGCGACCTGGACTCCAGATCCCGGAGCCTTTTGCCCTGCGCTGTCCCCGACCCTGGTCTGCAGTCCGGAGCCTTGGCGGCCTCTGGCTGTGCCCCTGTGAAGTCAGTGGGGGCAGACCCCCAACTCCGGCTCTCGCAGGTGAGGAGCACTGTGGGGCCGAGTCGGGAGGCTGCCAGCCTCCTGTCAGCTGCAGCCTTCGGTCTTAGTCCTCCCCAGCCCCGGACACCAGGACTCGCATCTGTCCCCGTCTCCTACGGGAGCCCTGTCACTGCTGGGCAAAGCAGCCTCGGCTCGGACCCTCGTGGTGTCAGTGGCCCCTCCATCCGCTGCTCCAGGAGGCCACATCCCACAGCAGGAGGCAGCTTCCAGGTGGGGAGAGTGGCCAGGGAGGGTGGCAGCGACACAGGATGAGCCACAGCAGGTTTGTGGGTCCTTGGCTGTCACTTCCTCACTGGGCAGGAAGAGGGGACAGTCACGGAGACCCTATGCCCCCACCCCAGAGTTGGGGCTAGTCCGGAACTCAGGCAGCAGGAGGCAGCGGCTGCTCAGTGCCTGGGAACAAGGCCAAGCTCAGTCCCGGGTTCTCAGTGCCACCTGGGATCTGGATCCCACTCATGCAAGGACCCCAAGAGATCACTACCAGCCCCTTGTTCTGCTGTCTCAAAGCCCCTGGTCAAGGTACACAGGGCCCCATGGAGCTGCTGTGAGCGGTTCTGCAGCCTCTTCCTGGGCACTGGCCCTGCAGTCTCTTCCCCAGGCACTAACCCTGCGGCCTCTGCCCCGGGGACTGGCCCTGCAGCTTTTCTCTGGGGACTGGAACCCTGTGGCCTCTTACCCTGGGATTGGCTCCGCGACCTCTGCTCTCATAGGGGAGTCCCACCCCCTACGCTGAGCATCAGCTCCCTCTTTGTCAAAGGGGGTCCTGGGTGCGTCCTCAGGTGTGTGATTGCCTCCTTGTCAAATAGGGTCCTGTGTGCATCCTCAGATGTGTGATTGGGCAATAATCCATTCATCCTGTAGGGTGAAACTGGCTTGCTCTCTGCTGACCCTTGCCCCTCCCAGATCTGGCCAGCCTCAGTGTTCCTGGGTGGGCATACCCCTACATGTCATACATGTGCAGATTCCAGAAACAGACTTTCAAGGCCTCCCTGAAGGGGAATCCACCAATTCTCCAGCTGAAAGCTAACATTTGAGGTCCAGAACCTTGTAAGTCCTCATTGCTTCCATGTGGCCACTCGTGAAAGCTGTTTTCCCAGCCCCCTTTCATGGGCTCAGAGAGGTTAGGTGGCAGCCCACGGCCACATGGCACATCCAAGTCCTGGCTTGTCCCCACACCAGCTGAGTATGTTTCCTTGGGTCTCACGTATCTATGGCTGTGGCATCTAACAAGCTGTTCTGTTCAGAGGAAGCCCAGGCAGTGGGTGGCCAGCAGCCCTGTCCCAGGGACTAATTGCTCCCAAGACTTTTTCAGCTGAGTAGTTTAACTGGTGATTACAGAGCAGATACAGGGTTAGACGCCTCCCAGATCAACCCCTGGTTGGGAGGCCCAGCCCCTGAAGCCCCATGGGGTCTAAGAGCAGAGCAGCTGGGAAGCAGCGCCCACGCCTGGGCTCCAACACCTGTGCCTACGTACACACGCACACACACACACACACACACACATACACAAGGCCTCCTCAGGCTCCTGAGCAGCCAGCTGTGCATTCCTCAGACCCAGAGCCCAAGGGCCTCCTGTTGGGTTTGCTCAGAGGTACGGACAGAACTCTTGGCCCTGAATAACCTGGTGCACTCAGCCTTGCCAGACCCTTAGCTTCCTTTGGGCAGGACCCACTAATGGACAGGACAGGGACAGAGTAGTGTTTCTCTCATGGGACAGGGGGAGCCTATCGTGGCTATCACTGTGCTGGAGGAGGGAAAACCCTGAGCTGTGTGGCAGGAGGGCTGCTATTGTCTTCTGTGTATCCCAGCCACATCCCTTCATCCCTTCCCTCCCTGGCCTCTGCTTTCTCATCTGGCCAAAAGGGTGGTGTCAGAAAAATGAGGTGCTTCCAGGCTGACCTGTGACTCGGATGTGTGTGTGTGTGTGTGTGTGTGTGTGTGTGTGTGTGTGTGTGTGTGTGTGGTGGGTGGGCGGGGAAGGCACACCTAACAGTGCTCAGAGCATACTCTTGGCTCTGCAATAAGGGATTACTTCTGACAAGCACAGGGGACCATATGGGATGGTTGCCACATGCAAGGGAAAGTGCCCTATCACTGTCCTGTCACTCTGGCCCATGACTTGTGGCTCTGAGAGACACCCTCTCATACTTACCCCTCAGCCCAGGGCCCCAAGCTCCCAGGAGCCATGCAATCCACAGAGCTGGGTACTATCAGCTTGTGTCAGACTTGGTTCTAGTGACAGGACTGTGACAGCCAGGGAAGCCGTGTCCCTCCGTCACAGCATTGCTCTTCTGCTGGAAGTAACAAATAATAAACATCGACACCAAATCAGCTGTCAGCAGTGATTGTGGAGGGGCCATGATTGTGGTACTGACTTGAACCGACTGAATTCATACCAGGACTCTGCTACCTTCTCTGAGTGTGCTCAAGGTCCTTCAGTCCCCGTACTGATCCCCGTGTCCACCTCTGTAAATGGAGCCACTCTTGGTTCCACCCCATGGGAGATTCAGGGATGGGTAGAGACGTCAGGGTGCCCACTTGCCCAGAACTCCTTTATCTTTGTCTGCCAGATCTGGGGACCCAAAGAATTTTGGTGATTTTCTCCAGGCCACACAGCAGGCTGGCTCCCTGCCTGTACCCCGTGCTCTTCTTCAAAGAAGCTATCTCTCCCAGTCCAGAGCCCAGCTTGTCAGTCGGTGCAGTGAACAGCGTTGAATCAGACTGTGGTACTCACACACATTCTGGTGTGGTACAGCAGATACTGAAGTTGTAGTGCAGGGGCTCATGAGCAGTGATGCAAAGATTGAACTTATAACCTCGTGCCTATAAGGCAAGTTCGACCACTGACCCTTGCATATGTGCAGCACAAAGTTTATTTCCCAGCACTGACAAAAAATAAATTGTAGACTTGTCTTGCATTGCAGGACTGCCCACATTTACTGTATTAGTAATTAGTAAACTTTGAGTAGCTTTTGGTTATCAATAAAGCTTTTCTGTATTTTCTTATACTTCTCTCTCTATGGATATAGTAAGCCTGAATTTAATTTTATTATTTTTTAAATTTTATTTTAGGCACCATAGTTATAAAACGGTCATTGGTAGGGTTTTGCACATAAAACATTCCAATATCACACCCTGCACCAGACTGTCCACTTCCCTCCACCATTCTTAATGTGTCCCCTCCAACCACCGGTGCATAGTGCACATCACCCCTATCAACTAACTAATAAAGACCAGCTTTTGGTTTCTATTGCCTTTGGGCATTTGTTTTTTTCCTACTATGTTTCTTTATACCCCACATGTGAGAGAGATCATTCTGTATCTGTCCCTCTTCTTCTAGTAATTTCATTTAAATTAATATTCTCCAGGGGCTGGAGCAATAGCACAATGGGTAGGACGTTTGCCTTGCACGTGACCGACCTGGCCAACCTGGGTTTAATTTCTCTGCCCCTCTCTGAGAGCCCGGCAAGCTATCGAGAGTATCTTGCCCACACGGCAAAGTCTGGCAAGCTACCCATGACGTATTCGATATGCCAAACACAGTAACAAGTGTCAAATAGAGATGGTTACTGGACCCACTGGAGAAAATTGTTGAACAATTTTCAACAATTTTCACAGTGAAAGTGACAGTGAATATTCTCCAGATTCATTCATACATCAGGACTGCCCGGAATAATAGCACAGTGGGTAGGGTGTTTGCCTTTCTTATACAGCAGACCTGGGTTTTAGCCCCAGCATCCCATATGGTCCCTCAAGCACCACCAGGAATAATTCCTGAGTTCAGGGCCAGGAATAACCCCCGAGCATCACTGGGAGTGACCCAAAAAGAAAAACAAGGGTGGGGAGTGGATCTTGCCTTGTCCAGCAGATCCCACTTAGATCCCTGGTGATGCATATGGCCCCCCCAAGCACTGCCCAGAGTAGCTTTGAAGCACTGCTGAATATCCACCCTCCTCCTCCTCCAAGATTCATTCACATAGCAGAAAATTCCATGATTTCATCTTTTCTTACAGCCAACTACTATTCCACTATGTATATGTACTATAATGTCTTTATCCAGTCATCTGTTCTTGGACACTTGGGTTGCTTCCAGATTTTTGGCTATTGTGAGTAGTGCTGCAATGAATATAGGAGCGTAAGTGTCTTTTATGAATAGTTTTTGGACACTTGGGATAGATGCCAAGAAGTGGAATTGCTGGATCATAAGGAAACTCAATTGTTAGTTCTGTGAGAAGTGTCCATATTGTTTTCCAGAAAGGCCGACCAGTTGACATTCCCACCAGCAGTGAATGAAGGTCTCTTTTTCCACACATCATGCCAACACTGGTTGTTTCAGTTCTTTGTGATGTGTGCCAAACTCACTGGTATGAGATAATATCTTGTTTTTTTGTCTCATTTTTAATTTCCCTGTGATAATGATGCAAAACAATTTTTGGCCATGTATATAGTTTTTGAAGAAGTTTCTGTTCATCTCTTCCCTCCATTTTTTGATGGGTTGGTTATTTTTTCTTGTAATTTCTTGTAATCTAGTTCCACCAGTGCTTTATGCATCTTAAATACCAAGCCTTGGGGCTGGAGCAATAGCACAGTGGGTAGGGTGTTTGCCTTGCTTGCCGCTTTCCAGGGTTCGATTCCCAGCATCCCATATGGTCCCCTGAGAACCACCAGGTGTAATTCCTGAGTACAGAGCCAAGGGTAACCCCTGTGCATCGCCGAGTGTGACCCAAAAACAGCAACAGCAGAAAGAATACCAAGCCTTTATCAGGTGAGTGGTGGGCAAATATTCTCTCCCACTTTGTGGGGTGTCTTTTTATTCTGGTCCCTGTTTCCCTTGCAGTGCAGAAGCTTCTTAGTTTGATAGAGCTCCATTTGCTTATCTTTGCTTTGGTTTTCTTGGTCAGTAAGCCTGAATTTTAATTCTAATTGTCCCCTTTGTAGTTTTGAGATATTATCCAGTTTCTTTAAAGTCTCTGAAGTTCATTTTCTCACCATTAAGACAAAGTAAAGAGCAGGGGATAGAGCTCAAAGGTAGAGCTCTTGCCTGCCACATATGAGACTCTGCTTCTTGGCACCATACTCACACACACACACACACACACACACACACACACACACACACGATGAGGTCTCCTTGTGTAGGACTAGGTGAAATGTCCTGTGCAGCAGCTGATGCCTGCCTCTCGGCAGGAACTCAGTCGATGGAACAGATTATATCCTACTTCTGTGCCTTTGCTCCTACTGCACCTTCACCTTTGTTTCTCCTTGAAAGGGGGAATGAATGAGAGATATTTCAAGGGGTGGTGGGCTGTGCTCTGCATGCATGTTCAGTCACTGGTGCAGCATGGTCCCCCAAACACTGCTGGGAGCCACCCCCAGCACTGCTGATGTAATATTAAAAAAGAAAAAGAGGGTGTTTCCATAAATCTAAGTCTTCCAACCCCCCACTCCACCCAAAGACAGATTCCTTCCATAATTCAGTGTTGTGTTTGTCTTCCGCTGGTTTGATTCAGAACCATGTCAGGTCGCTTTTTCCTCTCCCCAAAAAACCATGAGCAGGGACTAAATCTAAGTCTTCACCGCACCCCTCCCCCAGCCCCATGGCCGCAGGCAGCCCTTAGGCAGTGAAGACTGAATGGAGGAGCATCAGGAAGCAGGGAGAGCAAGGAAGACTGGGCCTGGCCTGGTCACAGGGAAGTGAGCCAGTCCTGCCTGCTGACAATGGGCACACTCCCAGCCCCCATAGTCCCTGCCTGGAGGAAGGTGGCTTCAGCAAAATCCTAGGCCACCAGGTGACAGGAGGACCTTGTAGACTGGTGACTTCCACCCTGCCCTAGTTCTGCCATCCCGACGCACTGTGGGACTGGTCCTTTCCCACAGGCTTCCAGCCAGAAAGTCCCTATGGGGGGCCCTAACCTGACACACAATCCTGGCAAGTCTCTACCCTTCTGATGCAGCTCCCATCAGAAGGGGGTGCCTGCTCCTGTCCCCCAGTGAGGGCCCCTAGGAGTGAGGTACAGGGTGTGGAGGTCCACCCAGTCTCCACCCAGTACCGGGGCAGAGGGGATGTGTCACCTGACCACATCCTTCTGGAAGACTCCCCAGCTCTGAACTGGAGGTTGTGTCCGTCCGTGCTCACAGCTCCTTGGGTCTATTTTTGGCCATGGCAGGCTTGATGTGGTGCAGCATGAGGGTGTTTCCCTTTAATTTGGGGGTGGAAGCGTCTGGGCCCAGCCCGGTAATCATGAGTACAGAGTCATTTATGGAAATGGCTCTTGAAAAAGTTCCTGATGAGAATGGACTAAAGATACCTCAGAGAGGAAGCCTGGGGCCCTGGGCAGCACTGGGATTTCGGGGTGGGGGAGCCCTTCAGGGTGCAGGCTCAGTAGGTGATGGGGCTGCGCCTCCTCCAGGGGCCGCATAGGGTCTGGTTTTAGGTCAAAGGTGGTGAGCCTCCCTCTGCCTGAGTGCCTTGGTCACTGGCAGGACCAGCCAAACAGGCACAGCCTGTTCCCCCTCCGGGCCTTGGGGCAGCCCAGCTTCCCTCCCCAAACCCCCCACCCCCTTGCAGGGAACAGGCCAAGGAGAGGGGAAATAGGGTGGCTTCTGGGGGGACCCCTCTGATGGGGAAGCCACTCCCAGAACAACAGTGATGTCCCTCTGGGAAAGCAGCAGCACTGCATCCAAGGACTGTCCTAGGGAGCGGGAGTCCTTGGAAGAAGGGACCTGTGTCTTTTTTCTGGCTCCCCTAAGTGCAGGGGGTTTGGTCAGGCCACTGTTAGCCTCCATTGTTAGGTCCTTGCCCTTCAGTGTTCACCATCCAGCAGCACAAATTACCCAAACACTGCTAGGGATGGCCCCAAACACCACTAAAGTATAAACCAAGAACCAAAATAGACAAAAACAATTTAAAGACATTTTTAAATTATTACTTCCAAGAGGAAAATTGAAAAATGACATTACAGTGAAGGAAACTAGCAGATGCCACTTTAACTAAAGGATCTGTTAGCATCATTGATACTAATGGGTGTTGATGACATATTGCCCAGTTGATTCACTATGAAAAAGGGGCACTGTTACCCTCAATAATTCTCCAAAATCCAGACCTTCAATCTAACCGGGAGAAGCTGATTGTAAAGACTCTTGGAAAACAGAGACTTTGCAGTGGCCACAGATCAGGGGACACTACAGAGAGCTAATGAACAAGGAAATGTTGGGTTCTGGGTTAGAATCCCGGGTTTAAAAGAACATCAAAAAAATAAATAAATGAAAGAACATCAATGGGAAAACTGGCAGAAGTCAAGAAAAAGCTGTCGTTTGCTTAATAGTAGTGTACCAATACCAGTTCCCCAGTTATTTTTAATGACTATATTGTGACTATATATGACTATATTTAGTTTATATATTAAATATATATAGCACTGTAGCACTGTCCTCCCATTGTTCATCGATTTGCCCAAGCAGGCACCAATAACATCTCCATTGTGAGACTTGTTACTGTTTTTGGCATATCAAATTTAATGTATTAAATGTATTTGACTGACACTACTTCCACTACCCAGCCGCTGCCACACTCCAGGACACTTTCCGGACCCACGCGGCCGCTTTGCGTCCACGCGACACATCATAAGACACTAAATACCCATCTTCTGGAATTGTCGTACCATATTTGATAGGGTTCAAATATGGTAACACCTACAAGGGCGATTAGAGGTCGCCCCAAAAGCCTCTATCCCTCTCGGAAAGACTGGCAAGCTACCGAGAGTATTCTGCCCGCACGGAAGAGCCTGGCAAGCTATCCGTTGTGTATTCGATATGCCAAAACCAGTAACTACAACTGGTCTCATTCACCTGACCCTGAAGGCTTCACCGACATGGCAGCACTGAGAAGGATGAGAAAGGAGAGGCCGATAAAATCTCAAGGCCGAACTAGGCTGCCACAACGAAGGAAGACAAAAATGATCGTCTGTACTTTCAATGCACGTACGCTAGCATCAGATACATCCATCGAGGACCTGATGGTACAAGCGCAAATGATCAAGTACGACATCATTGGTCTGACCGAGACAAGAAGGCACGAATCTCACCATGCCGTTTTCGACACTGGAGAAGAATTGTTCCTCGGAACATGCGATAAAAGAGGTGTGGGAGGCGTCAGTGTCCTTGTCAACACAAACTTGGCCAAAAGCATTGATTCATTCGAATGCCTAACAACCCAATTGGAAGTTTACATTTGAATAGATGTGGCTCACTGCCTGCAGTTTCTATCTTTGTTATCTATGCACCAACATCTCATTATGATAAAAGAGAAATCAAGAAGTTCTACGTGGAGCTGGAGAAGTTCTATAAAGAAGACCACACCTTCTACAAGATCATTGTAGGTGATTTTAATGCCAAGATAGGACCAAGAAGATCAGCTGAAGAACTTCACATCGGGACCCATGGCCTAGAATGGAACGAACAGGGTGAGAGACTGTCTGAGTTCATCATGTCGACTAAGACCATCCATGGTAACTCACAGTTCCAGAAGGCAGAATCTAAACGTTGGACATGGGAGTCTCCCGGTGGACGATTCCACAATGAAATAGACCACATCATATTCAATCGACGGTTTTGCCTGACCAATGTTGCTGTTGTCCCAAAATTCCGAACGGGATCGGACCACCGTCTCCTTCGTGCAAAATTCTACTTCACAGAGCGGGGAGAAAGTTTAAAAAGAGAACTCCCAGAACGACCACCAACTGGTAGCTCTTTGGCACTATTGCGGCAACATGGGAAGATGCCGTCATTGACAACATTGACTAGGAATACGATCGACTGGTTCAGCACCTCCATGAATGTGCAAGGAACGCCAAGAGAGAGATAGCCACAAAAAAACACCTGTCTTCGAAAACTCTTGAGCTTATTCGCCAGCGTGGTTTGGCGCATGCCTCAGGCAACCGCAAGCTAACGTCAGAGCTCGCAAAGCAGTGCAGAGATGCGATCAAGGAAGACCTCAAAGAGAGAATGTATTAAATATATTAAATATAAATATAAAACTATATGTTGAATATAGTCATATATTGTCAAATATGACTATTTAATGACTATATTGATCATGCAAGATACTTGTATTGGGCCAAGAGTGTATGGGTTGATGGGCAGTGTGGATAGGACAGGGCTTAAAGTACTGGCCTTGCATTCTGCTGACCCCAGTTCATATCCCCAGAATTACATATGGTCCCCCAAGTACCACCATGGATCACTCCTGAGCAGAGAGCCAGGAATAGTCCCTGAGCACTGTTCAGTGTAACCCACCCCCCCACAAAGACTATATGGAGGGGCTAGAGAAATCACTCAGGTGATAGAGTGCACACATGCCTCACATAAATAGGATCCAGAGTCTGAAACCCTGCACTGCATGGCCTCCGCAACAACACCAATGCTGACCTGCTGTTCCGACACTGACACCCTCAACTATCCCAAGCACCATGAGAAGTGGCCCTTCTCATGGGCCAGGAATAATTATTCCTGATGAGCTGAGGGTACCATGTGGGGTGCTGGGAATCAAACTTGGGTTGGCCTCATGCAAAACAAATGTCCTACCAACTGTACTATCTCTCCAGCCCCAGGGTCTTGACAAAAGTCGCACCATTGTAAGGAGGGCACCTTAAAACCTTCTAAACATCTTTCAATTGAATTGATAAAATGTCTATATATTTTTTCATGCCATAGTTTGGTTTATTTGTTTGTTTTAGTTTTGGGCCCACACCCAATAGTGCTCAGGGTTTGGTCGTGGCTCTGTGCTCAGGAATCAATCATGGTGGGGCTCAGAGGACCATATGTGGTACAGGAGATAGAACCAGGGTCAGCTGCATGCAAGACAAGCACCCTACCCACTGTACTATCTCTCCTCTCCAGTTCCCATTGTTGCTTTTTTTTGGGGGGTGGGGGTAAGGGTGGGCCACATCTGGCGGTGCTCAGGGCTTTCTCTTGGCTCTGCACTCAGGGATCACTCCTGGCGTTTCTCGGGGGACCATATGGGATGCTGAAGATTGATTCTTGGTCAGCTGTGTTCAAGGCATCTGCCCTACCCATTGTACTATCTCTCCATCACCCATTGTTACTTTTTATTAATGCCACACATGGAGGTAATTAGGGAATCCTGTAGTTCCATGGCTTGTACCCAGGACCTCCTACATGCTAGGCATATGCTATACCATTTGAGCTGGGTTTTTTTTCCATTAGAAAAAGGAAATTGAGCGCTGGAGAGATAGCTCAGTGGATTGGAGCACATGCTTTGTATACCAGAGGCTTGGGTTCAATCCCTGGTACATGACCTCCAAGGACAGAGCTGGGAATAGCTTCTGAGTATCACCAAGTGTAGCTTAGAAACAAACAGACCTGGAGATATAGTATAGTAGGTAAGCTTGCTTTGAATATGGCTGACCCATATTCGACCCCCACTACCCCATATGGTTCCCCGAGTCTTGCCAGGAGTAAGCCCTGAGCAAGAAGACCCAAAAATAGGGGAAATTGATATCCCCTTCTTTCTTTGTTTTTGTTTTGTGGCCACACCTAGTGGTACTCAGGGCTTACTCCTGACTCTGTGCTCAGGGATCTCTCTTACCAGGCTCAGGAGACCATATGGGATGCTGGGTTAGTAATCCAGGTTAGCCGCGTGCAACCCACTCTACTGTCTCTCCGGCTCTTGATATCCCCTTTATTCTTCAGTGTTTCACCTATGTGCAGGTGGATATTATCACTTAACCCCTCGATTTATTTTGTAAATTAGGATCGTCTCCACACCCCTACTCCTATGGAATAGCCATCACTCTTGTCTTATAATCTCTGCCTTTTCCAAAGTCCTTTCACAGCACTAGTTGAAAGGATCTCCAAATGTCCTTCACAGGTGGGGTCAAGACATGGGCCAGAATCCCCCCAAAATAGGCCAGAGCATCTACACTTTTCAATGCTCTTTTATGGGACAAGGCAGGTATAGCCTTCCCAGGGACTCTCAGATGCCAGGTTCCAACCAGTGACATTTCTCAACACCATCCTTCGAGAAGTCACTTCCCTAATTGAGGAGCAATGGCTGGAAAATTGTATATCTTTACAGTTCTAATAATGGGGCCCTTTGGTCAGTTACAGTTTCATGATACCTAGTTTGATGCAGCATCTCAGGAACATCACTAGTTGAAAGAAAACTCATTTCCCAGTGTGGGCCATGAGCAGCCAAGCTGAGCTTATCCCTGTATGGGCACCCCGGGGTGGGTGTCAATGGGCAAACCCATGGTATGGAAATTAGGGGGGGTGGGATGGAAGGGGGGTAGTCCCCAGGTCAGAAAGGGAAAAAGCGAACAGGCAGAATGGGGATTCCCACCATCTCTGATCTCATAGAACATGCACATTCAGCCTGCACACAGGTCCCCAGGGTGCCCCCTGGATACATCAAAGGTCCTTCCACAGATGAGGTGTCTGTAGAGGGGGAACAGCATGGCTGAGACCCCAGCCTCTCTCTTGGTGACTCCCAGTGAGAGCCCACAGACTGGACCTGGCTCATTCTAGAGCAGAGTTGTCACACAGCCCCCTAACGGGGACCAACCTATCCTGAGTCAAGGGACTGTCATAAAAGCTGCAGGAGAGATGGTGGAGGGGACAGCTCTGTAGATATTCTGGCCCTACCAGGGGTGGACCCCATCCCAGCTGCTTCGGGGAGCCTGGCAAACAGCTAGACTCTGGGGAATGGGCTTTAGCCAGGCATCAAGCCCCTGTCACATGGGATCTCTGCTCCCTCTCCCTGGTCTGTGCATGGGGAACCTGTCCCCACCTGCCCATGGCGTGCCCAACACAGCTGTGTCTGACTGTCCCTCGACCTGGTCCCCACAAGGCAGGAAGCATTCCCCACATCCGGCCCTACCACCAGCCTGGTGACTTGTGGTCACCGAGTCCAGTGGCCACAGAGGGAATCTTTTAAAAGACTCAGATGTGTCATTAAAATCTCAGTGCTGGGCTTGGGGAAAGGTGCTGGGTGGCCCCAACCCTTGCTTTCTGGAAACAGATTTTCAGTGTGTGAAAGGGACAGGAGGCCAAGTGAGCGCCCGAAATAGACTGTCCCGGGCATTTCCGGGCAGCGGGAAAATGTGGGATTGATCTTACTACCGAGGTCTCCGCCCTGACTGTCAGCACCCCGCACCACTGGGCACCGCCTTAGGTGCCCCCACCAGCCCCTGTGCCTTCCCTCCCTCAGGCCCCCATTTACCTGGGACCCATAACATGGGCCAGAACTCAGACTCCTTAGAGCAGTTTCACCCAGACTCAGCACACCCTGGGCCCCACACCACAGACCTATGGACAGCTTCGGCCGTTGCACACCTGTGGGTGATGTGCCCTCTCCCCAGAACTCCTTCCTGCCCCTTCATCCCCAAGACTCTACCCCATTCTTCAAAGCCAGCCCAGATCCTACCTCCCTCCTTCGTTCCCACGTGCCCCAACAGCCTTGCAGCATGTTATGTTTGGGTTCCCTGCCTGCACCACCTGCGCCAGAGTTCTAGGCCCTTGCTTATGCTGGCCCCTTCTCTGCAGGGACCTTCTCCCTGGACGTCGTGGCAGACTCTCTGTCACCCTCAAGACTGGGCTGCAGTGTCAGCTGCGGTCCCCATCCCCCCGTTGTCCACCCCAGGCAGGGTCTGTTGTGCCCCGTCTGCCCTGAGGCCTCACCTCTGGGTCCCAGAGCATAGGGGTCCAAGTGGGGGCAGGCTGGGTGAGGGGCTGAGGGGCCAGAAGGAAGCTGCCCTAGCTGGCACCTGCCCTGAGCTGGGACCTCCTGCCTGCCCCACTGCCCAGTCTTGAGGCATCCCCTGACCCCCCAAGACAGCTTAGGGCTGTGTCCATACCCCAGAAGAGGGTGGCCCACCCAGCCTGTCTGGAACCCCAGCTTCCCCTAACTCTGCCCACCCAAGCTTGAGCCCAGCACCCCCTGAGTGACCCCACTTTGCCTTTCAGTGGAGCGCGACCATCCCCTGGGCCAGCAGGAGCCCCACTGGAAGGAGTTCCTCTTTGACATGACCCAGATCCCGGCAGGGGAGGCAGTCACAGCCGCTGAGTTCCGGATCTACAAGCTGCCCAGCTCCCGTCCACTCAACCAGACCCTCCACGTCAGCATGTTCGAGGTGGTCAGGGAGCAGTCCAACAGGTGCCCGCCTGGTAGCATTTCCTGGGGGACAGGGGTGGGCCGGGGAGCCCACTTCGGGGATGATAGACACTTGGCTGAGGACTTACAAGGAGAGGCCCAGCCTGTGCCCTGGCTGTGGGACCTTGGTCAGTGTTGAGCTTGAGCCTCAGTTTCCCCACCTGCACATGGGTGCAGTCGCCTCTCTGTGTATAGACTCAGCACTCATCTCAAGGAGAGCACAGGGCTACAGTTGGGGTGATACAGGACGAGTTGCAGGCAATGTGGGTGAAGTGAGATGGACCCATGAGGGGCTCGGCCCAAAGCAAGGGGAGCAGAGACCCCCTACCCATCCTCGGAGCATGGAAATGGGCAGTGGTGCCACCCTCAGCCCCCGTTAATTGTTCTTTCATGTCCACAGGGAGTCTGACTTGTTGTTTTTGGATCTTCAGACACTCCAAGCTGGGCACGAGGGCTGGCTGGTGTTGGACGTGACAGCAGCCAGTGACCGCTGGCTGCTGACTCGCAACAAGAACCTGGGACTCCGCGTCTTTGTGGAGACGGAGGATGGTAAGAGCAGGGCTGGGAGGTCACCAGGGCCTCCCTGGGCCATGCAGCACTCTCAGTTGGAGCCCCGTCTCCAGCCACCTCCTTGTTAGCTGTGCCAGGGATGGTGACTCTCCCACTCTGGGCCTTAGAGAGTCAGGTGAGAAGCACCGAGGTCTTCCCAGCAGATTTCCCTCCTGTCCCACGGAACCAACTTGAAATTCACTGAGAATTGCCTTGTTTCTTTCCTCAAGAAACGGGCGCTCTTGCTCGTCTCAGAAGCAGCTTTCCATATGGGGTGTCGTGCAAGCAGGCCACAAGGAAAGTGCCACCCATTGACTGTGGTTCAGGGACCCCAACTCTGCAGCTTCTGTGGCGCCCTTGCTAGCTCCTGACTTGCCAAGCTCTAGATGTAGTCTGTAGAATGAGGATTCAAGCATTCACTCTTTCTGTCTGTGAGCTGGAGAGAAGAGTCCCGTATACCCCAGGCGAGGCAGCAATGCACGATTTGAGGATCAGAAGGTACCTTGTTGGCTGGAGCATAGCAGGCCATGGAGAGATGGATTGCTGCAGGGCTGAGAGGTGAGGGCTGGAGAGAAGCTTTCTGAGTTAGAACGGGCCACAGGCTGGAGTGTAGGGGTAACCGTTCTCCTTTTGGGGGTACTCCTGGTAGTGATGGGGAACCATGCAGAGCCAGGATCAAACCTAAAGCTGCTCCAAGCAAAGATTGTGCTTCTGCCCCTGCACTCTCTCCCCCACCCGGGAGGGCCAGAGTTGATAGGACAGCAGATGGGGTACTGGTCTTGCACACGGCTGACTTGGGTTCAATCCCCAGCATCTCATATGGTCCCCTAAGCCCACCAGGAAAATTCCTGATTGCAGAGCCAGGAGTAAGCCCTGAGCACAGCTGGATGTGGCCAAAAAACTTAAAAAAAAAAAAAATAAGTGCCTAAATTCTCATTCTAAAAATAAAAGCCACCTGAGTCTGGGAGGAGAAAGAACAAGAAGGCGATGGAACTAACCAGGGGACTTCATGGATAAGACGTTCTATAGTCTCTTAGAGGTAACACATCACCCCTCGCAATCCAGATGTACACATTTCCCATGGGGAACCGTGTCCCAGTTTTCTGGAAAGAACACCATCTTAGCAAACTTTCAACCATGCACAGAATAAAATGCTTCTTCTGAGGGCTGGGCAGGCCATGGGGACAAGTGCGAAGTTAAAGAAGCCCCAGGGCCACACTTTGGAGGGGAAGCTGAGAGTGGCCAAGGGAACTCTCCCTCAGGAGCAGGGGCCGGCAGATGAGCCATGCAGATCCACAGTGGGCCTGATCATGGGATGTTTGAAATGAGTTTTGCATGTGTTTTTGCCTGACCTCTGATAAATACAGAAGGATTGGGAAAGAGGTAGAAAATTAAGAGACCCCCATTGCCGGTGTTTGCCTGGCGGCGCAGGTCAGTTCTGTGGGAACAGGGGATGCGGTGCTGCGACCATAGCTGCAGACATGATTTTTAGTCACAGGGCTGGAGCAAGTCATCTGGGAAGGAGGTGGCAGAGAAGGTTGGGACCAGGGTCCAGTCTCCCTGCCTGAGGCCTCCTGGGGACCCATCATGGCCCATGGTGGACCTGACCCACCATCTCCACCCTTCTCAGGCCTGGAGGTGGAGCTGGGCTGTCCCTTAGGAATGGAGAAGAGCTGGACCCCCGCTGGCATGACCCTGATAGGGTTCCTTTCCTGCCTTGGTTGCTGTGGCTGTGTGGCATAGGGCAGGCACAAGATACAGTCACTGAAGCTGGAAGGAGGGAGCTCCAGCTGCGATGACCAGGGAGCCCCAGGAGGCAGAGAAAGACAACTGTGAGGGGCGCCAGCTTGTTTCAGGGTCCTGCAGGAGTCAGAGAATCTGGGAGGGGTGCTATCCAAGACAGTGTGAGATTAGCCCAGGTCACAGGACATGGGGCAGAGAATCACAGGCTGAGCTGCTGGCCTGGCATCTAGCGCATCTCCTCATCCCTACTGTGCTGTGGGGAAAAGGTGGTCCAGGGCTGTGACCCTGGCTGGAGCCCTGAGTTAGATCTGACACCCAGGGTTCTCCGTCCTCCACCCTCTAGTCAGCAAATCAAGGCCCAGAGTACTGGCCTTTTACCTCCCAGAGCACTGACCTGGTCAGGAAGGAGGCGCCATGAGGGCTGGGCGGTCACAGGCCATCACAAGTGTCCCCAGGAGGAGGAAACTGCTGGGCACCACTGTTGGGGGGTTACTTCTGTGAAAGGCCGGGTCTCCCTGCCTGAGGATGGACAGCAACCCCGCAGAAGGCATCAGAGATGCAACAGGAGTTTCATCCTGCAGGACTGGTGTCTGGAAACATCCCGATTCCTGTGCTCATGGAGCCAGGCTGCTAGGGAAATGCCCATGTTTGCCTCCTGGGAAAGCAGGGGGATCACCCATCTGGGACTGATGTGAGGAGCCCACACTCCCCTACTCTTGAAATTGAGGACAGAGGTGTCCACCTGGACACTGAGTCCCTCCGATGGCCAGCAGGGACCGGGGAAGCTAAAGTCCAGGTGGTTCCCCAAGAGAAGAGGTAGCTGCAGACTTCAGCTGACATAAGCAGAGCCCCCCGTTCCCTGGGACTGGTGTTTCCCATCGATGCCTCATTTGTCATCATTTGAGGGGCCACCTCAGCCTCACCATCCTAGGAGCCCTATGGGTGACCTGCCAACTAGATGCCCTGGAGAGGTGAAAGGAATGGGGGTGCTATGAATTTGGGTCCAGTCCCAGGCCCAGAGTGGTAGTCCCTGTGGAACACTGCTGAAGCCTAGTGAACCCCAGATTTTAAGGAAACACGCAGTGCGTTGGGAAATAGTGCGGGACTGAACAATTGCTGAAAAGGTTGCTTTTGAGTTGCTTGAGCAGAGGGCTGGAGTGGTTGGGATTTTGAGGGGATTTTGAGGGCTGTGCAGGGCATGAGGAAGGACCCAGGGCACCTTGTCCCTCATCTGCTGACCAGGTTGAGTGTCAGTGCTATGTCGGTGATAAAGGGAAAGGGAACTTCGTTTTTCTGAGGTTCAAGTTTAGGGCTGTCCAGAGGAAGAAGCTGAGAGTTCTGCTTAGGATCATTCCCATCACCCAAACCAGAGCCCTGCTAGACACAATCGTAGAGTCAGTCTCAACAGAGGTGAGGGGAATTTGGAGCCGTAGCATACCCGCCTTTGTTTTCTGTTGTGCATGTGGCATGAATGTTCAAGAGAAAAAATGCTTTTGGACTCTGAGCTCTTTTTCTTGGGCAAGGAACTTCCTACGTGTGAGGAATGTGGATCTTAAAGATTTGGGGAAGCCTGAGTTTGTCTCACGGTGCTGTCACCCCTGCTAACCCTGGCATGCTCATCAGGACCTGGGATGCAGGGGTTGTGGGGTTCTCCTGATAGAAAGGGTCCTTTCTCTCTGTCTGGCAGCCAAAAAACAAACCTCTCTGAAAATTCACATGTACCACGCAAACCTTAGGCCCACACAGCAAGTAGCACCCTAGCTCAGAAGGAAACCTCACTCGCAGAGCATGTGTTTTCACCAGAGCTCCTGGAATTCAATCCAAGGGAAGCCAGTAATCCCCTTTGTACACTGCATGAGCAGTCAGACCAGATTTCTCCTGGTGCCTCAGGCTCTCTAACACTCACAGACTAGAGAGGGTGTGGCTATAGTTAGTTAGAAACAGAAATATAGATGCTCATCTCATATGACCTGTAAAAGCCGAGAAGGCTGCTCAAATCACAGTGGACAGAGGATGTCTCCCACTGTCGGTGACATTTATGTTTAGTTCTATGCAGCTTGAGAGGATCTGGGAAGGAAGGATTTTACCACCCTGCCTTTATCGTGATGGATCATGGACTGTAGGGAAGATGAAAGGAAGAACCTCCCTGACGACACCTTGGGCCCCTTCCCAGCACCACAGCAAACTATGAACATATATGTGAAGTTCTGATCCAACACATTTTTTTCACTGTCATAATTCGTATGATGACTTTTTTAAAAAAAATTGAATCACCATGAGAGAGACCATTATAAAGCTATTCGTGATTGGTTTTCAGTCATACAATGTTCCAACACTCATCCCCGCACCAGTGTGCATTTCTCATCACCAATGTCCCCAGTTTCCTTCCCACATCTACCCCCACCCCATCCCCCAGCCTGCCTCTATGGCAGGCACTTTTCTTCTTTCTTTCTCTCTTTGTTTGAGCATTGTGGTTTACAATACAGGTACTGAGAGGTCATCGCAACACATGTTGTTTTGGGAAAATATTTTTCCTTCGACCCCTCTTAATTTTCTTCAGAGATCTTTTTATTTTGATGGTAAATTATGGGCTGGAGCGATAGCACAGCAGGTAGGGTGTTTGCTGTGCTATCATGCGGCCTTTCATGCGGCTGACCCAGCCAACCCGGGTTCGATTTCTCCGCCCCACAAGCTCCCAAGAGTATCTTGCCTGCACGGCAAAGCTTGGCAAGCTACCCGTGATATGCCAAACACAGTAATAACAAATCTACACTGGAGATGTTACTGGGCCCGCTTGAGCAATCGATGAACAACGGGAGGACAGTGCTACAGTAAATTATGTTGGCCTGTAGCTGTAGCATTTCTCCTCATAGTTGAAGGGACATCTCTGGAAGGAGAGTGAGACCACTAGGAGGGAGAGTGAACTGGTCATGACAGTCAGCAGAGGGAATCTGTCCAGACATTCCTACTACAAGGCTTCCGTGTAAGCAGCCCTCAGTGAGCTGACAAGAGCTAAGGTCTGTGTGGTAGGATTTCAAGAAAATACCCTAGTGGTATTAATAACATTCCTCATGTGAAATCCTATAGTGTTCTTTTGCCGTCCACAATAGATGCTCGCATGCTGCTTCCCCAAATTGCCTTCTTGTCCTCCTCACTAGTAATGCTAAAAGAGCTAAGAGATCCTGAGTCCAGAGACTCAAAAGTTAGAATAAAGGTGCTGAAGCCATAGTACAGTGGATAGGGCCCTTGCCTTGCACATGGCTAACCCAGGTTCAGTCCCTCAGTATCCCATATGGTCTCCCAAGCACCACCAGGAGTGATCCCTGAGTTTAGAGCCAGGAGTAAGTCCTGAGCATCCCCATTGTGCCAACAAAAAATAAGAAGAATGAAGAAACCATTTATACACACCGTTTTTTTATTACCTTCACATAGTTTTGCATTACTTTTTTATTTTTTATTTTTATAAAGTTGTTCACAATACTTTATTGCATTTAATATTCCAACAGCAATCCCACCACCATTACACCTTCCCATCACCATATTTCAAATTTTTCTACCTGTCCCCCAAAGCAGGACCTGAATAATTTATTTTGTATTGCTTGTTATGAATAATCCAACAAAAATGATCCAAAAAAGTTTCCTTAGAGGAAAGTGTGTGAAGATTGTTCTATTTCATCCCAGAGTCATTATGTCCTTGTCTTGGTACATCAGTGGTGTAGAGTATGAGATTTTGTGTGGCCACATTTGCAGCCATGTGCTCCAGGAATTTAAATACAGTGATACAACTAAGGTTAATTTAATTTTTTTTAACTGCATGGTGACTTTGGGATCTGGAGGCATCTCAGCGGCATGTTGTTCTCGTGTTGCTCTCTTCCAAGAGATTTATTTGTGAGTCTCTGAATCGTGGCCATTAATGAGCTTATATGGTGCCAGAGGCAGTGGGAGTTGGGGGAAGGTTACCCGTTCCCGACTTCTGCAAGCCTGGAGATTTCGGTCACAAGTCCCGCATACCTGGGTTTTTCAGCAGATTCACTCGTGGATGAGGCTCATCGAGCCTGAATATACAAATAGTTCTAACCTACAAAGGTTTGACTTCGGATTTTTGGACTTTGCAGTGGTATGAAAGTGAACTCATTCAGTAGAAACCACAATTAGAACTTCCGGTGGTTTCGGCAGCCTGGTGATCCTCAAAGCTCTCCTGGTAGCTACATGGGCTTGAGATTCTCACCCATAGCGGGCCATGTTCTGTGCTGGCAACTTGCATTTTTTATTTAATGGTATTTCCCATTTACAGTGGGTTTGTAGATAACTATTGAAAGTCAACAAAAAGCTCTGTGGTTGCACATGGTATTAGAAATCAAACCTGGCACAGAGCTCAGTAAAGGTCCATCCATAGAACTGGAACAGGAAATTCAAGCTGGTCAAGGAAGATCTTTCAGTGGGGTCAGATGGGACCTTGGGCACAGGAAGGGTCATATCCTGAGGTAGAGATGAGGAGAGACCACCCTCTCTGAAGAGACAGGAGGGTCTGTGTATAATACCACTTAGTAGACTCAAAGGCCTGTTTAGGGTCTCTGAGAAGGAGACTGATCTTGAGGAAAGTTCCAGCAGGGTCTCTGAGAAGGAGACAGTTGCTTGAGGAAAGTTCCAGCAGCCTTGTGGAGCAGGCAGAGGTCTCTAAAGGAGTCAGGACAGAGCATTGTTGAGATAATAAGAAAGTTGGGCTCCTTGTTATGCTGCCATGAAGAAACCACGCAGGGCTAAGGGCAAACCTGGTTCATCGCAGTCTCCAGATGTCTGTATGGGCCTTCACAGCAGCAGCTGTATCTACTAACTGCATCCAAGGGGCATAGAGCCTCAGGGCAGGTCAGCAGGCTCCCAAAGCAGAAGGAAGACTTGCCGGAATATGGGGACAATCTTGGCCCAACCAAGGGGCAGAAGAGAGCTGGGGGCAGGGAGCTCATAGCTAGGGTGAGGAATGTGGAATGCTGACAGCTCAGGGGCTCAGCAGCCCAGGTAGCAGCATATTCCCACTGGGCTTAAGCAAAGCCATAGTTTCTTCTCTGGAAAACAAGAATCCAGCTCTGGCCATTCCCCATGAGGGCTCTCAGACTGTCCAATGCCATCATAGCCTGTCTCAGGCTTGTCTCTGGGCCTCTTTCCCAGTCAGCTCCCTCTCAGGATGTTCCTGAGTGGAACCTTAATGGGACCAGCCCAGTGATTTGTGGCGGGTATTGTCAGTGGTCAAAGGTTGGCCTCTGGGTTGATTAGTTGCTAGTTAGTAGTGGCCTGTGTGTGTACAGGCCTAAGGCACAGCAGCTTAAGGGACCTTCGAGCAGACTGGGTAGAACTGGCAATGTCCTTGGCCTATACTATATAATGGAGATTATACCTGTGGAGTAAACTGAATACATATGACAACACACAGTGCTGATATGGTACACATGATATGGCACATAGTGTATATGGAACATGGTGTTTGTATGGTACACACTGTATATGGCACATAGTGTTTATAAGGCCCACTTGTTGTTTATATGGCATATAGTGCTAATGTGGCACACACAGTGTTTGCATCATTGAGATGAAATGTACATGGCTGTGAAACAGGTGGCACTAGGTTTTGAGAATCAGGGTCAGGGAGATGGTTCAGAGGGTTAGTGCTTAGTGCTTAGGCCAAAGAGATAGTGTAGGGGTTAAAATACATGCCTGGCATGATCATGATCCCAGTTCAATCTCTGGCACCATGTAGCCTCTCGAGCACCACCAACTATCACTCTGGTAGTCCCCGATATCCTCGGGCCCTGGCATTGAACCATCTGGCCCACTTGGCCAAGAATTCCCAGGAGTATCGCTGAAACTCTATGAGCACCACTTAGGAGACCCACATCCATACAAAGAGAAAAGGCTAATGCGCTTGTTCAGCATGTGGCAGGCAGGTTTGAGCCCTGTACCCTAACACCAAGACTGAGTAGCCCCTGTGGGGCGGGAGCAGTAGTATAGTGTATAAGGCACTTGCCCTGCACACAGTCCATCTGGGTTCACTCCCTGACACCCCTGACCCTGTAAGGAGTGATTCCTGAGTGCAGAGCCATGAAAAAGCCCTAAGTACAACTGGGTATAACCTTAAAAAAAAAATAGAACAGGTAGGGTGCTTGCCTTGGCAGGTGGCTGACCCAGGTTCTTTTTTTTTCTTTTTTTTCAATTTTTTAAAATTTTATTTTCAAAAAGTTGTTCGCTATAATGGATTATATTCAATATTTCATCATCAATCTCACCACCATTACACCTTCCCACCACCATTATTTCAAATTTTCCTACCACACTTAAGCCTGCCCAACAGACAGATGCTAGATAATTTATTTTGTATTGCTTGTTATCGGGGGTTCTAGCAGGGGAGCGCAGCTACTCATATACTCTCGACAAAAACCGGTCTGTCTCTATTCGGGGAAGGCCATCCTCTTCGACTGAGCACACAGCTTCGGGAGGGACACACATGGAGCGGTGAGGGAGGAAGGGGACACCCGCCTAGCCAGCCATATCAGCCGAGTCAACCCTGGCGATCAATGGGGTGACAGATGTCACAGCCAGATCGCCCTCACATCCTGGAGCGATATCATATCTGGATATGATATCTGAAGCGATATCATATCGCTGGAGTGATAGCACAGAGCATATGCCTTGCACACGGTCAACCCGGCCAACCCCAATTCAATTCTTCCACCCCTCTCGGACAGCCTGGCAAGCTACTGAGAGTATCCCGCCCACACGGCAAAACCTAGCAAGCTACCTATGACGTATTGGATATGCCAAACATAGTAACAACAGGTCTCACAATAAAGACGTTACTGGACCCGCTCGACCATATCGATGAATAACGAAAGGACAGTGCTATAGTGCTACATTGCTTTTTATGAATAGCATGAGATGTTGTACAGCCACTTTCACACCAGAATTATAAAATTTTAAATAATTAGGGTACGGAGAAATCTCTGCTGTGAGCTGCTTGGCTCTGAGATTCATTTGTAAGTCTCTGGATTCTGGCCATGAATGTGCTTAAATAACACCCAGAGGCAGTTTGTAGGCATAACAGCCAGGATCCCCAACCCCAAAAGGTGGGGAGATGGGAAGGAGCAGCCAGGTCTCGACACCCCCCCTTTTTTTTTTTTGCTTTTTTGGTCACACCTGGCAATGCACAGGGGTTACTCCTGGCTCATGTGCTCGGAGTACTTGGGAGCTATTCCAGCTCAGTGCTCAAGGATCAGGGTTGGGGTCAGCTGCGTGCAAACAAATGCCTTAACTCATGTACTCTATCCTACCCCCAGTTTGTTTTGTTTTGTTGTTTCTTTTGGGTATTTGGGCCACATCTGGTGCTGCACAGAGCTTACTCCTGACTCTGCACTCAGGAATCACTCCTGGCAGTGCTCAGAAGACCCTGTGGGGTGCTGGGGATCAAACCTGGGTTGGCTACATGCAAGGCAAGCGCCTTCAACACTATACTATCTCTCCGACTCCAAAGCCCCTAGTTTTTAACCACACACACACACACACACACACACACACACACACACACACACACACATCCTTGTGTCAGGAACTTGAGCTCTAGAGTGAGACCCACCTGGCAAACCTGCACTCTGGGACACTGGTCGGTGTCTCTGCTGCTGAGCCTGGTCGTAACTGTGAATGTCAGGGGACACTTAGGGTCCCACTCCTGGGGCTGCCCCAGAGCAACTCTATTCAGCCCTTCAGCAGCTCTGACCAGCAGGTAGAACTTGGGTCTCAGTATGGATACCCAGGTGGGAGCCTGGGCCTAAGAGTCCCTGTCAGGGCAGCAGGGCCATCCCGGACCCCTCATTTCTCAGGGTTGAGCATAAAGACCTAGAGCCTTTGGGATGCACAGTTAGCACTCAGGTGTCCCCACCAGTCACCCTGACCTCTGTTCCTCCAGACCTGCTGCCCAGGGCCTGGGGCTGCATTTGCAATCCCCTCAGATGGGGAGACTGAGGCCCAGGGGGTCACTCAGGTCCTGGCCCTCCTGCTCCTGTTCACACCAGTCAAGTTTCCTTGCCCTGTCCACATGCAGGGCCACCTTGATTGACCACCATCTCTCCTCATCTCAGGGCGCAGCGTGGATCCTGGTCTGGCCGGTCTGCTAGGCCGCCGGGCACCACACTCCCAACAGCCCTTCATGGTCACCTTCTTCAGGGCGACCCCCAGCCCTGTGAGGGCCCCTCGGGCACCACGGCCTCTGAAGAGGAGGACCCTGAAGAAAACCAACGAGCTGCCACACCTCAGCCGACTCCCGGGGACCTTTGGTGAGGCCTCAGCTGGGGAGGTTGGGTGGGTCAGGGGACTGAGAACAGGTGGTGACCACAGGCCCCTGGCCCTCAGGGGACCCCCAGCCACCACTCTGCCTGAGCTTCCTCCACAGAAGCCCCTTGTCTGGCCTCCCCAGGAGGATTTTCTTGTCTCTGTCATACACAGCAACTCTCTCAGGGCAGCACCATCCTGCAGTCCTGGGCTCTGCCCACATCTGCCTCAGCCCCTTCATTCAGAGGTGACCCCACAGGGTCACCTCACCCACCTCCTGTCTTTCCTCCCAGAGTTGACCCTGTTGCCTCATAGGGACCCCTGGAGCTGTGGGAGGGGGTGACAGGAGCGGTGGGGTGATGCCAGGAGGTGCCTCTTAGAGGGAAAAAGGAGCTGCTGGGTGTAGGGGTCCCTGGGACTCAAGGGGGGCTGAATGTGGGGCTACTCTGAGGCTGTGAGGGCCCCACAGAGCTGCAGGGTGGACACAGTGGTTTTCACCCACCACCCACTCACTGCACAAGTGCCTGTCAGCACCCCTGCACCATGCCCCACAAAGACCCTGCACCTGTCCCTGCAGATGGCTCTCCACACTCTGGTGGCCGGCAGGTCTGCCGACGGCACGAGCTCTACGTCAGCTTCCAGGACCTCGAGTGGATGGTGAGCTCCCCGCACGCCTCTTCTCTCACCCGATGTGTCACAGGGCCTCTCCAGGGGGAGGGTTGGGGGGTCTCATTTCCTCACAGGTCACCCCACTGAGTCACAGTGCCTCTCCAGGGGGAGGGCGGGGGTTCATTTCCTCACAGACTTTTTCATATTGGTGAAGGCAAAGTTTGCTTTTATGCTGAGGACACAACCACCCCCACCTTCAGTCATCATGTCAGGGCTGCCAAGAGTGAAAGGGACAGCAGGGACCTGGGCATTCACTGCCACTGCAGTGACAGGCAACAGGGGGAAGGAGGGGAGAAGGCACTGCTAGTGACAGGACAGAGCAGGCCCAGCCCCACTCCTGAGGGTCAACTGGGGCCCTGGGGGACACTGGCACAGGGCTGAGGCTGCATCCATGCTGGGCGGGGCAGCTCTGAGGGCCCCATGGTGGGACTCACCTCTTCTGCTCCTCAGGACTGGGTCATCGCCCCCCAGGGCTACTCGGCCTATTACTGTGAGGGGGAGTGCGCCTTCCCGCTGGACTCCTGCATGAACGCGACCAACCACGCCGTCCTGCAGTCCCTGGTCAGTACCTGCGCCTGCCACACCAGGAAAGAAGGGGTGCACTCACGTCTCTGGGAGCCTCCTCAGAGGGGTTCCTTCCTATGTGGTCATGGACTTCCAGCCCACCTGTCCCACCTGGTTCCCAGAGACCAAGCTGTACAGACTCCTTATACCTGAACACACAGACACACCATCACACCAACTGTGTACATAGAATCCCCCATCACATCAACTGTACACACACCCCATCACACTATGTATACCCAGACACTCCATCACATTGTGTATATACACGCCATCAAACTGTCTTGTATATACAGAGATACCCCATCACACTGAGTACACACACATACCCATCACACCGACAGTGTTGCCCAACAACAGGCACATATTCAGGCTTACATGCATCCTGGGCCTGTGCACATGTCCACAGCATGCCCACTCACACATAGCAGGATTACACACAGAGGGCCCCACCATGTACACACATTGACACAGCAGGCCTACAGGGTCACAAACACACAGCTGCACACAGTAGGCCTGCAAGCATAGACATCAGTCCCACACTCACACACACATATAGGACAGTCACATGCATTGGTGGGACTCACGCATGTCCCCCCACTCTCGTCATCACTGCATGGTTGAGCCTTCCACAGGGCCGTGTGCTCTGAACCCTGTGCACAAGGCCCACTCTCCTCATTCTGGTGACACACTGCACATGACACAATCCTATGCCCCACCCAGCTGTGCTGGGGTCCCCAGGGGCATTTCAGGGATGGGGGTGCAGCAGCCCTTCTGTTCCTCCCTGCTGGTTCTTTTCAGCTGTTTCCTAGGCCTGTGTGGCTCGTGTCCTTACAGGGTCCAGGGTCTATATACCTTTACATTTCCCAGAAGTTTCTGACCATTGTTGCTGATGCTTAGTACTGTTTTAAATGTTTGTTGATTCTGCAGTGGGGGCTTCTTTCTAGAACATTCTACCTAGATTTGAGTACCCAGCATCCTGAGCCTTCCCATTAGCTTGAAAGTGCTGTGTAAAGGTTGTGCCTTAGAGTATGAGAGGGAAAAAAGTGAACAGTGGCCCCCTTCTTCATGGGACTTCCCTGCTTAGCCCTCACAGGGCTTTGCATCCCTTCCCCTAGGGTCTCTCTGGAGCAGCTCAGGGGTGACAGATGTGGGTGCGGCTCTGGGATGCTTATCCCTGCTGAATCGAAGTGAAGGGGCAGGTGCTGACTATGCTCCAGGACCTGTCCCCTCATCCCCAGAGTGAGCGCAAACTCTGCTGGGCTCATGCAAGTCCTGTCCTGGAGGCCAAGGGTAAGCCCAGAGCAAAGGAACAGCCAAGAGGGGCCTGTGAGGAAAGCTCCCGGCAGCAGGAGGAACCTTCCAGGCAGGCACTAAGACAGGGGCCAGCTGAGTGGGTTCTGGTCCAGCAGGGGTTGGTGTTGGTCAGAGGGAGGTTCTGGCTCACAGGCTTGGGGTGATTCTGGGCAGGTCTGAGTGTTCAGAGCTGAGACTGGACTCATGCTCCCGAAGGGTAAGAACAGGGGCCAAGGGAGGAGGTAGCTGTGATTCCCTGCTCCTGATACAGAAGGCACTGACAGGGTGGGCGGGGGCAGTCATTGTGAGCTGCAGACCCCTGTGACCTCAGGGAGAGCCTTTGTGTGATGAAAGAGCTGTTTTGTCAGGCTCCTGTGTGTCAGGTGGACCCAGGGTTCCCCAACTCCTGGCCTGCACCCCTGACCTCACAGTCACTATTGGGTGGGTTGGAGAAAGACAGGCTCTGCCTCTGGGTCCCATCCTGCAGTGGGCAGGCAGCCATGGGACTGAGCTCATCTCCTGTCCCTCGGTAACCTCATCTGCTAGTGACCCTCACCTGGAGGGAGGGGGCTCTGGGCAGACAGAGATCCTCAGAAATCCAGTGTCCATAATACCCGGGGACCTGGGCATCTAGGTCTCCCCGCTGCTCTCTGACACCCACAGGTTCATTAGGATGGGGGTAGACTATAGATAGCCCAGGCACAGCTAACAAAGACAAGACATCCTGTAGCAGGCACAGAGAAAGCAGAGGAAACCCCTGGGGTCTCCAGAGGTGCAAGGAAAAGGGGCGGCCATAGGGCATCAGGAGCTGGGCACCCTCAAGGTGGTCTCGGGAAGCAATCTGGCTCCCAGCTGGGGCCATGCCCTGAATCTTAGTACCATCCTGGCTGTTAAGAGAGAGGGGACAATGAGGAGCCCGGGGTAGGGCTGGGGGACAGCAGGAGGTTTGGGCTTGGCCACAGACTCAGCCTTCCACCTCTGCCAGGTACACCTGATGAAGCCAGACGTGCCCAAGGCGTGCTGTGCCCCCACCAAGCTGAGCGCCATCTCCGTACTCTACTACGACGGCAGCAACAACGTCATCCTGCGCAAGAAGCGTAACATGGTGGTCGGGGCCTGTGGCTGCCACTGAAGCTCTTGTTGCCAACCCCCACCCCCACCCCCCGCCGGGCCAGACCCCTTTTGGGGGACAGAGACCTGCCTTGTAGTTCAGTCAGGGAGAGTCAGCAAGGAATGTCCTTTGCCCCTTTCCCCAGGGCCTGTGGAGGACAATCCCTAGGGGCCTGACCACACAGGAGGCTCAGGAGCTGAGTGCACTGTCTGTGGCCAGCACCCATGTCCCATACCTATGGCCAGCACCCATGTCCCGCTCCCTTGTGGCCAGCACCATGTTCTATCATAGGCAAAACCTCAGTCATCCCTGCCCTGACTGTGGCCAGAGGTCAAGCAGCATTTGAATCATGAGGTTGGTGGCGGGGCTTTGCACCAGGTCCTCAGTGCAGGGACCCCTTCCCCAGGTCAGCACTGGGCATATACTGGCACTGTCATATGCACACTTGCCCTTGTGGTTCTGAATTGGTACTTGGGTAGTTAGTACTTTAAGAAAAGAACAAGTTGAAAGGCTTCACTCTTTTGGCTAAAGCTGGTGGGAGTTTTTACAGCATTTGTCTTCTGCTGCCCTGGGCCTACCTTCTGTCTGTGGAAGAGAAGCAGAGAACCTTGGGGGCTTCCAGTTCCCTCTGCAGCATCGGCCCTGAAGCAAGTTAATTCCCGGCAGAAGCAAAGCCAGTGACTGAAAGGGTGATCCAGGTGGGCACTACTCCGATTCCCCCTTCCGTTGTAAATCCCTGTTCCAAAGGCCAATATTCATAACCAGCCTGGGTTCTTTTTCCACTGGGCTGTATAGGGTCTCAAGACCCTTATCACACAACTGCAATCACTGTTCAGAGATAAAAAGAACTCTCCATCCCACCCTGCTAGCTCTGCAGGGTACGGGTGAGGCTGGGTCTGCCTGTGGGTGCTGGGGCCTAGTTGTTGATAACTGGCTGGTGGTCCCCGAGAGAGCACTCACATACCCGAGCACAGACCTCACATGTGGGAAGCCCTGGTTTGATCCCTGTGCTAAATGTCCCCCAGCACCTCAGGGAGCAACTCCCAGCATTGAGCTGAGATTAGCCCCCCCAACACTACAAGGTGTGATTCAGAAATATTTTTAAAAATAATGAAAATTTAAAAATCACAGAACGACCACCAAACAGGCATTACCCTGTGTGCCCAGAAGCTCTGTTCTGATCCTCGGGGCCTGTCAGCATGAATCTGGCACTGCCGGGGAGTGGCCAGCGGTAATCAGCCCATCGAGGCGAGAGCTTCCCACCAACCACTGCTCTCCTAAGTGCTGCCAGAGGCCAGTGTTTCTGGATTCCTGAACTGAGAAGCATCACTACCTACTGGAGATAGAGTCCAGCTGCTATGGCATTAAAGCCGGTCCCCACCAGCACCGAATGTGAAATGTGGATTTCTCTCTGGATTCAGCTCTGCATCCCACAGGCTAGCAGTGGGGCCAGGGACCCTGGGAGCAAGTGCAGAGGAAGAGGACTCCCCCCCACCTCCCCACAGCACACACACTGTCTCCTCATTGGCTGGAAGCTTCAGACTTAGATGGCAGGAATAGGATTGGCTATGGCTGGAATGTGAAGCTGATCACTCACTTGGACATGGCTGGAGCCCTTTCCTCATTGGACTTCATTGAGCATCTGTGACATGGGGGCCTCTGAACCTACCACCACACAGTTCTTGCCTCTCACATTAGGGACAAGAGGGGTGTGGACCACCGGCTTTCAGCATTCTGTCTCAGTGGTTTGGAAACCAGGGAGGTGGGTAAAATCCATGATCCAAAGACTGACTTGGCCGTGCCATCATATTGGCAGAACAGGAATGTAGGGATCCTTAGAGGACCTTGTGTCCTCTGCGGGGACACAGAGTCTGAAGCCACCTGGAAGGACCTGGGAGAGGCCATGAATCTGGCATGCTCAGCAACTCTCTGATTGCTGCTACTGATACCACACATGGCAGCCCAGGAGCATGAATAAAGGGGAGTCAGCTACCAGGGTGGGCGGGTGCAAAGGAATGGAGGTGGGTCCCCAAGGGATGTTGTGTGCCTTGGAATCAATCTGCCCAGTGTGCCAGTGAGATCTGAGCAGGCCGAGCACATGCTTTGCACATAGGAGGCTCATACTCAGTTCCCAGCAGCGTATGTCTCCCAAGCACTGACAGGAATGATCCCCAAATGCAGAGCCAGGAGTAGCTCCTGAGTTCTACTGGGAGTGACCCCCAAACAGACAAATCTGTCCCATGCTTCTCTCACAGAACATGGGCCCTGAAGTGAATCAGCCCTAGCAATGCTTCAGACCTCCAAGGAAGCCACAAGCAGGGCACCAGCTGGGGCAGTGGTACATGGTGTGAAGCCCCAGCTCTGCCATTTGGGAGTCTGGTCAAGTGGGTACAGGGGCTTTGACTCAGGCCTCGTGGAGCAGGGCTGTGTGTGCACTCGCAGCCCCTCTCTGCTCTTCGTCTGAGCTCAGTTGCAAGGTTGGGCCTCCACGTGTGGGCCCCAGCAGGACAGACCCTCTGCTGGGCCCCTGCTAACGGGGCTGTCTGAGTTTCTCATCTCATTGGAGAGCACTAAACAAGCTATTGTATCCCACACACACATACTTTGTTTTTTTCCACACGCTTTTAAAAAAGTTTTTCCTCATGATATTTAGGCCAGAGAGAACGTACAAGAGGTAATAAGTCACTTGCCTCCCATGTGGCCGCGTCACCCAACTCTAGTTTGATCCCCAGCCCCCCATAAGGTTCCCTGAGCACTGCTGGGTTTCACCTAAAAAACAAATAAAATATTACATGAGTGTTGGAGAGTTTGAAAATTTTTTAAAAATCAGATTCTAGCTACCGAGATTATCTCGCCCACACGGCAAAGCCTGGCAAGCTCCCCGCGACATATTCAATATGCCAAACACAGTAACAACAAGTCTCACAATGGAGACGTTACTGGGCCAGCCCGCGCAAATCGATAAACAACGGGAGGACAGTGCTACAGAATACAGGACTAGAACTCACGTGTTGCATACAGGAGGCCCAGGTTTGATCCCATGCACCAAATGGCTCCCTAAGAACAAAGCTGTGAGTAGCCCCTGAACACTTCCAAGTACAGTTCAAAAACAAAAACTAAATCAGGCCAGAGCATTAGTACAGCGGGTAGGTTGCTTGCCTTACATGCAGCCAACCTGGGTGACATCCCGTGTCAGGAGTGAGCACTGAACCAAGAGTCAGCTCTGAGCACCACCAGGTATGGTTCAAAAGAAAAGAAAAACTAAATCAACAGAATACAAACACATAACATTGAGGTCACACCGTTCGAAGCCCCTTCCACTGATTTGTCTGTACTCCGGATGAATAGGATGGATGGATCCTGGCACTTGAGCTCCTCCACAGGGCACTGCCTGTGACCTCATTCAGTCCATATGTGATATGAGCAGATGGTTTCTCTTCTAGAATACTCTAGAAGCATCCAGCCCTAACTCTGTCTCTCACAATATAGGGTCTCATCTTTTCCCTGAAGGGCCAGTGTGGGCTCCTACATCCCATCTGAACCCCACTTCAGCCCCAGGAAGTCTGGAGCAAGGGGCTCAGAGACATTACCTGCTGACCAGTGGTACTTCACCACTGCTGCCCTGCCAGTCAGGACAGGCCACCAGTCACAGGCACCTGACTGCGAGGGTGCCTGCAGGGAGGCAGCCCAGGGACCATCCTGGTCATGCAGGCAGGGGAGCCCCACCTGCTGGCAGAGTCTCAGGCTGGCCCCACCCCCAGAGAAAGAGCAGCCATGTGGTTATAGAGACCTCAGCCAGCAGGCTGCTCCCTTCCCTCCAGACTCATCTGATTCAAACCCAAAACGAGACAGAAGCAGCCCAGTCTATCATTTCTCCATGCTGAGACTGCAGACAGCACTGCTGATCCTGGGGACTGGAGCGGCTCAGGCCCGGCACGAGAGGTTCTGTGGGGTGGTCTGGCAGGCAAGAGGCCAACCTGGTTCAGCACCAGCTCCAATTCTCCAGTGCAGCTGGGGCATGTGCTGGGCTCAGAACCATCCCTGGCTTGTTTTCTTTTGTTGTTGACTTTGGGTTTGTATTTTGCTTTGGGACCATACGCTGCAGTGCTCAGGGTTTACTCCTGGCTCTGAGCTCAGGGATCAGTCCTGGCAGGCTCAGAGGACTGCATGGAGTGCCAGGGATCAAACCTGGGTCGGCCATATACAAGGCAAGTGTCCTTCCCACTGTACCATCATTCCAGTCCCTTGTTGATTTGGGGGTTTTTGTTTTTTGGGGTTTTTTGTTTGTTTTGTTTTCAGACTGTGCAAAGTCTCTACTCAGTCCTGTGAGCTATCCTTCTATTCCTACAACAGTACAATTCTGACTCCTGGTCACTGGTGACCTCTGGACACTCCAAGGGTGATTTGGGGTGTCTGGTAGACTAAAGAGCAACAATTGTGGGAGCAGAAGGAAGGCTATCTGGAAGGAGGAGAGGGTCTGCTCTGACCTCAGCCACCCTGCTCAGCTGGCTGAGCCCTCAGACTCGGCAGGGGTGGAGGCACCATAGGGAAGGTGCCCCCATCTCTAGTAGCCAGTCCCAGCTGCAGCCTCTGAAAAGTGCCATTCAAGAACTATCACAAGAACCACCAAGAGCCTTATTGGTGGGCTTGGGAGAGACACAGCAGCGAAGGCCTAGGAAAGGCTGCACAGCCGTCCTTGGAAGTAACACAGGATCTGTTCTGGCTCCCAGGCCCACAGCCAAACGGGAAAGAGCTGCAAGGAGGCCCAGGCTGCTCCCAGCGGTCCCTGTGAGTGGCCAGGACAGACCCTGCCTTGCCCCCCTTGGAATGGGATACCCAAAGGGACTGACCACTGCTGACACAAGGGTGATCATTCACAAATACTCCAAACAGATGACAATAAACCCCTTTTTGTTGTTTTTGGGCCATGCTCGGCTGTGTTCAGGGCTTACTCGGTTCTGCTCAGGGATCATTCTTGATGGGGCTCAGAGGACCATACAGGATGCCCAGAGATCAAGCCCAGGTTGACTGTGTGCAAGGCAAGCACCCTAACTGCTGTACTATCGCTCTAGGCCCAAACAACGAGGACTTTCTGCTTGGGCTTCCTGTCCTTGCTGCCCTGGGCCTGTGCCAGTGAGCAAAACAGGAGAGAAGAGGATGGTGGGGCAGGGTAAGGAGGGGCACCACAGAGCGGCCCCCTCTGGAAATGGCCAGGGCTGCTCCCCAGACCCCACTGGAGTAGGTACCCATCTCAATCTGCCGCAAGACGTCCAGGCCTGTGACCTCCCAAACACCAC
Organism: Sorex fumeus; assembly: GCF_029834395.1. NCBI lineage: Eukaryota > Metazoa > Chordata > Mammalia > Eulipotyphla > Soricidae > Sorex > Sorex fumeus. Next base: position 54,332,224 of record NW_026606104.1, read on the forward strand.
GTGCTTGCTGTCCAGCCAGTCAGTCTTATCACAGGTCAGGAAGAGGGGAGAGTCACTGATATTGGGGCCCACATTGGCCTGGAGAGCAGGCCTGCATGAGAGAAGGACCCGTCAGCTCCTGCAACCTCCAGAGCCTCTTTGTAGATGAACAGTGTCGCAGCCAGGCAGGCTCAGACTCTGTGACACACAAACCAGACACGTGCCCTGTCATCCATTCGACTGAAAGTCAATGAAATAGTGAACAGGGTAGTTTTATTGTCCTTTTATTCAACTAATTTTTATAACGTACAACCAGCTGCCCATTGAATCATAGGGGCACTAGTCCCAGACCCCATGGAGTTGACATTCTAATAGAAAAGGGCACTCAATAGAGAGCTACATTTATCTTTGGAATACAGGTGATTTAACACCCAAACCAATGCGACATAACAATGAAACAAAGGACAGAGTTCTGTAGCCATAGCAACAGACACACTGCTGGGGCCAGAGAGAGCACACACAGCCCGTAGGGGGCTTGCCTTGCATGGGGCTGACTTGAGTTCAATTCCCATCATCCCATATGGTTTTCTGAGCACTTCCAGGAGTGATTCCTGAGCTCATAGCCAGGAGTAAGCCCTGAGCATCACTGTGTATGGCCCCCAAACCAATCATCAAATAAATAAATAGTTTATGTTCCTGTGACTTGGAGAAATAAACTAGGTTTTTAAAAAAGCCATAGAGGCTGATTGTAAAGTTGGGCGCTATGAATCACTTAATCACTTAATCACTTAACTTCCCGTTAGTCGTCGATTTGCTGGAGCGGGCGCCAGTAACGTCTCCATTTGTCCCTGTCGCGTGCTAGTGTAGCCCAATGGCATCTGTTCGCTCTGGGAACATGAAGAGCCTTAAACCGATCGTTCATGATCTTGACGAAGAAGTCTGACCATCTGGTAGGTGGGCGGCCGCGCGGTCTTTTGACATCCCATGGAATCCAGTCAGTAACAGCTCTGGCGCTATGAATAACTTTGTAAATTACAGCACCTCAATAAAAAATGTTAATTAATTAAAAAGCCACTGAACAGTGGGGAAAGCATTTGGCTTGTTCGAAGCCAGCCCAGGTTAATCGCTGGCATCCCTTTTGTTCCCCCAAACACCGCTAAGAGTAATTCCTGAGTGTAGAGCCAGGAGTAACCCCTGAGCATCTCCAGATGTGGCCCAAAACACACACATACACACACAAATTTTTAAATAAAATTAAAATCCAATGCCTTGTCACAATAAAAATAAAAACAGAAACCAAATCACTCAAAAAAAATGTGAAACAGGAGGAAACTTTCTCAGTCTGATAAAGGGCACCTACAGATAAATGCAATGGTGAGGGGCCAGAGTGATAGTATAGTAGATTGAGCTTTCACCTTGCACATCGCCAACTGAGGTTCAACCCCAGTATCACATATGATCCCCTAAGTACCACCTGGACTGCAGAGCTAAACCCTGAGCATCTCCAGGTGCACGTAGCTAGGAGTAACCCCTGAGCACTGCCAGGTGTAGCCCCAAAACAAAACTAGTAGATGGTGAAATAGTGAATGTCCTCCCCCTTAAGTTCAGTAATAAAACGGGGGGGAAAAAGAAATGAAAAGTGTCTTATAAGAGAGGAAAATATAAAATATTTCTATCTGCCAATAACATGATCTTGCATCTAAAATACCTAAGGAATCTATGATAAAATAGCTTGGCACAATTATAGGATAGAAAATAACTTGGATAAAATATATTTCTATGTTTACAGTGAAATTTGAAAATGAAATCAAGAGACCAATTTTATTTATAATAGCATCAAAAAGAAAATACTTAGCGGCTGCACAGATAGTACTCTGGGATTAAGGTGCCTGCTTTGCACACAACTCACCTTGATTTGATCCCCAGAACTGCAGATGATATACCCTGAGCATCACAAGGTGTGGCCCCAAAATCAAAACTAAAACTATATTGAAATGTTAAGTGGTCACAAGCCTGAGCTATCCTGCAGACTGAGACACACAGAGATAGAACAGATATTATAAGATCTTATTCACACACCAAACACACTCATACAAGGGATTTAGCACTGAGGATTCACAAGCCTAAGAGACTTGGAATCCCGATCGCCCTCTGGGAGAGATTTTTAAATCCTATGTCCTCCTGCCAAATTACCTGGCTGCATGCCTGCAAGTGTGGGTGCCCTCTGCCAGGTGCGCTCTCATGGCCTTGAGCAAACAAGCTGAAGGTACAGAAGTGAAACAGCAGTTAAACACAACTTGTTACATGTGCTTGAATCATCCTTGCTATCTATGGTCAGGTGTCTGGGCATTTATGTCCATGTCCTTGGGGTCTGGCATGTTTTTCTTACTAGGTTGTAAACTCATGACCAAAGGCATAAAATGGAGTCTGACTTTCCAAAATGTAGTGGCTGTGGTCCAGTTTCTTTCATTCCCCTAGTAACTCTCCTTAATAACTAGTGGGGGTTATCCGACTGACTTCTGAGGGTCTACTATTTTACTTAGCATTTCATTTTGTTGTCTCATCATCATAAGTTTGATCGCATCAATTCGAGATGTTACATCAGTGGGATTAGCGACAAGAGCATCCGGGATCATTACAGGTACCAAGGGCAGTGGCTGGCTTTACACATTTTCAAAGGGAGATAGCTTAGAATACCTTTGGTCAATCACTCTGTAGAACTAGAATCTGATTTCTACAGAGGTCAAGTTAAAGAAACATGGTTTTTGTGCCATGAGAATCCCCCACTTTGTGGCTAGGCCTCCAGGCCATGTGCTCTTTTTGGACAGGAACTGAGGCCCACACTCACTACTGGGGTGGATCAAAAGACCTGATACATTTAAAGATGTAAATGTTGGGGGACTGGAGCGATAGCACCGTGGGTAGGGCGTTTGTCTTGCACACGGCCAACCCAGGTTCGATTCCCAGCATCCCATATGGTCCCCTGAACACCGTCAGGAGTAATTCATGAGTGCATGAGCCAGGAGTAACCCCTGTGCAATGCCAGGTATGACCCAAAAAGAGAAAAAAAATGTAAATGTTGGGGCCAAAATAATAGTACACTAGGCAGGGTGCTTGCCTTGCGTGCAGCAACCCAGGTTCTATCCCCAGCATCCCATATGGTCCTCCAAGCACCACCAGGAGTAAATCCTGAGTGCAAAGTCAGGAATAAGCCCTGAGCATCACCAGATGTGGCCCAAAAGAAACAAACAGACAAAAATAAATAGAGGCAAACGTTTAGTTATTAATTATGAATTTGCTATGTGTCAGGAGCTGTGCAAAATACATTGCTGAACTACACTGAGTTCTGCCTTCAGAAGATGAGCATACTCAGAAGAGAGACAGAAAGTAGTGAATAAATTATAATTTTTTTCTTTTTTTTCTTTTTGGATCACACCTGGCAATCACAGGGGTTACTCCTGGCTCTGCACTCATGAATCACCCCTGGCAGTGCTCAGGGGACCATATGGGATGCTGGGAATCGAACCTGGGTTGGCCATGTGCAAGGCAAACACCCTATCTGCTGTGCTATTGCTCCAGCCCCTAAATTATAATTTAATTTCAGATCATGATCACGATCATCCTGTTGTTCGTCGATTACCGCGAGCAGGCCCCAGTAACGTCTCCTTCATCCTAGCCCTGAGATTTTTAAAAAGTGTCATATTCAAGGCTCTTTCAGGGTTAGGAGAATGAGACCCATCATTGTTACTGGTATTTGGCATATTGGGTACGCCACGGGGAGTTTGCCAGACTCTGCCGTGTGGGCAGGTTACATTCGGTAGCCTGCCAGGTTGTCCAAAGAAAGAGCAAAATTTCAGATAATCAGTATATAAAAAAATTAAGTTGATTAAACAGAGGAGTGTGGGTCCAGATAAATAGTACAAGAATTAAGGCACTTGCCTTGCACTCAGTCAACCCCAGTTCAGTCTCCAGCAATACATATGGCCCATAGGAGACTGTGGACCATACGTGATGTATGCTTGCACTGCATATAGCTGACCCTGAGTGGATCCCCTATATGGCATATAGTTCCCCCAGTCAGCACCACCAGGAGTGGTTCCTGAGCACCATGCATCTGAGGCCCTTCCCCTACAAGAAGAGTGATAGAGCAGCAAAGTCTACTTTAGAGCAAGATGGAGTGCAGGCCTCCCAGATAAGTGATGTTGGGGACCCCTGAGGTCCTCAGCTCTGTGGTCACCGCAGGAAGATGCTTTGGGCCCAGTCCTGAGGGGACTGAACTCAGAGGAATGAAGAACAGACTGTGGTTGTTTGCAGAGAGGAGAGAGAGGTGCCAGCCCCCTGCCCAGGAGCACTGCTAGGAGCAACCCCAGAAAATAAACAAATTTGTAGACGTAGGGAAGGCAGCCTGGAGGACTGAGCAATGATGGAGGCAGCGTGAGAACTGCAGAATCAGGAGACTGAAAGACAGGTTTACCACGTGGGAGGCCCCAGTTTCTGACCAACACGAAGCTAAAGGGCGGTGTTGACTGAGACAGGGAAAAGAGGAGGATTAGTTGGGAGAAGAGCAAGGGCTGGTTGAGAGGCCCAGGGTTTGGGAAGAAGAGAGCAGGCGACTGGACGGGAGCCTGAAAACCAGGCATGACCGGGAGGAGCACTAAATATGGGGGGTTAGTCAGGAAATAGGACTTAAAAATCCAGGGGTAGGATGGGCTGGGCCTGGGTAATGGTTCTAGAAAGGGTAACACTTGGGGCCAAAGTGATAGTCTCAGGGGTAAGATACTTATCTTGCATATGGCAGACCCCGGTTCAATCCCAGGCCCTGCAGGGTTCCCTGAACACCAAATGGGAGCAACCCCCAACAGAGCCAGGAATAGCCCCAGCAATGTCCTGTGTGGTCCCCAAACAAGAAAAAAGTGTAACACAGGGGCCAGAGAGATAGTATAGATAGAGGTTAATGTGCTTGTGTTGCATATGGCTGATCCTGAGTTGATCTCCTGTACCCCAGATAGTTCCCCAAGCACTGCCTGGGCTTACTTCTGAGAGCAGAGGAAGAGCAAGCCTCGAACACTGCTGAGTGTAGCTCAAAGAAAGAAAAAAAATATTTTTTTTTTATTAAAAGCGTAATACTGCCCTCTTGAGGCTATTTGGAAACTCAATGTATAAGTTCTGAGTTCTGTTGTTTTGTTGGTTGTTGTTTGGATGTCAAGGGGGCAGGTTGGGCCAACCCTGGCAGTGCTCAGGGCTAGTCCTGGCTTTGTGTTCAGGGGTCACTTCTGGCAGTGCCTGGGGACCATATGTGTTGCCAGGCATCAAATCTTATATGCAGGATCAACTGCATATAAAGCACATGTACCACCTCTACGGCCCTTTGTTTTGTTGTGCTTTTATAGTGCTGGGAACCATACCTAGGGCCCTTCACAGACAAGGCAAGTGTTCTAACCCTCAGATACATCTCTGCCCAAAATATGATTTTGGATGATACATTTTGGTGACATGGAAGGTGCTGTTGTCATTAATGAAAGAGAATAGGAAGCCTGGGTATTTGCTTTTGAAAGCTGATGAGGATTTATAATTCTTCATTAGGTGAAACTCCGGGTGGCCAGAGCGAGGGGCCCAGAGCCATGAGCCAGCCCAAGGGGGAGGTAGCGGGACAGTGACCACTGAGCACACATAGAACACGAACACCCCAACTGCAGACCTCTTGAAAGACCATTCTTGTGAGCCCAGTGAAATCCAAATGTGCCTGCAGATTGATTAGATAAGTGGTTTGCAGCCTCAGGTCTGTAGTTCTATGTTGGGCCACAGAAATTTCCTGCTGGTCCTTGAAAAAAATATTTCTGCCTATCACAGCAGCTTTCAACTGCTGGCACTTGGACAGTGAGAGGACGCAGGTTTAAAAGGGTGGAAATGCAGCATCTCTCCATAGTATTGTGTCCGTGTAGGGTCCTGATCTTGATCTGTGTACTAAGATAACATAAAACGTGCCCTTGTGGGGCTCATAAGCGAGGAGAGTGGATAGGGCACTTGCCTTGTATACAGACAATCAAGGGTTAATCCCTAGCACCATAGATGGTCCCCCAAACCCTGCCAGGAGTGATCCCTGAGCACAGATCCAGGAGTAAGCCCTGAGCAGAACCTGGAGTAGCTGAAAAAAACAAAAGCAAAAGCCCCACACACAAAACGTTCCTGTGGTCAGGGAGGTAGCCCGGCACTCGCCTGGCATTGGGAGAACCAAGTTTGATCTCCCAAATTGTGCTCATTCTAGAACTATGTCCAGTGATAGCAAACCCTTAGACATGGAGAGAAGGAATGAGGTTACCAAAGGAGGGGTCAGTGGTTAGAAGGGTTGAGGGTGACCAAAGGACCATCATGGAGGGATAATGGTGATTGGCACTGTGATGGTGGCCATGCAGTGGGGACATTAGAGCTCTAAAATACAGTCTAAGAGCTAACTTGCCTCAGTAAAATGAAAACTGTAATTTTACATTTAAATGCCTTCTTTTTAGGAAATATATCAGAAGCACTAGTGGAAAGGAGCAATAGGCCTCCAGCTTCCTCTCAAATGCCCCCAGATACCCATTGTCTGTAATACCGCCAGAGATGAGACTGTGTAAGAATGTTCCCAACACAAGCACCTGGCAGGTCCAGGCAGAAAGGGCACAGGAAAGTTTACAGGAGCCCTTGATCTAGCCTTGTAACTTTCCTGTAACTTGAAATTAAAAAACAACTTCCATCCCTGCATCACCAAATAAAAAGAAGGAGTCCCCACAAGAACAATTGCAGACCCCAGGGACAGTAACAGGCCATGGGGACAGTGGCAGCCACGGGGACAGTCACAGACACAGGGACAGAGGCAGGTCATAGGGACAATATCTGGCCATGGGGATTGTTGCAGGCCACTGATGGGCAGAACCAAGCTCCTGGGCCCCTTCCTCATACAGGAGGCAAAATCAACTGGAACAGAGCAAAATAAACCACAGAAACTGCTAGAAGTAGAACACTTCAGCCAAGCAAATACATTAGTGTTCACTGGAGGGGTTCTCTCCAGATCCCCCCTTGACCCCTCCAGAACCACCAAGCCAGCATGGCCTTCCCATTGCCACCAGGTGTGGCTGCCTCACCTGGGGGGGGGGGGGGCGGGGGAGGCAGGCGGTGAATAGTCCTGGAGATTTCTAGCTCACAGGGTGAGGTCTGGTGACCCCCAGGAGCACCAGCTGTGGCCCTGGTGGCCCCAAACACTGAGCTGTCAGGCACTCCTGCTCACCAGAAGTGTCCTCACCCACCCTACCACTAGGGTGGCCCATCTATGGAAAAATAAAAATGTTCACTCATAATTTTAAAATGTGAATAAATGAAGTGGCCAGAGTGATATTACAACAGGCAGGGTGCTTACCTTACATGTAGCTGACCCAGGTTCTGCCCCTGGCAGCCCTTATGGTTCCCTGGTCACCAGGACTGATCCCTGAGTTCAGAGCCCTGAGCACTGCTGGGTGTGGCCCGAAACCACACACACACACACACACACACACACACACACACACACACACAAATTAAAATGTAAATGAAAACTGCTTTGAGGCTTCATTTTTCTCCTGCCAGACTGGCAAAAATTAAAAAGCTTGACAACACAATCTGTGATGCCAGGGGCACTTGGCACCCTCACACCTAATCAAGTTAGAGCAGAGTTTCTGTGTGGGGCCTGTGGCCATATCTCAGCCAACAACTCTGTCCATTAACCCTCTGCCCCACTTCCAAGAATCTCCACTTCTGGGAACTCACCCTGAAGATAAGCCTCCCACAATATAAAATTCATCCACACAGAGTCACATTATTTGCAACCATAAGATAATAGAAAAAAGATAAATGAATGCAGGCTCCGGGGAAGTGTGAAGGCACCCCAGCCCTGAGAATGCTATCTATCACAAAAGACGGAGTATGAGGCGCTGACGCAGCAGGTCCTGACTGAGAACACAGAACACAGAGCAGAGGGGCCAGGGAGATAGTACGGGGCGCTTGCCTTGCATGCAATTAACCCGGGTTCAATCCCCAGCTTCCCTATGGTCTCCCAAGCCCACCAAGAGTGATCCCTGAGTGCAGAACCAGGAGTAATGGGAAGGAAAGACACTCCTCGGCTTTCAGGTGCAAATGAGGCAAAATGACTCATCTCCTGTGAGAATGGCTACGTCCAGGTTGGGGTGGGAATAAGATCTGCCCTTCTCGCCTTGAAGCATATCAGCACTGTTGGAACACAAGGCAATCAGCAAGGCTAGGAAAAACCCCAGAAGGGCAGAGGAAGCCAGTATGCTGAAGGAGAGCCCCATCGAAATAGTAGGAAAAAGAAGGAATCAAGAACTTTTGTGGTGGTGTTGGTTCTGTTTGTTTTGGGCCATCCCCGGCAATGCTCAGGGCTTACTCCTGACTCTGTGCTCAGAGATCACGCCTGTCAGGTTCTGGAGACCATATAGGATGTCAGGGATTGAACCCAAGCAAGGCAAATACCCTAACTGCTGCACTGTTGCTCTGACCAGCAGATTCCAGTTTAGGGGTAGATTTGGTTGCAGACGTGATCAACCAGCTTGGTAATATTGGACATTATTTTTTTGTGACTAAACCCGAAGCTAGGAAGAAAAACAAACCTGAAGCTGGGAAGAAAAACAAAAACAGGGTTGCTTGGTGCCCCAGCACCAAAAATATAAACGAAACCTAGAACCCCTGCCACCCACCATAATCTCCTTGGTATGTGGGAGGCTGCCAGTCCAAAGAGCAACTCCTGACCCACCCCCAAGAAATTGTCCTTGGCCAAAGGGAGCTGCCTCCCCAGTACTGACGACCAGCTCGAACTCAGGACTCGGCCAGTGGTACAAAGGCCTCGGCACCGAGGAGATGGCTCACAGGCTGGAGATTGTGCTTTGCAAGTGGGGTGCCTAGGTTCCATCTCTGGCACCTCCTGGTACCCTGAATACTGCTGAGACTGACTCCCAAGCACCAAGCCAGGAGTAGCCCCTGAAGACACCCTATGTGACCCCCAAACCACTTTTAATAGAGAATACAACCAGGACCAGAGAGATAGTACAAGGGTACTATCTTGCTTCCACATGGTTGACCCAGGTTTGATCCCCAGCACCCCATATAGTCTCCTGAGCAACTCCAGGCCTCATCTCTGAGCAGAGAGCCAGGAGCAGCCCCTGACCACCACTGGGCATGGCCCCAAGCCCAAACCAAAAGTCAAACCTTCTCACCCCCAGGGTTGTGACTCGGGATAGAAAACCTGCTTTGAACATGTGGGGCCCTAAGTTCCATTCCCAGCAGAACCCCACATTGTCAAACATGAGCCCTAGCACTGCAACCAAGTGTGTGACCCCCAGACATTGCAATAAAAATAAAAAGGGAAGGAACGGGAGGAAACAGTAGTTACTGCTGGGATAGAGCTGAAGGTCACCTAGTTTTCATTTTGCGGGGACAAGACGGTCATATCCATGAGTGCTAAGGAGCCATTCTCCTTGTTCCCAGTGATGCTTAAAAACCATGCAGTGCCGGGGCTGGAGCAATAGCACAGCGGGTAGGGCGTTTGCCTTGCACGCAGCCAATCCGGGTTCGATTCCCAGCATCCCATATGGCCCCCTGAGCACCGCCAGGGGAATTCCTGAGTGCAGAGCCAGGAGTAACCCCTGTGCATTGCCAGGTGGACCCAAAAAAGCAAAAAAACAAAAAACAAAAAAACCCATGTAGTGCCAGGGACTGTGTCGGAGCTCCTGAATCAATGCATGCCCTTGAGCACTTTGAGCGTCTCCTCCACCCAAGCACAGCTCTTCAGTTTCTTTCACTTGTTTGTTTGGGGCCACACCCAACTGTTCTCAAGGCTTACTCCTGGCTCTGTGCTCCTGGGATATTTGTATATGTAGTACCAGTGACTGACTGCAGGTTGACTGTGTGCTAGACAAACGCCTTATCCACTGTGTCACTCTCCAGTCCTGTAGCTACTGTCGTTAAGATAAGAGATGGAAAGCTGGGGCCAGAGCGATAGTACAGCAAGTAGGGCACTTGCCTTGCCTGCAGCTGACCTAGGTTTGATCTCCAGCATAGCATATGGTCTCCCAAGCCCCACCAAGAGTGATCCCCGAGCACAGACCCGAGAGTAAGGCCTGAGCACTGCTGGGTGTGATCCAAACATAAAATAAAAAATGGCTTTCGCGATCAGAAATGCAGCTCAATGGCAGAACACTTGTCTGGATTCCATCCTTGGCACTGCCAGAAAAAAAAAATAGAACTGTAATTTTCCAGAGCAGAAACCTAGCAGGTCCCCTTAACCAAACAGGCCAAGTGAACATTGCAAATAATGGAACTGACAGCATGTCCTTCCTAGGCGGATGAGCTAACACAGAGGTGACCTCCTCCTGGACTTCTTCCTCCAAAACATACACCCAGTCTCATCCCCAGGAGCTATCAGAACAGGACACACTGGGAATGACCTTACAAACAACTTACCTGTCCTCAGCGATGGCAAGTCCAGAAAGGCAGCAAAAATCAGACTCATTAGCAAACAGGCGTGGAGAAGCAGAAAAACTGAAAAACTTTCAAATGAGAGCGGAGGAGTCGCACCACCATGGCTGAGGCTGAAGAACCCGACACGGCCCTGAAGGCCAGTCCCAGGCTCCGGCGTGGAATCTTATGATGCCCCTAGATTAGCATCGTGATGTATGGACAGATGTTATACTCAGCGATGTAAGGAAATACTCTTTCTTCTTGGGGCTGGAGAGATGGTATAGCGGGTAGGAAGAGTGCCCTGCATGCAGCTGACCTGGATTCTATCCCCGGCATCCCATATGGTCCCCTGAGCACTGCTAAGAGTGATTCCTGGGTGCAGAGACAGGAATAACCCCGGAGCACCACCAGGTGTGATCCCCAAACATAAAAATACTCTTTTTTTCCTTACAAACTATAGAATAAAAGATTTAGGAGACAAAGACACGATATCTTCAACTTCCTCTCAGCTTGTACAGGGGGGAAATATTACAATTGTATCTAAGTGAAATGATAGGGTCTGAGACATGGCTCAAAGGTGCAGTGTACGTGGGAGTCCCCGGCTTGCTCCACGCCACCATGCAGTTGCCTGATCACAGAGCTGGGAATGGTTCCTAATTATTGCTGGATGGAGCCCCCGAGACTCCCACCCTAAATTATTTTCATGAATAAAACCATGAAATGCAGGAAGCAGAAGTTAAGTTAATAGCTGGATAAAGGCTTCTTTGTTTTTGCATCTGAACCCAGGTCTCCTGTACACGAGACATGAATTCGAGCCGTGTCCCCGGCACTTTGGTGCTATTCCTATAGAAACATTATTCTATACACTTGTAAGTTTGAAAACATATCAAAATAAAATAACCAGCCCTCATGCCCTGAAATAAAGTCAATACTAGGGGCTAGAGAGATGGTACAGTGGGTAAGGAACCTGTCTTGCACGCATCTGGCTCGGGTTCTGTCCCCAGCATCCCATATGGTTCCCCAAGCACCGCCAGGAGTGATTCCTGAGTGCAGAGCCAGGAGTAACCCCTGAGCACCACCGGGTGTGACCACCCTCCCCCCACCCCCAAATTACACTCAACCAGGAAGTTGGCTCAAGAGCCCTGCGACTCATGAGTACCATGAGTCCCCAGCACCTCATGGTCCCCTGAGCACCCCTGGGAGTGACTCCTGAGCACAGAGCCTGGAGTAGGACCTGAGCCCTACTACTAAAACAAAACAACACTAAAAAGTTAGGAGATGTGGCTCGGTGATTGAGCATGTCTTGCATGTAGGAGACCTGGCTTCAATCCCCAAGCACCCCAATAAATAACTAAAATATTAGCTGGTCAGGCCACTGTATTGGAGTTAGCTATGAATTATTATGAGAGAACTAAGATGACACCGAGGTCTCCGGTTTAGGTAATTATGGGGGAGACACAAAAATAACTCTGCTTGGCACACAGAAGACCAGAGGAAGGACAGCGGAAGTCCTTTTGGGCTGTGCTGTCTTATTTGTGGTGACCGCAAGGCCTCCGAAGGTTCTGACCCTTCTTCCCCTTTATGCTCTTCCAGGATCTTTTTTTTTGGGGGGGGGATGGGAATGTTTGCTTTTACTTGTGAGCCATGCCTCAAGGCTCCTCCTGACTCTGCTCACTCCAAGCTCAGGACTGACCCCTGGCAGTGCTAAGGGATCTCTGCCTGCAGGGCAAGCACCTTCCCTTCATCACTCTCTCCAAGCAGAGCTTTTTTTTTTTCTTTTTGGGTCACACCCGGCAAAGCACAGGGGTTACTCCTGGCTCATGCACTCAGGAATTACTCCTGGTGGTGCTCAGGGGACCACATGGGATGCTGGGAATCGAACCTGGGTTGGCCGCATGCAAGGCAAACGCCCTACCCACTGTACTATTGCTCTAGCCCCAGAGCATTTTTTTTTTAACCAGTCACATTATACTTGGTGTTAGTTAGGGTATGGAAGGAACAGGGGTGCCAGGCAGGTGCAGAGAGCTCCCTCCCAAGGCCAAAAATGGTACCTGAGCTCCTTGTAAGGACGCCGCAAAAGCACCTTCTTCCGGTGAATGTAACCTGCTGGTAACCATTTTGAAGCTCTCTGCCGTGCCTTTAGGGGTGAAATCCTACCTAGTGTCGGATTGGCAGCTTGGCAGCTCCCTGATTTTGACATCCAAGGGTCTTTGCCTTCTGGGGAACTTCGGGGTGTCCCTGTGCCCAGCGGCTGGTGAAACTGCCGGAAAGGAGAGGGGAGGGGGGCGTTTGGTCTCCAGGGATAACTCCTCACAGGGCTCAGGGGACCCTATACGGTGCCGGGTCAACTTAGAGCAATGCAGGCGCCCTCCCTGCCCAGGAAGCTTCGATTAGTCATTATCTGGCCCAGCTGAGAGAACGAAACGGTCAAGACATAACAGCAGTCAACTGCTCCCTGGTCAGCAAAGAGGACACACTTCAAGGCTCTCGGCCCTGAGGAGGTCCCCAGCAAGAAACAGGGTCCCTGGAAAAGTCAGGCCTTAAGTCCAGCTCTCAGCTGAATGAGGGGAGACTAAGCCCAGCCTGGAGGCAAGTCTATCCCTTTGTCAACACTGAAAGGCAGGGTCGGAATGATAGTACAGCGAGGAGGGCATTTGTCTTGTACTCAACTGACCTGGGTTCGATCCCCGGCATCCCATATGGTCCCCAAAGCACTGCCAGAACTAATTCCTGAGTGCAGAGTCAGGAATAACTCCTGAGCATCGCCGTGTGACCCAAAAAAGATGGCCAAAAAATTTTTTTAAATGCTGAAAGGCAGATCTTTAAACACCTGCCCCTCCCCCACCGCACCTCTCCCCTGCCCCCAGTCTACTGCAGACTTAGAAAGAGGGTCCATGGAACTAGTGAAGACAAAGTTACTGGGGCCCTACTTCTGAGCCCCTATTTCCAACGACCAGAGTTCCTGTGAGAAGACACGGTCCCGACGGTACCTTCATATTCAAGTCCCAGCTCTGCACTGAGGTGGCTCAGCCCCATTGCAAACAGAGAGACTCTCAAGGGAGGCAGCTGTGTGGAGCAGGCAGGCACCCGAGACAGGATCACAGGCCATGGAGTGTCATGAGAGGCAGGAACCGAAGAAGCTAGGAGGAAGGAAAGAGGATTCTTCCCCCCAGCCTCAGCCCCCAGAGCCCTACGTCACAGGATTTGGGACTTCAAGAATCCGGAATGAGGCCCGGGAGGTGGACAAGGATTAAGGCACTTGCTTTACATGTGGACAACCCGAGTTTGGTTCCTAGCACCGCAGGGTCCACTGAGCACCACCAGGAGGAATCTAAGTATAGAGCTGGGAGTACCGAGCACTGCTGATGCGCCCTCAACCCCAGAAGGCTCCAGAATGATGAGAATATATTTCTGCTGTTTTAAGGCACCAAGTCTGTGGCAATTTGCTTTGGTTGCTCCAGAAAACTACCATACCAATCCAAAATGAGAGCTGTTGTTGTGGGTTTGTGTGTGTGTGTTGAAGGGGGTGGGGAGGGCACGCCCAGCTGTGCTCAGGACTTACTCCTGGCTTTATATTCAGGGATCACTCCTGGTGGGAATTGGAAAACACTATAGATGCTAGGATTGAACCCAGATTGGCCTCATGAAAGGCAAGCGGCCTACCCACTGTACTATCACTCCAGCCCCAAGTGGCACCAATGAAAAGAGCAACAGCTGGGATATGGAACAGCAAAAGAGCCAGTGCTTAACATATGTAAGATCTTTAGACTCCCCTGGTATATGACAGAAGAAAGTGAAAGCACTAGTAGGGCCAGAGCGATAGATGTCAGTTCAATCACCAGCATCCATATGATCCCCCAAGCACACCAGGAGTGATCCTTGAATACAGAGCTAGGAATAACCCTGCGCGTTGATAGGTGTGGCCTTAAAAACAGAGAGAGAGAGAAGGAAGGAAGGAAGAAAGGAAGGAAGGAAGGAAGGAAGGAAGGAAGGAGGGAAGGAGGGAAGGAAGGAGAGAGGGAGAGAGGGAGGGAGGGAGGGAGGGAGGGAGGGAGGACACCAGTGAAAACCAGAAAATTTCTTCTTTCAACACACATTAAAAAAATGCAAAGCCGGGGCCAGAGTGATAGTACAGCAGGTAGGACGTTTGCCTTGCACGCAGCCGACCTGGGTTTGATCCCTGGCATCCCATATAGTCCCCCAAGCACTGTAAGGAGTAATTTGAGTGCAGAGCCAGGAGTAACCCCTGAGCATTGCTGGGTGTGACCCAAAAAGAAAAAAAATGCAAAGCCTTGAACACGTCTACAATAGTAGAAATAGATGTTAATGTGTACCCAGGTGCCCTAAGAGCCAGGAATAAGCCCTGAGCACCTCTGGGTGTGACCCAGGAGAAAAAAAAAGAAGTCTGAATATTGTTTCTTGTCCCCTGCTGAGGACCGGGCCCTGTCCCAACTCCTGGCAGACCTCCCTCTGGGCAACTTGCTTTTATTGGGAGGGGGGAAGGGCACTCCCAGGGGTGCTCAGGGATCACATGCAGTGCCAGGAGAGATGGACCAGGTCAGCCACATGCAGCGTAGGTGCCCTTCCTGCTGGAGGCTCTCTGGCCCCTTCTAAGCAGCCGAGGTGCGGAAGTTCAGCTTCTGCTGGACTTTTCCTTCAATTGCTTCCATAGTTACTGTGTGAGTTTTTATTTGATCCTTTGTTATTTTCGAAGATAAAAAATTTTAGCTCCAGTTCTGCTGCTAACCACATGTATATTTAACTCTCTAGGCCTGCAGGTTCTTCCATTTTTTGTTTTGGGGCCACACTTAGTGGGACTCAGGGCTCTTTCCAGCTCTGTGCTCAGGGGATCATGCAGTGCCAAGGATTAAACCCAGGCCTGTCTTACACAAAGCCTGTCCTCAGTCCATTGAGCCCTTACTCTAGACCCTTGATTTTCACTTCTTATTTATGTTACTATTTTTGGGTCACATTCAGCAGTCTTAGAGATTACTCCTTGTATTGTGCTCAGGAATCACTCCTGGTGGGCTCAGGGGACCATATGGGGTTGTCAGGGATAAAGCCTGAGTCAGCCATGTGCAAAGCATGCAATTCACCTGCTACACTCTCGCCCCCAACATTCAGATTTACAAGCATGTTCCTACTAATTCTCACCAAACAACTTACCTATTAGCTGTTCAGAACTCAGAGCCCCCAAACGGTCCCAGTGGAGTCCAGCCTTTCTTCAGATCTAGCAGATCCTCAGCCTAAATTCCAGCCCATTGCTCCATTTCCAAGTTCCCAAAATGCTCAGCTCCATCACCAAGACCCCAGTCACTGACAAGACATCTCCAGATCCACTGCTGGTCCCATCGGAGCAACAGGAATCTTTCCCTGTTTCGTGGAAAATTTTACCTGTTTCATAACCCATGGGATGGAGCATGTGGTTCTCTAAATAGAGGCAGTAGACACATCACCCACCTCTGCCATCCACCCGCAGACACGCCTGAGCCCATGTCCCCACTCTTGGTGCTGCCACAACTGGTAGCCTAAGATCCGCAGGGCCACTCTCTTGGGCAAGAACGACTGTGGGAGCCATCTTCTTGCCATCCCTCCCCAGACTCACCTTTATCTAACTCAATACTCTGAGTTTCCAAAGTGCTCAAGGCCTTGTTCTACACTCACAGAATCACAACCAAGTGCAAATCTGGCTCTATTACTGCCCTGCTTCCGCCTCCGAAAACTCCCAGGACAGTTCTTGGCATCCGAGTCCAAATGGCTTACCGATTAGCTGTTCAGAACTTAGAGCCCCCAAATGGTCCAGTGGGGTACGGTCTTTCTTCAGACCCAGCAGATCCTCAGTCTAAATTCCAGCCTGTCCCTCCATTGAAATGTTCAGATCCATCACCGAGACCTCTCACCTCTTTTCCCCTAATGCCAGCTGCATCACCCCTGAGCTGTAAAGCCTCTTTAAGCTCCCCACTTGGCTGTCTGACCTTTCAAAGCCCACTCTGGCCTCCTCTCTCCAGGTGGAATGGTCATTCCCACAGACTCCCAGTAATCCTGTCACACGTTCACCAGCCGTGCAATGAGCTTTCTGGGAATTCTAAATGGGCCCAAGCTCTGCAGCTCATGAACGGGCCCCAGTTGGAACACTGAGACTGTAGTCGCCACCACCTGTCAGGGCTGTGGGAAGCACCAAGTCTGACCAAGCCACTTGGAGAATGCCTGGTCACAAGCGTGGGTCTGTAGTCCCTGATCCCCACTCAACCCCAGCCTCACTACTTCACCACATCACACAGGCCAGGCCACCTGTCTCTAGGAACCCTAGAAATAACTTTGCAGGCATAGTGGGATAGCCAGTGGTTAGGGAATCTACTGCAGATAGGGCCTTTAGGTGTTTTGTTTGGGGGCCACACTCTGATGCTTAGGAATCACTTCTGGTGGTGCTCTGGTGACTCTATGGGGTGCCAGGGATCAAACCTGGGTCAGTTGTGTATATGTAGGGCTCTTGCCCTACATGCTGTACCATCTCTCCCGCTCCCAGGGCTTTAGTTGGTAAGGTGAAACTAGACCTTAAGAAAAAGCAGAGGGGCTGGAGTGAGAGTACAGCGGGTAGGGCGTACTTGTGCACAGCCAACCCGGGTCAATCTCCGGCATCCCATATGGTCCCCTGAGCACCGCCAGGAGTAATTCCTGAGTGCAGAGCCAGGAGTAACCCCTGTGCATCACTGAGTGTGACCCAAAGAGATTTTAAAAAAAAAAGAAAAAGAAAAAAGCAGAGTCCTAAGAAGATCCCAAGGAAAGGGACTGGCTATGTGGAGTGACAGAGACCAAGGCCAAGTTCTGGTCTTTTTGAGGATCAAAGGTAAAAGGTAAAGGTAAAGGCCCTCCCCGTTGTTCGTCGATTTGCTCGAGCGGGCCCAGTAACGTCTCCATTGGAGACTTCTGAGGATCAAAACAATGCAAAATAGTCAATAAGCGCTTATTTGCTGTGATCCAACTTACCTCCCAAGCAAAGTTTCTCCCACCAGCCAGGGAAAGCTTAGTGAGTGATGCAATCTAGAAGCGATCAGATCTCCAGAACCCAGGGATGGTGGGAGACAAACACCAACCAGCAGTCCAAGGCGAGGCAGAGAGGGATCAGCTCCTGCACCCCATGTCAACCCCACCTGATGTTCCTGGCTCAGGTCCAAGGTCTACTCAGAACTGATTGCCTCTTGGCAAAGTCAGAAAGGGGTCACCATAAAATCTCCCATAATCAATGCAACAGTCCTTCTGCTACCTTCTAACCCAAAATAACTACTACCAGTCAAGACAAGAGATATGATCTCACCCGGCAAGCTACCGAGAGTATCTTGCCCGCACGGCAAAGCCTGGCAAGTTACCCCTGACATATCCAATATACCAAACACAGTAACAAGTGTCACAATGGGCACGTTACTGGGCCCGCTCAAGCAAATTGATGAACAAGAGGACAGTGACAAGTGACTCTTACATCCTGGAATTGACACAATAAAACTGGGTCATCAGAGTTTAAACAGAGAGAGATCAGAGTGATGGTACAGCAGGTTGGGCTTTTGCCTTGCACACAGTGATCCAGGTTCGGATCTCTGGCACCCCATATGGTCACCTGAGCAATACCGGTAGTAATCCCTGAGTGTAGAGCCAGAAGTAACACTGAACATGACCCAAAAAGCAAAAGCAAAAGAAACAAAAAAAACTTTAAACAGAGGCAGTTTTATGGAGGTTTTTTTCCTTTATTGAGAAACTTAAGACTTGCTTACATCAAATAAAACCAATTTCTGGGGAAGAAATCAAAACCCACAATAGAAAAAAAAAACAAAAAAAACTAACACTATCTGGGTCAGAACAGAACCCAGAAAATATATTCTTTAATTGAAAAATTCTAGGCGCTTCATATTTGACCTTTTGATACAAAATGACCTATGAAATTGGTAACTGTGGTTCTCGGCATTGAGGTCCATAGGACGAGCTTAGGAAGTCTTCAAAACTTGAGCTGAATTCCATGAGGGGTTATTTGGCTTTTGAATCCTGAAAAACATCAACACAAACACATAAGTGGAAAAACTTTCAGTCACTGCGAACCCTGGCACAGTGGGTGCTGGAGAACTGACACTGGCAGGCAGAATTATTTCAGGTCTGGGCACTGGGACCTGTCCTCAAAGACTGACCCACAAAGGTCTCTGTGTCTACTGGAATAATCCATGTCACTAGTCAGGCGTGTTGCTTCCTTCCACATGGACATGAGATGTGGGGCCTGTTGAGTTCTGAATTAAGGAGCGGCCACAGAGCACAGCCTTAGCCTCAGGCCCATCCAGAGGATGCTGAAGAATCTGAGAGGTCATGCATGTCCTCGGTCATCAGGGCAGGCCAACGTGGTGACTCCTGAGACAAGAGCTAACCAGATGCTCTTTATGCAGAAAATCATTGTTTGCTCCTGAAAACTCATTCCCTGTGTTCTTTTCTCCACATGAACTCATCCAGCTGACAAAAACCCAACAAAAACCCCTAATATTTTAGAAAGTTACCCATCCAAACCACAGCAAGAGAGCAGAAATGGGACCTACAGTGTTTCCTGGCCTAGGAGGTAGCAGCAGCCACGGCGCCCACCTTCTGGGCAGCTTCTTTCTTGGCATGATGGGCCTGGAGAACCGCCACAGCTTCATCCACCTGTGGGACGTGGGCATCAGTGACCTGAGGAGAGTGCCCTCTCTGCCCCTCCGCTGCCCAGCCCAGCCCAGGAAGGGATGGAGGGTCCCGCTACTGTTTCCCCAAACACAGGCATCCCTGTGGTCACCTCCCAGTGAGGCCCGAAGACGCTGGGGTTGCCTGGAAGCAGCTCACCTTGGAGCGGAGAGACTCGGGTGACTCAAGCATATGTAGCAGTTCCGAATTGTCGATCTCCAGCAGCATGCCCGTGATCTTGCCCGCCAGGTTTGAGTGCATTGTCTGGATGAGCGGGAACAGACGTTCTCCTGCAGAACCAAGAGAGTGCTGGGGACTTAACAGGCTGAGCGCAGCTGGTTCGAGCCCCAACGGCACATGGTCCCCATCAGGAGTGGCCAGAAAACACAAGTGGAAGCTGTGAGAATGAGTCCCAATAAGTCCCAGGCTCCAGCCGCTTCTTGACAAGCGAGCATGTCCACTCACCCAGCATCTGTTTCTGCTCCTGGGGAGGAGCTGCAGCCAACATGGAGGCCGTGAGAGGCTCCTGGCCCTGCACGTGCACAGCAGGCTGGGGCGCCTGGGGAAGGAGACGGGAATGTAAGGAAACGAACGTCTGATGCTGCGCTGGCAGACACCAGGCGAGGCACAACTGCTTGGGGTTATCATAGAAACCCACACAAGGTTAGCGCCTTTCTAACCCAGTGCAGGAGGGAACGTCAGCCTGCTGAGCCTCTTCCTGAAACGCTCTCCTTTCAGATGAGCTCCAGTAGAGAACAGGTCACAGGCTGCGGCTATCAAACTTGCTCTCATTATGTTACACACTGTTATCTTGTACCGAAAGCTCAGGGACTGTGAAGGAGCAACATCAGAGCCCGTCTCAGCAAGGCTTCTGCAGGTAAACATTACACACAGCAGGAAGTTTGGGAAATGCCCGGTAACTCAGGGCCCCTGGGCCCAGTGTGGCTCCTCTGTAGCCCATGACAGCAGCAACAAGCTAGCTGTCCCCCAGATGGCCTGAGGCACCAGAGCCACGCGCTCCAAAGACAGCAAGTGCCAGCCGAAAAAACAAGGAAATTCGCTCCAATTTCACATTAAGGCTGCAGTTCTCGGCAAGACACTCTTTCCCGCCTTCACTGATGGTGCAGCACAGCACTGGAAAGTGAGCCACGTGAGTAGCGGGTGGGAGAATGTGTGTTGGCTGCAACGGTATGCTGGGCAGCTCCCAGACTCCTCTCGGTCACTGTCCCACAGGACAACGCACCCTCACAGCAGACCCTTAGCACCCGTCCAAGGAATCCATACAAGGCATATCCTGATGCTCACCTGCAAAGGCTGTAGGGCAGGGTGGGGACTGCGGACACTGGAAGCGTATTTGTACGGCGTGACGGCTCGAGGGGCAGAGGCAGCGACGGCAGCACGGGGCGCTAAGTTCTGCACAGCCGTGGGGACGCCTTGGGAGAAGAAGAGCTGAATTAAAGCCCATCAGTCTGGGCAAAGACCCGTCAATTCCCTCTTTCCCCATTCTGTGCATCCAATACCACCTCCAGACTGGCAGCTGTCAGTCAGCCCTTGCTGGGCGGCACCAGCCCCACCAAAGTCCATAGCCAAGCGGTCCGGGCACTCAGACCCTACAACAGACCAGCAAATGCACATCAGTGTTGGCAGCAGAGGTCCGACTGGCCACGTCCCACGGAAGGAGGAATTCCAGAGCATGTTTACACAAGACATAACACATGGGGCCACTAGAGTTACTTTCCAGAAAGTGCCAACGGAGAAGATACAACTCCTTCCACCTCTCAGGATAGAGGTCATGATCTTAAAAAGCTCCCCTGGATCTCTACGCATACCCAAAAGATGCCTCTGTGGTCAGTCAGCTAACAAACTCCTATTAGTTAACAGTCTCACGAGTCACGGATGAGCAAAGCACCTTAGGGAGTCACCAGCACTCTCAGGCCTCACTGCTGCGCCTCTGCACCTTCGGTACCTCTCTACATGCACAGCTAAGACTGGAGCGCCAAGACTGAAGAACAAGCGCACAGCAAGCGGGTCAGCCCTGGGCGGGCCTAGACAGCATCCTGAGCCCTCGCTTCCCTGAGTCACGGTTCTCAAGGCCAGTTTGCTCACCAACTCTCTGAGCGGTAGTGGGGAGGCCACGAGAGGCCGGAGCATTACCAGTTGGAGCCAGGTGGCGAAGAGTTGGACGAGGCCCAGACTGGCGTATAGCGCTTGGCATGCCCTGGAAGCCTGGTGATGAGACAGAGATCAACGTCAGTGGTGAGGGGCAAGGACTGGCACTGGGGCTGTGTGCCAAGCAGGAAAGGCAGGGGAGAGCGGGCAGGTCCCTCCACCCTGACCCGCACAGGCCACCGTTCCCCACCACCTACCTTGAGGTCGCCCACCTTGCTGCCAGCGTGGGTTAGGCCTCATCTGTGCCAGCTGGTTAGGTGTGTAATACGGAGGTCTCCCCTGAGCCTGCCAGAAGAACACGCAAGCCCTTTCAGCACTGTAAAGACCTGCGCCCACACTAGGGAAGCAGCTTGTCTCTCGGCTGGGCTGGAGGCTCACTGGTCTCAGAAGGTGAAGGGAAGGGTCTTTCAGTGCTGGCTTCTGCTTGGCAGTGCCAAGACCAGGGCTTCATATTTGCAGACAAAAGCTTTCCCCAGGCCCAGTTAACGGGGATTCTTCTAGTTTTGGGGTCCCAGCTGGTTGTGCTTCAGGGCCTGTTCCTTGTGGTACTCAGGGGACCATGTGTGGTGTCAAAGACTGAATCACGGTCACAGCCACACGAGAAACAAGTGGCTTACCTCCTAAACCATCTCTCTAGCACCCCCACCCTTCAAAGGTGGAGTCGGGGAACACACAGTGAGACATTTATGCTTCCAGGTCAAACCCCAGCGCACCACATGCAAGGCAAGTGTGTGAACCACTGTGCTGTCTTTCTAGCTCCACTAAGGCCTGTTTCCCAGGGATGGAACCTGGGATAGCGTGGACAAGGCCAGCACCTCACTGGCTGTCCTGTACTCTCTCTGCAGCCTCTGCTGGGGATGCTAATTCTGCCTCTGCCACCGCACTCGAGAACAAGGGCAAGCCCTTCCTCATGCCTCCTCAGCTATTCTCCGCATCATCCCAGCCCGAGCCCTCCAATATCCAAGGAAGTTCCTTTCCCCAGAGCAGCTGCTAGTGGGGAAGTTCCAAAGGGCAGACCTACCTGTGGAACAGCTGGCACAAAGTAGCCCCCAGCTGCAGGCTGGAACTGGTTCAAGATGGCATTGGCGGGGAGCGCCCTCATGCCAGCCACCCGCTGCATGTACTGGTTGGTCAGGTGAGCCTTCCTCTCCTCCTTCCTCTGGGCCAGGGCCACATACAGGGGTTTAGAGCCCACGATGCGGCCATTCATCTCAGTGACTGCTTTGGTTGCCTCTTCAGGAGAGGAGAAGCAGACAAAGCCAAACCCTTTGCTTCTCCCATCCTCCAGCATTACCTGGGAAACAAATGCAGCTACTTAAGAACAAGGTGCTTGTGTGGGGAGGAACAATGCTGTCACCCAGGAACCGTAGGTTCTATTTGCGACAAAAGGCCAAGTCAAGGGTTCACAGCCCTGTCCTAGATGCATCTTCCAGACAAATTAACTTACCACCTGGGGGCAGAGCTGGATGTTTTCCTGTTTCAGAACCCAGTCATCCTAGCTTGCAGACACTGCTAATGGTTAAACAAAGACCAGGACCTTAGGAAGACAGCCAGAAGGTTCCAGAAAGAACTAGATAGGTGCATGTATTTGTGGGATTCATCTACCTAAGAACTGTTTTGGCAGAACATGATTTTGAAATAAGGAGTTACAAACTCCCAATGGTTCCCTCATTCATTCACTGACAACAGACAACCAGCTGGGAGAGCAGCAGCAGCAGCCTAGCCCAGGCCTGCAGTATCTGGACCTGAACCCGCTGCCACGCCCCCACCCAGTCTCAACAGCCCCTACTCAAAAAACACAACTGCACTCCTATGCCCATTGCACACAGCAGCAATACTCCCAACAGCCAACAATTTGGAAATAACACAACTGTCCATGACCAGATAAAGAAACTATGGCACATATATTCAATGGAATACTACTCAGCTGTAAGAAAAGATAGGCTTATAAAATTTGCTGCTACATAGATGGAACTGGAGAACATCATGCTAAGTGAAGGACTGAGAGACACAGAATGAGCTTTCTCACATGAGGGGTATAAAGCAGTGGGCGGTGGGGAGGCAGGACCCTAGGGCAGTGGTTGAGGGAACTGGTCACTCTGGGGTGTGGGTGTGGCAAGGGATCGTGCCATGCACAAAACAATGTCATTAATAATATTGTAAACCAGGTTACCCAAAATAAATTAAAAGAAAAAAAATTACTAGAGGTGTCTCAGGAGAATGTCTCGTGTTCCAGGAGCCTGAAATTAAACAACTCAATGGCTTTTGGCTTCCCCTGCAATGGTGCATCACTGCTCCCCCAGCCTGCCTAGCGGCTCTGGGGCTGGGACCGTGTGGCACTGTGTTGCCTTGCTCACTGCCTCGAGAGCTTCCTCCTGAAGGAGAGAAGGTGCAGTGAAGCTATTTCAAAACTACAGTTCTCACCAATGCAGTGGGACCAATCAGGTTAAGGGTGACAAGAGAATGTGATCCTGTGACCTGGAACTGGTATCTACAAAACTTCCAGACTCTTTGTTTTTTCCTGAAAGTGTCAGCCTACTAGAAAGCTGTGAGGCACATCAACGCACCCATGAAGGCCAGTCAGGGGAGCTGCCGAAAGGGGAAGGGAGCGAGGAGTGTTAACCTTACAGGAAGGCCTGACGGCACTTCTCTATCCAGGGTGCCGGCTAGATCCCATCCCTGGAAGGAAGGGCGGTCTCAGGACCAGTATGTGCAACCGGGATGGCCCCAGGCTCATATCAGATGCCACCACTGACCATCATAATGCCAAGGACAGACACAGCTCCCCCTCCCCTTCACCACGTAAGCAGTGTTCTTTTGCTCAAGGACTCAAATTCTTTATCTCGAAAAATGGGGTTCCAACGTATTCTAATTCCATTGATATGATTAGCAAAAGAAATCAATCAAATGACGCACATTGCATACATGGAAAAACAAACTTTCTGTTCTTTCCTTTCCTTTTTTTTTCTTCTTTTTTTTTTTTTTGCTTTTTGGGTCACAACCAGCGATGCTCAGGGGACCATATGGGATGTCAGATATTGAACCCAGGTGAACCACATGCAAGGCAAATACCCTACCCGCTGTACTATAGTTGCAGCCCCTGTTCTTTCTTCCAAGACCAGTGGCCCCCGACCCTACTAAAAATCATCAAAGCATTTCTCTTCAAGGACGAAGTATGGCAGAGCTGTAGAGACAAGCCCCAAGACAAATGGAAACGACCCGTCTGGATTTACTCTGCTTGTACTGTCGCACCATCTGTCCCCACGCCAGCATGAAGCAGCAGGAATGGGAAAGATTCAGGTGCTCTGAGAAATGACTGGGTCGCAGGCAAGATGTGCCTGGGGTTAACTAACCGGGGGCCAGGAGCAAGAGTGACCTCTCAGAAAGAGCCAACACAAACCACACAGATCCCATTCCTCCAACACACAAAGGCAAACATCCCTCCATATCGCAGCAGGAAGTACCTTTGCACTGGTGATGGACCCAAAGGGAGAAAACTCTTTCCGTAACTTTTCATCATCAATGGTGTCATCCAAGTTCTTAATGTACAGATTGACCCCCTGGAAGACAAGGGGATTAATTACACATCCATGCCTCATATCTTCCCTAAAGATGGGGATCCTCAAAGTGTGGATGTAGACTGGTGGACTCAGTGTCTCTGCTTAGGCCTAACCTGGATCTAAAGGATCAGAAAAGCTCAGCAATCTGTGGGAACCAGCCCAGCAGACGTTCCTGGCGTAGGCTCCAGGGTGGGAATCTGAGAGAACAGCATCCACACAGGTCTCTGCTCTCCCTCCCATCAGCCACCTGGGCAGAACCGCTGGAGCAGCATCACATTCTACTTGCCCCGTTCCAAGCTCAAGGGTACCAGTAACACATAAGACGAAGGAACTCAAAGAACCAGCAGAGGCTTCCAGAATAGTCTCTAAAACTCTCCCAGGCTTGTTTCGTGTTTTTGGGCCATACCTCGAGGTGCTGGGGAAGGAATGGGAAGTGAGGGACCTTCTCCAGCACTGGGATTCGAACCAGGGCCACGCCACCATGGCAGCCAGATGCTAGGTAGGTATCTCTGGTGCTATGACCGCTGTCATCTGACCTCCTAGAAGAAACGACCAAGCTACTGCCTCCAAAGCCCAATAAACTTTTTGTTCTCTTTGGACTCCACCCAGTGGGTGCTCCCAGAAGGGCTGGGGAAACACCTAGTTGGTGCCAGAGATGGAAACTGGAGCATCTGCATGGAGCTATACTTGAGGCCTTTGTGCCTACATCTGGCCTGAGCCTGCTGAACTTCCAGGACTATATACTTATCTAAGAAACCCTGTTGAGAGACCTTTAAAACCACTTCTCACCTGATACCGACTAATTCTCTCCTGTTTCAGCTGTTCAAATTTCCGTTTTAACTCAGCCTGCCGTTCCACTTTCTTTTGTGCACGGCCTACAAATATGGCTTTGCCACTGATTTCTTTTCCATTCATCTCTTCCACGGCCTAAAGAGGAAAACACACGTCTTGAAACCTAGATGCCAAGCAGGGGCGTTGCTCTGGAAGTCTCTAAGTCCCACCAAATAGTCTGAACAGAGCTATCCTACACAGGGTCAAAACTAATTTCATCCTGCTTCTACTAAGCAATCATCTGGAAAACAGGGGCAGTATTTCAATGGGTTATTGATCCAGATAACACAGGGGTCAGGCGGAAGTACAGTGGGGTGATTTTCAAGCACGATGGACATGAACCTAGGTCGCTACTCGGCTGTTACTAACTTCCCCAGGTTCCTGTGGGTAATTAAAGTCACAGATGTTGGGGAGCTGCTTTGCTGTTCCATCAGCGACCCTCGGGTCTTCATCACTTCTGAATGTGAGCAAACATCTGTCTTGCTCTTTCAACCTACGGAGCTGAGTAAGCAGAGGTGGCATGTATGTGCCATGCTACGAACAGCCCGAGGGAACGCGTGCAGAGTGCAGAACTAACTGTGCACGGCCCACAGCTCCAGGACTGCTCCACTCTGACTGGCAAGGCCCTGCCCACGCTCGGGGGCCACTGCCTACCAATGGTCCCCGACCCTCGTGGTACTCTCACCTTATTGGCATCCTCGTGTTTTTCGTAACTCACAAAGCCAAAGCCTTTGGATTTCCCACTGGGATCTCTCATCACCTTGACACTTAGGGTCTTACCTATTACCAAAGGACAGAACTATTAGTACACCATCTCCACCACAGCTCAGGAGGGAGACTGCCTCAAAAGGCTCACTGGAAGAAAAACCCTTGCTTGTGGACCCATATGGACTCTCTTAAGAAAGGGGTACCACAGGTCTGGGCTTCTGGGCTTTCTAATTCTGACCATGCTGCCGATGATGGCTGTGGCATGGGACAAGGCAGGAGAAGCCACGCCCTAAGACTGGATGGAGTCTATTCCTAGCTGCCCTGTGCCCTTGACCACACCAGCTAATGTACAGGTCAGCCTCGATCAGTTGCAGGGCTGGTATATGGGGGGAGTGAACATTTGGGACAAAGGACACCAACTTACCAAACTGGCTAAATAGCTCTTTCAGACTCTCATCATCCACCTCTTCCCCAAAATTTTTGATATAAACATTGGTGAATTCCTTGGCCTTGGCGCCAAGTTCTGCTTCGCGCTCTTTTCGAGATTTGAATCTGCCTACAAACCTAAAAGGAAACCAAAAAATAAAACAAAAAACAAAAAACCCAAAAACCCAGAATCACTTAGAGGAAGAAACAGTATTCCTGAGGCCCAAGGGCACACAGGTTAAAAGGTGACAGGAGAGGGCATGATCCAAGGAGTCCCCTCTGTCCCCCAGAGAGCAAGTTCAGAGACTCCGAGAGAAGGACTGTAATGCCGACCCGGGACTCCTCCTACCACATCACACTGTCTCCGGGAGAAGCCTGGCGGCCGTGCGCTAAAACGTCTAGTTCTGTGCATCTATGTAAACGCACAGAAAAGGTCTGGAAGGACACAAGCCACACCGTTAACAGCAGTTAGCCCCAGCAGCAAGAGCTGGAGTCGACCAGGAGGTGCCTGCGTCTTCTCCCCTCTGCTCACTGTGCTCCCTGGCATACTAGAAAGTTCCTCATTTCATTCTAGCAAACCCTGAAGAAGCTGACCACAGAGCATGACACACAAGTCATGGGTGCAAACACAACCCATCATCTGCTCAGTGACCTATAGTTAAGACATTTTTTTTTGCGTCACACCTGGAGATGCACAGGGGTTCCTCCTGGCTCTGCACTCAGGAGTTACTCCTGGCGGTGCTCAGGGGACCATATGGGATGCTGGGAGTCGAACCCGGGTTGGCCGCGTGCAAGGCAAATGCCTTACTCGTGCTATCTCTCCAGCCCAAACTTTTTTAAAGGGGGTTCTCGGGGGGGCTGTATGGGATATCGGGGATAGAAGCCAGTCAGCGCGTGCAAGCGCTCTACCCGCTGCACTATGGTCCCGCCCTGCAGCTAAGATTTCCCCCTTTTCCCTCTTCCGGAACAGCTCCACTACAGTCCCCCTCTGCATCCTGCACCCACCAGAGAACCACACCAAAGCAACAAGTCACTGTCAATCCTGAACCTCGAGACCTGTGACACAGGTTATTCTTAACTGTAACCAAACCCTGTGACTCTGGAGCCAGCCTATAGAATACAACTTAGTGAATTAGTGGAGATCTGAGGACAATTTGGTGTCATCCACTACCGGGTGACCCCTAGAGCCTAGAGTCTCACGGAAGCCACGGTCACACGGCTAGCATAGCTCCTGGTCAGTCCAGGGCCCTCTCCACTCTGCCACTGGCCAGATCCCTGCTCAGAGTGGGTGGGAGCTGCCTTGCAGCCAGCCCCTGTGTCATGCTCAAACCCACAGATGAATGCTTTTAAAGGAGAGGCGGCAGGCAGGCCATGGCCTGGGCAGAAAGCCCACCTTGGCGAGTCTAAAGGGCTGCCATGGCTCAGGCAGGGAGACTCACCAGCCCTGGAGTGGAGAGGTAGGAGCAGGCCACACTTGGGCTGAGAGAACCAGTAGCCGCCTTGTGTGTGCCAGTTAATACCGAGGTGGGGCCACGGCTGGCTCATGCGATGGCTGTCGCTCCGGACTGGGACACTCACACTTTGCGGTCATTGAGGAGCATGCCATTCATCTTCTCGATAGCCTTGTCGGCAGCCTCTTGGGTCTCGAAGTGAACAAAGGCATAACCCTTCGAGCCGTTCTCATCACACACCACCTGTCAAAAGCAAGACAGGCCACTGCATCAGCACCACCCCCTCATCAGCCACCATGAGCACCTGGCCCCCAGTTAGGCCCCTGTCTGTTCTGAATGTTTCCTCTCACCAAGACACTTTGAGGGAGAACAGGGAGTTCAGGGGTCAGGGCGCAATGCTCTGCACCCAGCATGGCCTGCGCAGTTCAGGCCCTAGCTCTGAGCCACGTGGCCTCCTTGGTCTGGGAAAGGCCCCTGGGCCTCCCTGAGCACTGTTTGGGAGGCCCGCACCCAAACAAAAAACAGCACAACATTTGGAGGACTGGGGAGATGCTCTGCCTGTGGGAGCCCTGGCAGCACATGTCCCCCTAAGCCCCACCAGGAGCAGCCCCACAGCTCTACCAGGTGATACCCCAAACCAGAAGGACAACAAATCTCAGGCTCAGTGGGAGAGCACTTGCCTTTCAAGTTAGGCCCTGGGTTCAATCCCCAGCACAATTATTTTTTTAAAGCAACAAGCATTTATAGACTTGGGTGCAAAACAAGTGCCACAAAAAACAACCCAACGGAATTCCCAAACTGGCAACGGAACTTCATTCTAGCATCAAATTAGGTATGTCAGTGCCTGGAGAGCAGACAGACCCCAACCTCTAGAAGACTTCTGATGCCTTCCACAGCCAAGAAACAGGAAGGATGTTTCAGGCAAAGGGAAGAACAAAACACCAAAACACCTCACTGGTTCTGCAAGGCTGAGTCAAGATTATTTACAGCGGGGCTGGAGCGATGGCGCAGTGCGTAGAGCGTTTGCCTTGCACGCAGCCAACATGGCCAACCCGGGTTCGATTCCCAGCATACCATATGGTCCCCCGAGCACCGCCAGGAGTAACCCCTGAGCATCGCCGGGTGTGACCCAAAAAGCAAAAAAAAAAAAAGATTATTTACAGCGAACTTGTAGATTTCAGAGTCACCCAGGGAGCTTTAGTGATTACCCTCCTGCCCAATTCCAAGTCTTTTCCACTTGCTATTTATCCTGATTTCAGGATTCAGTATTATGCTGAAATCACTTAGTTCAACACTTACCTTACAGGACAGAATGTTTCCGAAAGCAGAAAAAGTATCATAAAGTGCCTTGTTATCTATAGATTTGTCCAGGTTCTTAATGAAGACATTCCCCACACCAGACTTCCTCAAAGAGGGATCCCTCTGAGACCACATGATACGAATTGGTTTTCCTTTAATCACATCAAAGTTCATGGTATCCAAGGCCCGCTCAGCTACAAGACAGAAACAAGCATTTCAGTCAGGAATAGGAAACATCAACTAGTTTGAAACTGCGACTCTCCTGGAACCAACCCTAGGACTTTTCAAGCAATCATTTCACAATGATTTAAAAACAACAACAACAAAAAACACCACCACCACCAAAAAATCTAAATTAAACAGGCATCTGATTCTACCAGCCAACTTACAACTCCCTGCTGGATCCCTGGAGAGGGAGCTAAGGAAATATCATCTAAAAGGTCTCATGGTAGGACAATAGAAGGATAATCTACTGACCAGACTGCAGTCCACCACTCAGGGAAAACTGAAACTACCCTTTTTATGTGAACTGATGTTAATTCTAAAAAACTACTGTGGGGCCGGAGCAATAGCACAGCAGGCAGGGCGTTTGCCTTGCACGTGGCAGACCAGGGTTCAATCCCCCAGCATCCGAGATGGTCCCCCAAGCACCGCCAGGAGTAATTCCTGAGTGCAGAGCCAGGAGTGACCCCTGACCATCGCTGGGTGTGACCCAAAAAGAAAAAAAAAAAAACAACAACAACCCACTACTGACAAATTTTCCCTCAGATCTTGCAAAGCTGGTCAATTAACTGTCCTTTTGCTCTACTGAGGGGGGAATCTACTGTGTTACGTTTGGATCACATCCAGCTTAGAGCTGAAGAGTTGGGTTAAGTCCTGGCAGTGCTGCAAGGACTATGGAATTAGGACAGAACTTATAAGAATTAAAAGTATGTGTCTTCATGTACCTACATACAGCTGACCCTGGGTCAAATCACAGGCACCACATATGGTCCCTGAGCATGGCAAGATTCACTCCTGGGCAGACCTAGAAACAGCCCCAAGCACTGCTAAGTGTTGCCAAAAAGCGAAAGAAAAAGCCACAGAACTGTAAACTGCACAAAGCCACCCCAGAATACCTGTTAGGTTTGGTATTTTGTTTTGCCAAAAAACAAAAACAAGCAAACAAAAGGAAAAAAAAACAAGGAACCCCAGCTTCCTGCAGGCAGAGCAGACCCTCAGCCCGGAGTTGTGCCCCCAAGCAGTCTGTCTATAATCCAGGAGACAAATGAAACCTACAAGCAACTTTTCTGGGAGGTCTTGGGGCCATACCTGGAAGTGCTCAAGAATCACTCCTGGCAGGGCTCGGGACAACACATGGGGTGCTGGGGCTTGAACCTGAGTCAGCAGTGTACAAGACAAGCACTTTCCCTACTGTACTGTCACTCCAGCATCTATAAGCAAACTTATTGGTACATGCGTATTACCCCCAGTTTCTTGTAATTTCAATTTCTGAAAACAGAAACAGACTCCCAAAAAATCATGAACTACCAAAATGGTAAAGACCCTAATGGTCACACACGCAAATATTCTGCGTAGTATCAGGACAAAAAGAATAAAAGCAGGAACCAGAGCCATAGCACAGCGGGTAGGACACTTGCCTTGCATATGGCTGACCCGGGTTCGATCCCTGGCACCTCTAAATCTGCCAAGAGTGGGGCTGGAGCAATAGCACAGCGGGTAGGGCGTTTGCCTTGCACGCGGCCGACCTGGGTTCAATTCCCAGCATCCCATATTGGTCCCCTGAGCACCGCCAGGGGTAATTCCTGAGCGCAGAGCCAGGAATAACCCCTGTGCATCGCCGGGTATGACCCAAAAAGCAAAAAAAAAAACCCAAAAAACAAAAAATCTGCCAAGAGTGATGCCTGAGTGCAGAGCCAGGAGTAAGCCCTGAGCACAGCCAGGTGTGGCCCCAAACCAAACCAACAAAATCAAAGCACCTCAGGTCACAGACCTCATTACAGTTGGGGGTTTCCAGCTCTTTTGAGTCCTCTGGAACGCAGAACCCGAATCCTAGGAAATTTCAGAACTTTAGCGCCCGAGAAAGCTCAATGGGCTGAGCACGTGCTTGTCCACAGGCGGTCAGGGTTTTGCCAGGAGCACGAAGCACAGGCATGGTAAAATAAACCAAAAAAGAAAAAAAAAAAGGAAGTCCCAGGACTTCAGAGGTGACACCGCAGAATGCCTCCATCTGAACTGTTCTCTCACCTGCCACCTGCTGTAAGAACACGTCACCAAAAGTGAGAAGGGCCAGTGGCCAATTTCATGACTCATCACTCAGAAATCTCCCATGAGGGGATCAGGGGGTTCCCCTAGCTCAAGACACCATCTCCCTTAAACTGGGGGGAAAAAAATCCCCTAACTCTGTCACTCCACAAGTTCTGCTGGCCAGTGAGCAAGGGACTAAGGTCTCCCCTCACACCAGCCTCAGGTCAGGGCTGCTTCAGCGTGGGCGGGAAGACAGCAGGTGCAAAAGCGGAGAAGGCCAGGCCCAGCTGAGTTCAGGGAGGGCTACCTACAGCCTCTGGGACCCCAAACCGTCAATAAAGAGCAGCAAAGGAGCCCACTTCCATACGGCACCCGTCTATTTCCAGACCATGGTGCTGAAGGCAAGCAGGACAAATCTGGCCGTACTTATTTATAGCAGGGAGAGGTCCTGCAGAGGTATGCACTGGCACACACTGACCAGCAGCTTCTGCTCCTGTCTCTAAGGGACAGGACTTTTGTTCCCAAGAGCCAGGAAGGCAGGGAAGAGGCAAAGCACCCACGATGTTCACCCCACCAAGAAAGGCGCACTCGGTGCTCTTCTCTGCGCCCTCCATGGCGAGTCCCGAGCAGTGAACTCTAGCAGGGCCTCATGTCTCTCAACAAGTCCAGCCCTCTGCTCTCAGCTGCATCCTGGGCAGTTGACATTCTCCGCTTCACAGTGAACAAAGTCGGGACAAAAATAGGGACCCGGAGAGCCTTTGCCACAGAATGGCCAGCTTCTCCCAGGAACGATCTCTACAGTTGTTCCTTTTAATCTGGAGTCACGTGCCGGCGCTGATTAGGTTTCTGCTGGCCTTGCTCCTGCAGCATACCTCTCTCCAGGCTCTACGCTTGCCCCGGCTCCCGCTCAGACACCACCCGCCAGCAGTGCCTTTCCTTCAGCGGGTCCTGGAGTCTTCCGCAGGGTAGAAGCAAAAAAAAAAATTCTGACACATGGGAAGCACTCTTCTCAGGGAGGAGAAAATTCCCATGAGGCCTGGATCCCTTCTCCCTGGGCTTCCTTCAGAGCCAGCCAAGAGCACCAAGGCCGAGCAGCGCAGGGAGCTGGCTGGGCACATGCCATGTGGGAGGTGCCAACACAGGTCCCCATGGCAGTCTACTGCAGAGAGTCCCCTCTGTTTCCTACCCACCCCCGAAGCCGATGATTCCCGATGAACCCACAACTAAACCAACTCAGTCCAAGGCTGGCTGGAAAGAGACTGTCAGGTTGCGGGTGAGAATCCTGCAGGGACTGTGCTCCTAGGGTCCCATCTGTTGGGATAGGCTGGAAAAACCCCCTCAAGCCCACGGAGGCATGCCCAACTGATCAGGTTAGGGGGTCTCCAAGAGGAGACCTGTGGTCGCCCGGCGCAGGACCACACAGTGCAATGACAGGGACTTCCGCTCCTCTCCTTTTACAGTCTCCTTGGGTTCCAACGCCACTGCCACCCCTGATTAGCCCAAGGTCACCGAGCGAGCAAGTGGCGAAAGCAAGGCTGAAACTCGGGTCATCTGCAGCCAGGATCCCTCCTGGCCACCCCCACCCCCTCTCTCCCGGCCGCCACCTGCTTCCCACGCTGGCTCCTGGGGCAACGAGCGGTGCAGTCGGCCCTGCAGCCCGGCGCCTGCTGCAGGAGGGGAGGGGCGTGCCTCGAGGGCGCGGGCGAGGGTCCCCGGGAAACGCTGGGAACCGCTGGGCAGCTCCTACTCACCGTCGGCCGGCTGCTGGAAGTTGACGTAGGCATAGCCCAGGGAGCGGCGGGTGATCATGTCGCGGCAGACCCGGATGGAGAGCACAGGCCCCGCAGGACTGAACTTTTCGTAGAGCATGGCCTCGGTGACGTCCGAGTGCAGGTCCCCGACGTACAGGGAGGCCATGGGGTAGCTGCTGGCCGCAGCGTTCATCTCCCCAGCCCCCACCACCCCGAGGCCCGCCAGGAGGACTTCTGAAGCGGGACCGCACAGTTGACCAAAAAACGGGGGCTCTTCTCCGCCGAGCCGGGGCCCGCGCCGCGGCTCACAGGTGGCAGCGGGCAGCTAAGGAGGAGCAGAGAGCGGGAGTTCAGGGACAGCTCGGAGGAGGCTGCTTAGGCGCAGACAAAAGGCGCTCCCAAACAATATGGCCCTCCCGGGGACTGGGCGATTTCCAGCTGTCCCTGCCCGGGGCGCCCCGATCCCGGAGGGGTGGGGCGGTGGGGGTGGGGACTCACGCAGGGATCCGCATGAAAACGGGGATTCCCCACCACCACCACCACCACCACCACTACACACACACACACACACACACCCTCTCTCTCTCTCGCACACGTAATTTTTTGCTTTAAAAAAAAAAACCTGCAAGAGGCAATCAAAGGCTGCCCACGCCGGCCGCCGGGCCACGCGCGTCCCTATAAATACAGGCCGGGGCCGGCGGCGGTTTAGGGTTACAGCGGCCCGGCGAGAGGGAAACCAAATCTCGGTCGGAGCCGGCCCGGCCCGAGCGCGCAGCCGCCTCCCACACGCCGGGCAGGCGAAGGGCAGCGCGGACACGTGGTGCGCCCGCGGGGCGGCCGGGGGCCGGGGCGGCGGGCGCGGGGCGGGCGCGGGGCGGCCACGCGGCGGCGGCGGCGGCGGGCGCGTGGCCGGGGCGCGTGGCCGGGACCAGCGCGGGCGCGGGCGCGGGCGCGGGCGGCTCACCACGGAGCGGCGGGCGCCCAGGTGCTGCGGCGGCGGCGGCGGCGGCGGCGGCGGGCAGGCCGGAAGCGTGCGAGGGCGCCTTGCCCGCGGGTGTTCCGAGGAAGATTCGCTTTTTTTTTCTTTTCTTTTCCTCCTTTTTTTTTTTCCCTTTTTTTTAAGATTTTTTTAAGGCGTTTTCAGGTTTTTTTTATCTTTTTCTTTTTTTTTCCCCTCTGGCGGCTGCGGCCGCGAGCGGCTGAGGCTGCGGCGACCCGGGGCGGAGAGAGCGGCCGGGGGGAGCCTCGGCTCCATTTATACCCGCCCGCCCCGGGCGCTGCTGGTCGAAGGGCGCCTGGCGACCTGGGCGCAGTCGTGCCCGCCCACTCGGCCCGGGGGCCCGAGGCGGGGCGGCCACGCGAGAGCGACCCGGCGGGGCCGCGCGGCGCCACAGCGACCCCTGGCGCGCGGAGGACCGCTCCGGTGGGGCCTGGGCTGGACCCCCGGGGTCTCTTCGCAGAGCCCGCAGCGCCCACCCCGCCCCACCCCCCGCCAACGCCCTCAGAACTCGGAGGTCTTTTAATTCACTCCCCTGTATGATGTTTCTGATTTGTTTGTTTGTTTGTTTGAATTCTGTTTGGTTTGGGTTTGGGGGACACACCCGGCTCTGCTCCTTGCTGTGCACCCAGGAATTACTCCTGGCGGTGCTGGGGGCGGGGTGCTGGGGGCGGGGTGCTGGGGAGGGAACCCTATGGGATGCCCGAGATGGAACTCGGGTCTGCTTCATTCAGGCCCGCGCCTTACCCTCTGTGCTATCGCTCTGGCACCTCTTATGATGTTTCTAATCAACGTATTGCCTAACTGTAAAATAAAGATGACATGTAAAATAAATCATCATTATGCTGCAGCTTGTTCAGTAGTTAAACTTTGGGTCAAGTACACAAGAAGATGTGTTTGGTATTTTGATACCTAGAGGTAGAACTGTGGGGAGCACGGCCACTTGCCAATGCTAGAATCCGTGAAGGAGGTGATTGAGTCCCTGGAAAGGTGACAAATTTTGATGAAGCATCAATGAGACAAAATGCCATCCTCCTATTTATATGGGAGTGGTCTTACCGGGAACTGAGCTGACATTGAAAGGTGAGAAAATGCTTTGTGCTCAAAAAGGGCTGGAGCATATGCTTTGGTGTGTACCCCACAGCCTGGTCCTGAGCCCCTCCAAAAGTGACCTTCCAGACAGGTCCACGTTGAAAGCTTGCCCCGAGTGGGGACTGAGAAGGGCAGTTAAAACAGAGAAGAAACCACTGTGACAATGATAGTTGGAAATGATCACTGGACAAAAACTGAGTGCTAAAAGAAGGTAAAGTGATATAAATGACTACCTCTCAGAGTCTGTATTACAAACAATAATGCAGAGGAGAGAGAGAAAAAGAGAGGGAAGGAGGGAGAAGAAAAGTCTGCCATAGAGATGGACTGGGGGGGGTGGCAGAAGGGAAACTGGGGACACTGTTTGTGGGTAATGTACACTGGTGAAGGGACAGATATTGGAACATTGTATGATTGAAACCCAATCATAACTTTGTGTGTTTCATGGTGGTTCGATAGCACAGCGGTAGGGCGATTGCCTTGCACGCAGCCAACATGGCCGACCCGAGTTCGAGTCCTCCGCCCCTCTCGGAGAGCCCGGCAAGCTACCGAGAGGATCTCGCCCACACGGCAGAGCCTGGCAAGCTCCCTGTGACGTATTCGATATGCCAAACACAGTAACAACAAAGTCTCACAATGGAGACGTTACTGGACCCGCTCGAGCAAATCGATGATCAACGGGAGAGCCTTTACCTTACCTTTACCTTCACGGTGGTTCAATTTTTTATTTGTTTTTTTTTGTTTGTTTTTTTCTTTTTGGGTCACACCTGGCGATGCACAGGGGTTACTCCTGGCTCTGCACTCAGGAATTATCCCTGGCGGTGCTCAGGGGACCATATGGGATGCTGGGAATCGAACCTGGGTCGGCCACATGCAAGGCAAATGCCCTACCCGCTGTGCTATCGCTCCAGCCCCAGGTTCAATTTTTTTAAAAAAATAAAAAAATTTAGGTAAAGGTAAAAGGTAAAGGCCCTCCCGTTGATCGTCGATTTGCTCGAGCGGACCCAGTAACGTCTCCATTGGAGACGATATGCCAGACACAGTAACAACAAAAAATTTTAAAATAGAAAAAAAAAAGAGCGACCCTCCAGTGTGGAGCCAGTGGGAATTAACTCTCCTCACCCACCCAGCACCACTAGTGTGGTTCCTCTCCAAAAAACAATTTCTGTATCTGTGTAAAATGAAGTTCTGTGTCTGGGTTTCCAGGTTCCGATAATGACAAAAAGATGCATCATATACATGAGGATCTGGCAGGTATTTGAAAGTCATGTGGTCTGTGAGGCAAGTCTACCTTACAAGGAACTGTTTTCATGCATTGCAAAATAGAAAGCGTATCTATCTTCTGGGGCCTGAGCAAGAGTACAGAAGTTGGGGCACTTGTCTTGCACCTGCTGACCTAGGTTCAATGTCTTGCATTCTGTATGGTCCTCTAAGTACCACCAGAAGTAACTCCTGAGGGCAAAGCCAGAAATAAGCCCTGAGCACTGCCAGCTGAGGCCCAAACAACCCCCACCTGCCCCCCCCCCCAAAAAAGCATCTCTTCCACCATAAATGCCTGAAACTTCTCCCTTCTCACCATGACAACCAAAGCCAGAAATTACCAAAGGGCACACAGATACTCACACTGAAAACCATTGATTTAAATAAATGAATAAATAAATATTCCTTCTTTCATTCAATAGAATAAATGTATTCATTCACTGAAAGAAATGGTTCATGGGGGCTTAGTCTATGCGAATGCCAGATACAAGTGTTGGGGGTCACCTTGGTGGACAAGGCAGGACAAGCCCTTAAATATATTCTGGTCATTATCTTAAATCGAGGAACATTTCTAGAAAGCTGCCTTTTTTCCCCTTCTTATACTAGGGACACATGTAGTTCTCAGCATCTACCCTCAGTTAGGTGCCTAAGGATCATGCCCAGTGCTGCTAGAAGATTGTGGGACCAGGGATGGAACCCGGGCCTCCTCCAGCTCATTGGGCTAGCTCTCTGACCCTGTCTGAGAAATCTTAACAGATTTCTGACCTTGGGAATATAGTATGAAAATAGGTATACAGGGGCCAAGAGGGGTAGTGCAGCAGGTAGGGTATCTTATCTGTCTTGTTCATCCAGGTTCAATCCCAACACTCCACTCCAAGCGTCCAGGAGTGATCCCTGAGTGCAGAAACAGAAGCAAGCCCTGAGCACAGCCAGGTGTGGCACCCAAAATAAGTAAATAAAACAGATCTGCATATCAAGTATTTACTGATAATAAACGATTACAAATTTTATTCTAGGGACTAGAGAGATGGTATGGTGGGTAGGCACTAGTCTTGCACATGCCAACCTGAGTTGAATCCCCAGCACCCCATTATAGCCCCTGAGCTCTGCCAGTCCCATGAGCACAGAGCCATGTGGGGCCAGAGCAATACAGTACAGCGAGTAGGCGTTTGCTTTGCATGCGACAGACCCAGACTCGATCCCGGGCATCCCATATGATCCCCCACGTAGTGCCAGGAGTAATTTCTGAGCACAAAGTCAGAAGTAACCCTTGAGCATAACTGGGTGTGGGACCCCTACCAAAAGATAGAAATAAACTATGAGCATCATTGAGAGTGGCCCAAATGTGATTCCCAAATTTATTTATTTATTTATTTATTTATTTTGCTTTTGGGGTCACACCCAGCGATGCTCAGGGGTTACTCCTGGCTCTGCACTCAGGAATTACTTCTGGTGGTGCTTGGGGGACCATGTGGGATGCCAGAGATCGAACCCACGTCGATTGTGTGCATGCAAGGGAAGCACTTTACCCACCATGCTATCTCTCCAGCCTCAGGAAGCTCTATTCCCAACACCCCAAGTCACCCCTGAGCACTGCTGGGAATTGGCTATGTGCAAAGCAAACACCCTACCTACTGTACTATCACTCCAGCCCCCTTTCTTTTCTTTTCTTTTCTTTTTTTTTTGGCATGAGGGAGGACAGAGGCACACTGGTCGGTGCCCAGGGCTTGCTCTTTTCTCTGTACTCCTGACTTGGATTTGTAGGATGCAAGGCAAGCACCCAACCCACTGCACTATTGCTCAAACCCCAGAAGGCTTTTATTTTTCTCTGAATTATGTTCAACTATGTGTTTATCTGCTTAATCTGGCTTTCCTCCACTCCATACAAGCTTTCCAAGGGCAGGAGCCCAGGGCAGTGTCTGACATGGCATATACTAAATGCTCAATAAACATTAGTTAGGCACACAAGAGGCTATTAGGTACCCATTAGTAGGACTTGTCTTCATGCCTCTGTCTAGTGGGAGCTTACTCCTGGGTGACCTTGAGCTAGCCCCTTCCCTTCTCTGACCCTTAAGGTTTCCAATCCATAATCCTGAATGAAGAAAAGTACTCATGTAGTAAGGTGATGGTGAGAGTCAGCTGATATACACAAATCACTTGGGTGAGGTTAATTATTATTCTCCAGGTACCTCATCTGAGGAGAGAGGGGTCACCTGAGTGCAGACAGGGAGAAGGATGTGTGGACAGGCCCTCGGGGAGAGTAGGCTGGAACTTGGCCTGCAGGACAAATGACTACTGTGGGAGGTAGAAAGACAGTTAGTTCTTAGAGACTCGAAACTCTTTGGACTTTATCTGGAGATCAAAGGGCAGAACCAAAATATTTTAGGAGAAAAATATCTTTGTTCCAAATGCACAGTTAAAGACACTGCCCCAAGTGCAGCATAGAAAAGGAGAATGGACCCCTGGATCCAGGGAGGTGATGGCCGAGCATGGGGTGCTGGGGACAGAGGAGTGGCCTGATTTTGTATATTCTGCACAGTATAATTTATCAGTTGGAGGTGAGAAGTGAGAGAGTAGGAGTCCAAGAAGTTTCCCAGGCTTCTAAGAAAATATATTTACTTATTTGCTTTTTGGGTCACACCCAGCAAGGCACAGGGGTTACTCCTGGTTCATGCACTCAGGAATTACTCCTGGCCATGCTCGGGGGATCATATGGGATGATGGGAATCAAACCCAAG
The DNA here is from genome assembly GCF_029834395.1 of Sorex fumeus. Classification (NCBI taxonomy): domain Eukaryota; kingdom Metazoa; phylum Chordata; class Mammalia; order Eulipotyphla; family Soricidae; genus Sorex; species Sorex fumeus. The sequence goes on from NW_026606104.1 coordinate 54,371,899, forward strand.
GTTTGGGTCGGGCTTCGTGCAAGGCAAATGCCCTACCGGCTGTGCTATCACTCCAGCCCCAGAAAAATATTTTGTTTGTTTGTTTGTTTTTTGGGTCACACCCGGTGGTGCTCAGGGGTTACTCCTGGCTTTGCACTCAGGAATTACTCCTGGCAGTGCTCAGGAGACCATATGGGATGCTGGGATTCGAACCAGGGTCTGCCGCGTGCAAGACAAATGCCCACCCGCTGTGTTATCACTCCAGCCCCCAGAAAAATATTTTGAAGTGGAGGAGTGAACCAGAGGCCTGAGATAAGAAAAAGTGCTATCGCACTACAATTTATTTTTATTTATGTTTTAGGGTTTTTTGTTTGTTTGTTTGTTTTTTGCGTTTTTGAGCCACACCCAAGGATGCTCCAGGGGTTACTCCTGGTGGTGCTCGGGGGACCACATGGGATGCAGGGATCGAACCTGGGTTGACTTCATGCAAGGCAAACGCCCTACCCACTGTACTAACACCCACTCGGCTGACTTATTTATTTTTATTTTGGAGACACACTGGCAATGCTCAAGGGCTACTCCTGGCTCTGTGCTCAGGGGTCAACCCTAGCAATGTTTAGGGAGACCATATGTGATACCACGAATGGAACCTGTATCGACCACATATAAGGTGAGCACCCTATCCACTGTATGTACTATTTTTCTGGCCCCAGGGGCTAAGGTTTTGCCTTGCATGCGGTCGACCCTGACTCTAGTGACTCCTTAGCACAGAGCCCGGAGTTGCCCCCACACCCAACTGCCAAGTGTGGCCCAACCCATCTTCAAAAAAAGGACCATATGGGGCTGGAGTACAGTGGTTAGAGTATTTGCCTTGCTGACCCAGGTTCAATCCCTGCCATCCCATATGGTCCCACAAGCACTGCCAGGAGTAATTCAGAGCAATGTTGGGTATGATCCTAAACTCAGGGAAAAAAAAGAAGGCCCAAAAGGTCAACTCATCGGGCTGACTACGTGCTTTGATTCCCCCGCTGCACATCATTGTGCAGTGTCTGCTGAGAGCTGCTGAGAGACCCCCGAGCACAGAGCCAGGAGTGGCTTTGGACCACTGCTCTGTGTGGCTCCCCTTGTGGGGAAAAAAAAAAAGTAGATTGCCCACATTTAAACCCGAGGTTATCACCAAAGTATCACTAAGCCCTTAGTGGAAAGAGATATGTAGAGGCCCCCAAGGACCCATCTAGATTCCAGGTTTGTCCAAGCTGAACCAGACCCACTTGGTCAGAGAAGAAGCTGGACACAGGGTCAGGCCAGAGAGCTGGAGGGAGGCCTGAGCACACCCACACAGGTCTGCCGTCGCTGGGGTGCAACCTGCTGTCAGCAGGTCCCTTCCTTGTTTCTCTTTTTGGATTTGGGGTCACACCCCGCATTGGCTCTACACTCAGGAATTACTTCTGGCAGTGCCCTGGGGACCATATGGGGTGCCGGGGATTGAACCCGAGTCAGCTGCATGCAAGGCAAACACCCTGCCCGCTGTGCTATGGCTTCAGCTCCATAGGTCTGTTCTCAATAGAGAGGCGAGCTTGCCAAAGGAAACCATGCCAGCTTGGGCAGAGGGAGCAGAAAGGAAGAACAGGGGATAACAGTAAAGGAAGAACATGGAATAATGGTACTGTCAACACTGAAGACTTTCCGGGGCAGACATGTCTAGAGTTTGGCCTTCCAGAGTTATCTGCTCATCATTCAACCATCTTCTGTGGCCTTTAGAGACGCTGCAGCTCTCTGCTCTGGCTGTGAGCACAGAACAGCAAGCCAGACAGCCGAGCCATAGCACACCATAGGATGCTTGTCTTGCATGTGGTTGACCCAGGTTCAATTCCTGGCACCATGTATGGTCCTCCAAGGACTGCCAGGAGTGATCCCTGAGCACAGATCCAGGAGTAACCCCTGATCACTGCCAGGAATGACTCAAAAAACAAAGAAAGAAAGAACTGCAAGTAAATGTTCATAGAACCTGACTTTATTGGGAGAGAAAGGTAAGAATACAGCATGTGTTGGGGCTGGAGAGATAGCACAGCGGGTAGGGAGTTTGCCTTGCACGCGGCTAACCGGGGTTCGATTTCCAGCATCCCATATGGTCCCCTGAGCACCGCCAGGAGTAACTCCTGAGTGCAGAGCCAGGAGTAATCCCTGTGCATCGCCAGGTGTGACCCAAAAAGCAAAACAAACAAACAAACAAACAAACAAACAAACAAAAAGAATCCAGAATGTGTGTGAAATGTGCTTTGATTCTAGAGATTTTTCTAAGAGAAAGAAAATCCGACCCATCCTCCCAGCAGGAGGCTGGGTCCACCCACAAATTCTCCCTTTCCTCTAAGCAACAAGGCTTGCACTCAGGGAAAAAAAATCTTTTTAATTAAAGAAAAAACGAAAAATCCTTTGTCCACCCACAGGCCTCCTTCAGGGATTTGAGAACTGAGGGTTTGGTCCAGGCACCCAGATAGGACGTGTCATTTTTGATAGCAGGGGGCGTTACATTTCTCTAAGTTGAATTGGGTGAAATGTGTGGTTTACCTTTCAATAGAAGTCACTCCTCATTTCCTCTAACCTTCTAGCTCCTACAGTGATTTACCCTCCTCAGGATTTATTTAAATTTTTATCTATTTTTAATTTTATTTTAGTTTGGGGTTCATACCCAGCTGTGCCCAGGGCTTACTCCTGGCTCCGTGCTCAGGAATCACTCCTGGCAGGGCATAAAGGACTATATGTGGTGTTAGGGATCCAACCTAGGCCAGCCACGTGCAAGGCAAGAAGCCTTACCTGTTGTACTATCTCTCTAGCACCTTAAGAAGAAGCCGGCTTGATCCAGAGAGATAGTACAGAAGTTAAGGTGTTTGCCTTGCATGCAGTTGACCTGGGTTCAATCTCTGGAACCACTTACGGCACTCTGAGCTTTCCAGGAGTGATCCTTGAGCACAGAGCCAGGAGTAGGACCTAAACACAGCGGGGTGTGCCTCTAAAACAAAAATGAAATTTTAAAATAAAACAAAAAAGAAATAAAATCAGGCTAAATCACTTGCAGAAGCTAAGAAGTTAGAACAAATGAAAGATAACTTCTTTTGAAAGACAAAAACCAGCTCCTGGAACCGCGCGGCCGCAAATGCGGCCACGTGACTTCCTATTATGACATCTTGTTATCTCATTCCTACTTTGGACAAACTGGCAGGCTACCGAATGTAGCCTGCCCACACGGCAGAGTCTGGCAAACTCCCCGTGGCGTACCCAATATGCCAAATATCAGTAACAATGATGGGTCTCATTCTCCTAAAGAGCCTTGAATATAATCTCAGGGCTAGGATGAAGGAGACGTTACTGGGGCCTGCTCCAGGCAATCGACGACTAACAGGATGATTTGTGATTTGAGGACTGGGGAAATAGTACAGTGGGGAAGGTATTTATCTTGCACATAGCAGACCCAGGTTCAGTTCCTAGCACTGCCAGAAGTAATCCCTGAGTGTGTGAGGCCCCAAAACAGAAATATTTAATGAATAGATCAATTTGAGGGGTAGGGGGATTAGTCAAAGGATGGGCCCCTATGCTTCACGTGCCACAGGTCCAGAACCATGTGATCCTCTTTAAAATCTTATCTCGCCAAAGGTTGTGTGTTCACGGGCTCACTGGATGGCTCTTTCTCACCGCCTGCGTTCGGTGCTCTTGAGCCCTGTGTGTGGCCTGGATCAGGATGGCTGTTCTTTCTCTCAAGCTTGAGCCCCTCTCGCTCTGACTCTCTCCTCCCCGAGCTTACAGTCTCAGTTTATATAGCAATCACGTAAGGCGTAAGGCGGTGACATAAAGGTGGGTTGAATATTGACAAATCAACAAAGAGAGGTAAGACCACTCCTCCAGGAGATTAACTCAAGGATAAAATCTCATCTAAAGAGATTACTCCAGATTACTAGGAGATCTGCTCAAGGGTGGGATCCCAACAAGGGTGTGTTCTTCCCTCAATTAGTAATCTACTTAAATAGTTGTAATAAATCTCCTTCTAATATTTCGAGCAATGTCATTCTGTATGAGCACAGTAAGAGATATAAACTTAGTTTGGTTCTTCCTGAGAACATCTCACTATACATTCCGCAGTCCTCAGGCCAGGTTAATCTTCCTAGCTCCAGCAGGGTCCTAGTTACTTACTAGTCCTAGTTCCTACTTACTTTTGGATCATGACAGCATTTGTCCGTGATCACGCCCTCAACTTATAGTTGAGTATTGTGGCGCTTTGGTCTGGCCCATTTCGATGCCAGGGGTAGTTCACAGCTTGCCCTGGGTCCATTCAGTCCCTCGTCAGGACCCTGCTTTTGGAGTGCTAGGAACTAAGGGCAAGTGAGTCAAGAAATCAGATGCCCAGGAGTAAATATTATTCGGGGTCAATCAACTCCCAAGTTACAGAGCATAATATTAACTGTCTTCCTGTGTCCATACAAAAAGGACATTGCTCACAATACAAGTTCAGTGTCTTTAGATGGGTGTGACCCAATAAACCTAAGCTACCTGAGGAAGGAGAAAACAGTGTTATCCTACAACCCTCTGAGCCCACCAGGAGTAGCTCTTGAGCAGTGCAGATGTGGCCCCAAAAGAAACAAAAATGAATTGATTTGTTTATTTATTGATTTAAATCAAGCAGCATCTAATCAGTAGTCATTAGAGGAGCTCCTCTGACAAAAGCCATTTAAAAGACTTATAAGGAAGTGTGGAAAGAAAGGAAGGAAATTATTTGATTGGCTGTAGCTTAAAGCCTTATTTATATTTGTGATTGACTGTCCTTTATGGGGGTGTCTTTGTGCTTGGGGGACCATGAGGTATAGGGATCTGAACTTGGGGTGCCCCATCTGCATCGAGCCCTCCGAGCTTCCTTGCTAGTCAGTCCTTAGTCTTTAGATTTTGTAACATTGGGTCCCTTCAGACTTCAATTTTTTTTTAAATACAAGTCACCACATTAGTCTAATGGCCAACAGTCTTCTTGTTTAATTAATTTAAAACTGCTAATGGATAAGGGTTCTTTTCAGAGTAATGAAAATGTCCTGAAATTGATTATGATGACAGGTACATAATTATGATTATATGAAAAAGCAATCGAAATGAGTGAATTGTCTAGTTTGTAATTTACATCTCATCATAGCCTGCATATATTTTAAAAAGGTTTGCCTCAAAAAACTGCTGTGAGAATGTAATTAAATCACCTTTATAGGGGCTGGAGAGATGGTCTGGGAGCAAAAATGCCTTCGAGGCATTTGACCACCACCAGGAGCATCCTAGAGGCCCTTAAGCCTCTTGAGGATGCTAAGGAACATCTCGGGGAGACTTCCCCCTACAAGACTCCACAAAGCCCAACAAACCTCAGATGAATAAAAAAAATTTTCTAAACACTCCTACAACAACCTAAACATAACAAAAAGCAGAAACTCACATTTGCTTCTGTTTTATTTATTTGGGGCCATACCCTGTAGTGCTCAGGGATAGCTCCTGGCGGTGCTCGTGGGGACCATATGTCACTCTAGGGATCCAACTGGGGTTGGCCACATGTAAGGTAAGTACCTCATCTACTGTACTGTCTCACAGGCTCCCAAACACACTTTTGTAAAGTCTTTTTTTTGGGGGGAGGGAGGAATCAGAAATAGGATGTGTTGGTGGGTGGGACTGCACAGGCAACTCTAAGGCTCTCCGTAAATGGCCCACTGTTTGTCCAGGAAGGAACTGACCCCACAGCCATCTGGGATGAGCCACTTTTCAACTACTGTGTCTTCAGACTATCACATTCAGCATGGTGAAGTCTTTCTTCCTCTAGATGTTGACCTTCTGGCAGCCAGGGACTTGAACTTGGTGAGGCATAGGGTCTGCATCACATGCTACTTGCCCTCCAGTTTGGTGATGTTGGATATGATTACTCAGTCAATGTAGACCTTTGGCCACTCTACCCTAAGGCTTTCCAAAGGCACCCCCATACCTGAAGATTGGGGTAAGTATGAAAGCAGATATGAATGTCCACCACAAGGGCTGTCTCCAAGACAACCCGTACGAGCACAGGCTACAGACCCTACCAATGAGACTGTTGTTTGCAAAGTAAAAGGTAAAAGGTAAAGGCCCTCCCGTTGATCGTCGATTTGCTCGAGCGGGCCCAGTAACGTCTCCATTGGAGACTTTGTTGTTACTGTGTCTGGCATATCGAATATGTCACAGGGAGCTTGCCAGGCTCTGCCATGCAGGCGAGATACTCTCAGTAGCTTGCCGGGCTCTCCGAGAGGGGCGGAGGAATCGAACTCGGGTTGGCCATGTTGGCCGCTTGTAAGGCGAACGCCCTACCCGCTGTGCTATCGCTCCAGCCCCTCAATCAGATCGAGCAGGCCCAGTAACGTCTCCATTGGAGACTTTGTTGTTACTGTGTCTGGCATATCGAATATGTCACAGGGAGCTTGCCAGGCTCTGCCATGCAGGCGAGATACTCTCAGTAGCTTGCCGGGCTCTCCGAGAGGGGCGGAGGAATCGAACTCGGGTTGGCCATGTTGGCCGCTTGTAAGGCGAACGCCCTACCCGCTGTGCTATCGCTCCAGCCCCTCAATCAGATCGAGCAGGCCCAGTAACGTCTCCATTGGAGACTTTGTTGTTACTGTGTTTGGCATATCGAATATGTCACGGGGAGCTTGCCAGGCTCTGCCGTGCGGGCGAGATACTCTCGATAGCTTGCCAGGCTCTCCGAGAGGGGCGGAGGAATCGAACTCGGGTTGGCCATGTTGGCCGCTTGTAAGGCAAACGCCCTACCCGCTGTGCTATCACTGCAAAGTAGTGAAAGAAATTACATAAACAGACATAGGAAATTAAAAAATTAATGAATCTAAGAATGAAGCAAAGATAACAAAATTGGGAGGGATACAAGGAGATAGCTCTTTCTTTCCTTCCTTTCTTTCTTCCTTCCTCCCTTCCCTTCCCCTCCTTCTTCCCTTCTCTCTCCCCTTCCCCTCCCTTTCTTTCCCTCCTTTCTTCCTTCCTTTCTTCCTTCCTTCTTTGCTTCCTTGCTTCCTTCCTTCCTTCCTTGCTTCCTTCCTTTCTTCTTTCCTTCCTTCCTTCTTTTCTTCCTTGCTTCCTTCTTTCCTTCCTTCTTTCTTCCTTCCTTCCTTTCTTCCTTCCTTCCTCCCTCCCTCCCTCCCTCCCTCCCTCTCTTCCTTTCCTTTCTCTTGTTTCCCTTCCCCTCCCCTCCAATTTCCCTTTCCTCCCCTTCCCTTCTCCTTCCTTCCTTCCCTTCCTTCTTTTTTCCTTCCTCCCTCCCTCCTTCTCTCTCTCCCTCTCCTTCTCTCTCTTTTCCTTCCTTCCTTCCTTCCTTCCTTCCTTCCTTCCTTCCTTCCTTTCTTTCTTTCTTTCTTTCTTTCTTTCTTTCTTTCTTTCTTTCTTTCTTTCTTTCTTTCCTTGCTAAGGAATCAAACCCAGAACCTCACCCAGGCAAGGTAGGCATTCTATGGGCTAGAGAGAGAGTACAGCAGGTAAGGCCCTTGCCTTACATTGAACCTTACAGGTTCAATCCTTGGCATCCCATATGACCTCGCCCCCCCTCAAGTACCACGAGGAGGGGCTTCCTGAGTGCAGAATCAGGAGTGACCCCTGAGCATTGTTGGAGGTGATCCCCCCCAAAAAAAAACAAATGTAGGCACTCTAGCACAGGCTTTGGGGTGATGGTTCAAAGGTCTGGAGTGAGAGCCTGGCATGTGAGAACTCCAGCTTTGATCATCAGCATCACACAGGCCCCTGTCAGGAGCAGGTGTGCGGCCCCCTCCCCCACCCAGTGAAAGATGACATGGTGAGTAAATGAGAGCAAATAAGAGAAATAACTTGGCCGTTCCTTCAGTAACTACTGATAAAATCTCTCCCCCCACCCCCTCCCCATTACCCCTTGCTGGTAAATCTTATATGCTGGACGTGGGAGCTGAGATGCATAGATGGGAGATGAACAGCATGTGTACAAATAGGCTCCATCATTGCAAGATAAATACCATCGAGAGAACACAGTGTTAAGTCCAAGGCGGAAACTAGAATAACTGTGACAAGTGCTATCACTGGAGAGAAAGTCATGGCAGAAAAAAACTGCCTTGTGTCTTGGGCCAAACGCTCAGCCTTCCCAGAGGCCAACAAGAACAGGAATATCCTGCTTGGGAGAACGGATTAAAAGAAGTTTTATCAGCTTTGACTATTTTGTGGCCCCACCACCTGCCCATTTTTGCCTTGTGACTCTTATCTGACCATTATATTTATTTTATTTTATTTTATTTACATTGGGGGGAGGACACACCTGGCAATGCTCAGGATTACTCCTGGCACTGAGGTCAGGAGCCACTTCTGGCAGTACTTGGGGGACCATGTCGGTTTCCTGGAATTGAATCCACAACCACTGTGTGTAAAGCAAATGCCTTATCCACTGCACTCTCTTCAGTCCCCTGACCCATTATATTTATTAATCTATCCTGCGTTCCTTCATCTTCCTTTCCCCCTCTCACACTCCTCTCTATAAGAATCTCACACAAGGAGCCAGAGAGATGGCGCAGACTGGGAGCAGGCGCCCCATGCAGGAGGTTCAGGTTCAACCCCCAGCACCATATTGTCCTCCAGCACTGCTGGGAGGACATGATAGAACCCCAAGCACCAAGCAGGGGTCATTCCCAAGCACCAAGAGGTGCAGAACAAAAACCAAAATAGCAAAATAAATAAGGAAACACACACACACACACGCACACATATGCACGCACGCACGCCTGATTTCTTCTTCCTGGGGACATGTTTTTGTTTTGTTTGGGGGCCACACCCTATGTTGCTCAGGGCTTACTCCTGGCTCTGCACTCGGGGATCACTCCTGTTGGCAGACCATATGGGATGCCTTACCTGCTGTACTATCTCACTGGCCTTCCCATGGGGACATCTTTTTGCCTAAATCTGTGTACTCTGAAATGCTGTTGGTTGCTGTATCCAAATAAATACATTTCAGGTTGACTGTTACCCCTTTTTTTCTACTGTAGATGGATAACTAAGAGGACAGGCCAGTAAAGTTCCCTCCAAAGGGGGAACCTGTGAGGCTAGAGAGATAGTATAGTGGGTAGGGTGCTTGCCTTGCACGTGGCCAACCTGCCATATGGTCCCCTGAGCACTGCCAGGAATGATTCCTAGGTACAGAGCTAGTTATCAGTCCTAAGCATTATTGGGTGTGGTCCCAAAACAAAACAAAGGTGGGGGAGAAGGGACCTCTCTCTCTCTCTCTCTCTTTCTTTTTGGGTCACACCCTGCAATGCTCAGGGGTTAATGCTGGCTCTGCACTCAGGAACTAATCCTGGCAGTGCTCAGAGGACATATGGGGTGCTGGGGATCAAACACAGGTCGGCCGCGTGCAAGGCAAACACCCTACCAGCTGCACTATCGCTCCAGACCCGGAACCTCTCTTTTCTTCTCTATATTTTTTTCCTTTGTGGTACAGAGAATCAATCCAGGAGCTCATGTATGTGAAGCCTGGGCTGCTTTGCTGAGCATGTCCCAAGGCCTCTTTCTGTTTCTCTTCATGTGACTTTTTCCACCAAATCTAAAAGCAATGCTAACACAAGTTAGACCCTAAGGAAAATAAGAAAGATGAAGGCAAATTCCTCCCTCCCTCTGGAATCTTTCTTGGGGAATCCTATGGTTCTCTCTGATCAGACACAGAGAACTTCATGTACAGGAGTGGGTTCAGTCCAGGGCAGGTGGAGCTAACTCTCACTGTAAATACGTTCATAGCTCACTTCCCATGCTCCCCTTGTTTTCAAGTTGAGGTCATGATAGAACAGTCACAACAAACACACCCCCCAAAAATTACAAAGGTTTTATTTGGGTTGCATAGAATTTTAGAAGTTGGAATAACAAGGGCCAATGAATGTATTTAAATTTTAATAGACACTGTCTGAAACTATCCAAAGTTTGTTGTCACCCAGTCTCCTATGAGGGGTGTATGAAAAGTTTCAATTCCTTCTCTCCCTTTTAGCCAGCTCTGAAGTTTATAGCCTTTTCCTCCCCTAGTAGGTCAAAAAAAGTTTCCTCTGGGGTGTGTGTGTGTGTGTGTGTGTGTGTGTGTGTGTGTGTATCTTTGGTGCACTTGCTTTTTAGGGTGATTTTTTTTATATGTTTATTGACCATTTCTATGTGTTACCTGTGAATGGACTAAGCGTGTTTTTGAAAGAACAGGCAATGAGACTCTCAGCACTTCATGCTCCTCTCAGTGGAAAGAAGCTTAATACTGTTGAATAGCAATTTTGCAGGACAGGAAAGGCAGATGGGAGGTATAGATGCAGGGCTAGAGACGTTTTATTTGGTTTTGTTTCTTGGCCACACTGGGTAGTGCTCAGGGGCTACTCCTGGCTCAGGGTTTGGGGGTCACAACTGCATTGCTCAGGGGACAGTATGGTGTGTTCCACATACAAAGCCAAAACTCTAGTCCTCTCACTTATCTCTCTGGTTTCCATGCCTCCATGGCCAGATCTTTTTTTTTTTTTGAGATATAATTTTGTTGTTGTTGTGTTTTGTAGTTACAAAGCTTTCATGTTTGAGCTTCAATCATACAATCATCAAACACCTATCCCTTCACTAGGAATTCTAGAATTTTAATGATTAGGGTCTGGAGAGATCGCTGCCAGGAGCTGCTCAGTTCCGAGATTCGTGTGTGCGTCTCTGGATCATGGCCATGTGGGAGCTTAAGTAGCCAGGGGCAGTTTGTGGGCATCATCTCAGAGTCCCATCAGGGAGGTAGGAAGGAGAAGGGTCAGCTCCTTCCCTGTCCTGTGAGGCCTTGCATTTCCTGCCACTGCTACCACATACCTGGAGCATTGGTTGAGTTCTAGAAGATAGCGGCCACCGGGATTCCTAGGGGGCAGGTGGAGGGACGGCACCTTCTTCTTTCTGGAGTGATCCATGGCCAGATTTTGCAGTGTCTCCCCTGACATAGAAATTTTATCTCTGCATGGTAGGTAGATTCATTGCAGTTTCTCACTGTGGCTAGTTTAGAACTTGAAGTTATGAGTGTTACAGCCTCTATGACTACTGTAAAAAAAAAGGGGGGGGACCACATACTTGGTATTTTAAAAAACAAAAATTATGGAACCAGAGATGCAGTACAGAGGTTTGCATGCAGCTGACCTCATTCAATCCCTGGCACCACATGGCCCCCTGAGCATCACCAGGTACAGCCCAAGCCCCCCCCCCCCCACCCCAGAGCACCACAGGGGTAACCTGGGTAATCCCCAGCAACATAGGACCTGAGCAGCACCACGTCCTCTTGGCAGTGCTTGGAGGACAAAGGTACTGGGTTGAACCCGGTCACCCACATGCAAAGCAGCCACTCAGCCTGTTGAGCTTTCTCTTTGACTCCTCTTTTTTTTTTAGGGAGGTGGCAAAGAGGGGAGGATAACTAGGCCACTCATGGCAGTGCTCAGGGCTTATTCCTGGATCTGTGCTCAGGGATCACCCCTGGCAGTGTTGGGTGCAGAATTAATCAGCTGCATGCAAGACAAGCACCCTAACCCCTGTACTGTGTCTCTCCCTGGCTCATTCCATCTGCAATGACCATATTTCCACTGGTCACATTCTGAAGTGCTGGGGCTTAGAACTTCCACATAGCTGTCCCTTGTTAGAGGGGACACAATTCAACCCATAGGCATGAAAGAGAGGGAACATCCCACTTCCTGGAGCCTAGATGAGGACAGTAGCAACAGATGCAGACGAAGGAGGAAGCTTCTCAGAAAATTTAGAAAGTGGAACCCAGGGCGCTGGTGACTGACCAGCAGGGCAGGGGGAAGGCAGCCCGAGCACAGCACTTTGACATATTGATTATTTTGTATCGGAAACATTTGAAAAACAGCTGAGGTGGTTCGAAGGACTGGAGCACAGGCCTGGCACGCTGAGACCCTGGGTTCAATTCCCCGTGCCACACATGGTCCTCTGAGCACCACCGTGAACAGCACCCAGCTGAATATCGTCGGAAGTAGCCTCCTACTGCCTGGGAAAGAAGAGAAAAAACAACAAGTGCATAAAGGCACTTTCTCTGAACTCCCTTATTTACAGACAGAGCTTCCCAAAGGATGATACAGGTCCTGAATCCCCGCCCCCGGGGAGCTGACTGTGACACAGGAAGGGGACAGCTGTGGATATCACACTCAGATTCTGTCCAAAACTGTGATATCTCAGCTCTGTTCTAAGGATCCATTCATCTTCCCTAAAAAAAGTAATTCAATTCTCCCAGAGGCCTGGATTTAGTGCTGGAGAGATAACAGGCCATGTGCAAGCAAAGACCTGGGTTTGATTCCACACGTTATGGTCCCCTGAGCACCACTGGGAATGACCCTTAGGCAGTTGGCAGCAGCCCTGGAGCACTGCAGAGTGTGCTCCCCCCACCCCAGATTGTGGGAAGCTGGCCCTTTAACTGACCAAGGCCTAAGTACCTGTGCTATGTATGGTCATCTTGACCTACGTGACCCCGCAACAGGCAAAACCAGTGCTATGTATGGTTATCTTGATGTATGGTTATCCTGAGAGAACATCTGTCATGGTTGTCAATAATAACAAGAAGTAACTATCTCGTGTCTGGTATGTGATGCATATAAATTTTGTAAATCATATGGACATGGCCCTTTGTGTAATCACCTCGTGTCTGGTACCAGATACACATAAACCTTGTAATGCATGATAGGTGAAAACAAACCTTCCTAACCATATATGGGCACGACCTTTAGTGTAACTGCCTCACTAATGGATATATACCCTGATTGCCCCCAATAAAGTCTGTCCGTTTCTCTCTCTGTTTCTGAGCTGCATTCTGTCTCTTGTGTCTTGTGTTCATTCGGTCGGTCCTTCCCTGCACCTACGGATGGATCCTAGGGCCACCTCCGCGGGCCAGAGAGTGGTCTAGCGGGGCCCCCCGCACCAGATAAATTTAGACCCATCTTGCATTTCCCTTCAGATGGCATTTAAGCCTGAATTCTAAGTCACTCCATCCCCCAATCCCTACCTCTCTATAGGAAGCATGCCTTTTAACAAACATCTTGTAGTTTTTCCCTTGTTAGGCTGCCCAAGAACTGAGTTATGAGTAGGATGTTCATTTTTCTTCCCTCCAAATGCAATGGGAAAAAAATTTCATGGAGTCAGAGAGAGGGTACAGTGGGTAAGTTTCTTGCTTTGCAAGCCTTCCATCTGGATTTGAGTCCCCAGCACCAAAAATGGTGTCCCAAGTTCCACCGAGAGCCAGGAGTAAGCCCTGAGCACCACAGGGTGTGGCCCAAACCTCTCTTCTCAAAAGGAAAAGATACCTCAGGTCTCCAGTGGCAGGTTCTGGACACATGGCAATGCCACAGTAGGAGGTGAGGACCCAGGAGGGTGGAGGAGGCTCCTGGGAAGGCTTTAGGAGAGGGGTGCCCATGGCATCCCCCTGTACCTACGCCAGAGCATATAGTTGATGCTGTCGAACGCATTTTTCATTCAACAGTAGGAGGTAGCTTAATACAAGTTCTCTCTCCTGGGCCAGGTAAAAAGGCTCCAGAAGCTAGAGTATGTATCTGGCATCCATGAGACCTTGAACCTGGCCCCTGGGACTCTGAGCACTGCCAGGCGGTCCTGCTGAGTCCCCAGCACTGCTGGGTCTGAGCAGTGTCACATTGTTGGGCTGTTAGCTGAGTATCAGTGGGAGTGGCCTTCGAGGTCTCTTGAACACGGAGAGGCCTCCCCCACCCCTTGTCTCAAATCCTTTTGCCTGCCTAGAATCTGTCAACATTTTTTATTGCTCTTAAATGAACACCCAGATGGGCTGGAGAGATAGCTTAACGGGCTCAATGTCCGTTGCATATGGGAGGCCCAGGCTCAAAATCCTCAACTACGTGGTTCTCTGAGCATTACCAAGAACACAAAGTTGGGAGTAGCTCCTGAGCATAACTGCATGTGGGCTCCCAAACCATAAATAATAGTTGACCTAGCGTTGAAGAAAGAATCCAATGCACTGCATGTGTGGAGGAGGCCCAGTTTGATGCTCAGTATCACATGGACCCCTGAGCGCTGCTGGGTATGACCCAAAATAAAAATAAACAAATAACACTGGGCCCGAAAGGCGGGGCCCTTGTCTTGCATGTGGCCAACCCAGGTCTGCTCCCCGGCACTCCATATGGTACGGCCCCCAACCCAGAAAGGAAATAGATAACTAAGCAGCACCTGGACTCTGTGTTCTGACTTAGAGGCTGGTTAGCTGTAATTAGCTGATCACAGTAGCTAACCGGAGCCTTTCCTCCAGTCTCACCCCACCCTGCTGCCGTTGCTGCTCCCTGTCCCTTTCCCCTCATCAGACCTCCGCGCTTGTTTGCCTGGGAGCTTCTTCTCCCATTTCTCTCACTGCATGTCTCATTTCCTGGAGGGGGCTGGGGAGCTCCCCAACAGTACTCAGGAATCCCGGGACCTCCTGGCAGGCAGTTCTTGGCCTCCCAGTGAGGGCCTGAGAATAGGGTGCTCCTCAGGCCTGGGGGTGCTGGGGAGTCCCCAGGCCACGAGTCAGGTGGTACTGAGATACCTCCAGGAGCTGACTCTGCCCTACTCAGGGCCTCCAGCCCTGCACCCGGAAATTCTCAGACCATGTGGCGTCAAGAACCAAACAGGGCTGGCTGCACACAGGCATGTACCCTCTCCCTCCCGCCCTCTCTTCCTACCTCCTTCTATCTCCCTGTTTCTCCCTTTATTCTCACTCTTTAGGCACCCGCATTGAATATTACCTGCCCTGAGAGACCTTTACGACCATCTTGCAGAAGGCAGCCTTGCCACCTCCTTATTCTGGTAACCTCGGCACAGCCCACCTTGTTCGATTCTCGACCACTCGTCTGCAAGTGGAGATACAGTGCACCATGTCAGGCAGGAGGAGGTAGGTGTGCTTTGTACAGAACATTTCAGTTGAGTGAACAGATAATCATCGGGTTCAGAAGGCATCTGCACAAGGATGAGGGGACGAGGCCACGGAAACTGGGGGAGGCCCAGGAGATTGTGTGTATGTGTGTGTGTGTGTGTGTGTGTGTGTGTGTGTGTGTGTGTGCAGGGAGTGGCAGTGGTGCCCCTGGGACGGGATTTCCAATCCCTCTGTGCACCCAGGGATGCTGTGAGGTGGCTGAAGCTGACCAGTCAGTAGAGAGAGAGGAAGACGGCCATGCTGTGGCCAGTGGGCATGTGTGAGCCCCTGGGTCCATTCCAGACACTACACACATGGGGCCACAAGATCCCAGAGAGCAGAGAATCATGAGGCGAGATTCCCCCACATTGAGGGGTGTCCTGAAGGGTGTCCAGGGGAGGTTTCTGCTGGGAGGGGACTCTGAGCCCTTCAGGGCTCCTTCGGCTGCTCCCTGACTCACTCTCCTTAGCTGGCACCTTCCTGAGGGGCCTGCGTGCCCCTGCCCTTGTTCTGTCCACCAGGGCCTGCCCAGGCCCAGGGCTGTCGTGCTTTTCTTTCCATGGCACCTGCTGTCTAGCCTCACCCCAGTGACATTGTCAATTCTCTCCTGGAACAGCTGCTCAGTCCCTTCTCACCTACCTGGGGTCCCAGTCAGAAGAATATGACCGACCCACAACCCCACTGCATCCAGCAATGACCAAGGGCTGGTGCCTCACCCCACCCAGCAGGGTTTCCAGCAGACACCCCTTCCCTAGTGTCTGTACCCCCTTCACTCTCCAAGCTACCTTCCCTGGTGCGGATTTGCTGCTGCCCGTCTGCTTCTCTTATGCCCTCATCAAGAGTAGTGCTAGGGCCTTCCATTAACCAGCCCCAGGTCTCAAGCCAACCCCCAAATATCCACCTGAGCCCATCCCTCACCCTCGTTATCTATAGCTCTCCCTGCACCTCCCCCTCTGAAGCCTTTGTGGAGTTTTTGGGTCACCACTCCCAGTTCTGCTCAGGAGACCACGTGGTGGTAGGCCTGAATCCAGTCTTCCAGGGGGCCAAGGATGAGCTCAAGGAGAGACCCCGGAAGCCATCTCTCCTGCTTTGAAATCTTCAGCCGACAGGTGGCAGACCCCCCAGCTCCAGAGAGCCTCCCTCCGTTTCCTCACATCAAGGTGGTCCCTGGTGGAAGTGAGGTAGGGGCCAGTTTTATCTGTCTTCTTCACTGGGAGCCCCGATGTTCAGCACAGGGCCACCCTTGATGTGTCCCTTCCCAGGCTCCATCATTAAACAGAGGCCGAGCTGGAATGCAGGACCATCTGCAGGCGTCTAGCAAGTGAGAGGAGGGCCTGGAGAGACCTCAGCTCTGCATGCAGGAGGCTCAGCTGATGTCAGTGGGCTCTCACGGTGACTTATGTGAGACGGGGAGGAGAGAGATGGTCACTTTCTCCCCATTCACCTGTGCAAACCCAAGACCCAGCTGGTAAGTCTAGGACTGATACAGTCTGCGATGAGCCCCTGCTTGGCAGAGATCAGAGCCCCCGCTAGCCCCACAAGGTGCTAACAAGCCACACTTGATGTCTGCTTGGTCTCGGCACAGGAGTTGATCCCTGCCACCCGATTTCTCGGGGAGCCCCGGACTCAGGTGGGGACAAGGAATTGCAATTTGCAGAAAAGTCTGGCCTAGACCTTACACAGGACTACCAGGTTCTTGTCTCGTCTCGCAGAAAAGAATTTCAGGAGTAAACAAGCAGTGAAGCAAAACAGAATTTTGGGGAGGTTTCTGGGAGGAGGGAGGAGGGAGAGAAGTGAGAGAGAGAAAAGGAACCACACTCCAGAGAGAATGCAGACTTCTCCAAGACAGAGAGCTCCTACACACTCCGGCATTAGACATGGAAGTATGAAAGGTCTCATCTCAAGGGAGATGCAGGGGTTAGAGCAATAGACAGTGGGTAGGGCGTTTGCCTTGCACACAGCCGACCCGGGTTTGATTCCCAGCATCCCTTATGGTCCCCTGAGCACCACCAGGGATAATTTCTGAGTGCAGAGCCAGGAGTAACCCCTGTGCATCACCAGATGTGACCCAAAAAGCCAAAAAAAAAAAAAGTGGGGGGGGGGAAGATGCAGGCGACATGTGCTTCCGCGTGCATGGCCATGGGGACACAAGCAGCATATGGGCTTGGGCAGCATATGTGCCCTTCCTTTGTTCAAGGTGGCTTTTATAGGGTTCCCAAGCTGCCCCACATGGGGCTTTCTGACTAACTAAGAATCCGTTGCTAGGGTTGTTCCCAAGGGGGTAGAGTTGGGAGTGGTCATCTTTGAAACTCCTTTTCTTGACCATTGTTCTGTTCCTGCTGGGGCTTCACTCAAGGGTGGGTCCAATCTTCTCTGGTCTGGGCTATCTGATGGTTAATCGGATTAAAGAAAGGAATTGAGGGTTCTCCAGTAATTTCCTGCAGGCCCTTTCTGTAGGGAGGGGTCCAGTATCCTCAGTTGGCTGCTGGGGAAGGTCTTATCAGGTCTTGCTTTATGTATCCATAAGGTGGGTCAGATTTAGGACTGGTGGCTTTATAATTACTTCCCAGAAATTTCATTGCCATGATGGGGTAGGGTGGGGCTTCCCTAATCTACCTGCCTCCATCATAGCGGAGAGAGCTCAGCTCTGCCAACCAGAGGCCCAGGTTTCAAGTCTTGGCTTCACAGCTTTCCCCCAAACACTGAGCTGGGAGTAGCCCCTGACCACTGCCAGGCATCTGGGGTATGGGGTATCTTTTTGTAGGTAGAAGCGAGGGAGGCAGGTGCTGGGGTGAGTGAGAGGCCTAAGGAAGCCAAGTCTCCTTTAGGTCACACACACAGGTGATGGGAATTGCAGCATGTGCAGAATGAAGCAGGTGGGGCAGGGCAAGGGAGATTTAATGGCCACTGTCCCAAAGCCAGCCCTAACTGGTCAGCAGCAATTGCCCATGGAGCTGGTGGTCATTATTGAGTCAACCCTGTGGTTGGTCCTGGCCGATACATGGGGGAAGGATGGGAGGGGAACACACTTCTCTGGGGACTGGAGCCATAGTATTGCGGGAAGGGTGCTGGCCTTGCACAGACCATATGGTCCCCGAGCACGCCAGGAGTAACCCCTGACACTGTTGGGTGTGGCCCCCAAACAAAAGCAATAACCAAAGAATCCACTTCTCTGGACAGGCCCTGAATTCCTTGGGAGATCAAACAAAGGGGATTTGGACTTGGGTGGGGCTGGTGGGCTGAGCTGGGGGCACAGAACCCCCCTCCCCCGCCCCCAGGTTGTCTGCCTGCCTCTCTTCCGCCTTGCCTCTCCGGGGGCACCTGGCCTCCAGCTGCCCTGCCCGCAGCCTCCGCTTTCCAAAATGTCAATGAGCTCATGTCATCGGCCTCCCACAGCTCAAGCCGGGGTTTCCAGGCTCTGCGGACAGGAGTCTGCTGTGTGCCCACAGACAGAGCCATGGGGGACACTTGGAGCACTCTGGCTGTGGATCAGAAAAATAGAGGCAGCAGGTCACTCTCTGGATTTTGTAAATATTCTTGCTTAGAGCAAGGATCCAAAGGGAAGCGGCTTTTTCTTCCCTTTGTTTTTGGACCACACCCAGCAGTGCTGGAGGAGGGGGGGAGGTGAGGGGTTATTCCTGGCTCTGTACTCAGGAATTACCCCAGGCAGGGCTCAGAGTGCTGGGTGGGGACCAAATGTGTGTGTATGCAGGAGCGTGGGTGCGTGCGTGCGTGCGTGCGTGCGTGCGTGCGTGCGCGTGCGTGCGTGTGTGTGTGTGTGTGTGTGTGTGTGTGTGTGTGTGTGCGCGAGCAAGAGAGAGAGAGACAGATAGACAGAGACAGACAGAGACAAAAACAGAGAGATACAGTCTCCAGCTGCTGCTCCTCCTTTGGGTCTTAGGCTCTCCCTCCAAAAGGAGCCAGCTTTGAAGAAATACTAGCAAAGCTGGGTCCTGTGAAGGGGGTGCTCGTGTGAATGAGCCATCCCCTCCCCCCTTCCTCCCTGTCTGCAAGGCCTTGCAGAGGTCACCCACT
Organism: Sorex fumeus; assembly: GCF_029834395.1. NCBI lineage: Eukaryota > Metazoa > Chordata > Mammalia > Eulipotyphla > Soricidae > Sorex > Sorex fumeus. The sequence goes on from NW_026606104.1 coordinate 54,390,872, forward strand.
CATCTGCCGGGAATGTTCTGAAATGTCCTCCCCTCCTCAGCCTTCCCCTTGCACCACTCTGCCATGATTTATCTGGGCGCCTCACTCGCCATCCCGCGTGCTCCCTGACTTGTGATCCTGTTTGCTCTGGGATTAAATCCACAGCACCCCCTGGAATAGAAGTTTCTCAAAGCCAGACTGATCTTGCTCAATCTCAGGCAGGAGTGAAGGAACAAATGCACCAGCAAGGGGAGGAATGTGTCTAGGGGTGATGAGGCCCGGCCGGGGACCTGGGGACCTGGGGACGGCTCTGTGAAAGAAGCAAGTTTGGACCCCCACCTCCGCACAAAGCCCGGGAGCCTCCCCTGGTACCCACTGAGGCAGCTGGGAAGGGAGCTGGAGGGGATTGGGAAGTGGGGTGGAGGAGGGGGAGGGGGTGACTCCTTTGAGAAACCTGGAGATCGCAGTCTGCTCCTCTGCCAGCAGGGTTCCTGGAGACCAGACTTTTCCCTGGGGGACCCGGGTGATATACACTCCAGCTGCTCCTTCAGGCCCTGGGCTGAACCTCTTCGCCTCAGCCCTCCCCAGTTGCATCCTATGACTCCAGACCTGGAAGGCTAGCTATAGAATATATGTTGGTTTTATCTTTAGTTTTGCTTTATAGTATTATTATTATATTACTTAAAAAACTTAATCACTTAATCACTTAACTTCCCATTAGTCGTCGATTTGCTCGAGCGGGCGCCAGTAACATCTCCATTTGTCCCTGTCGCGTGCTAGTGTAGCCCAATGGTATCTCTTCGCTCCGGGAACATGAAGGGCTTTAAACCGATCGTTCATGATCTTGACGAAGAAGTCTGACCATCTGGTAGGTGGGCGGCCACGCGGTCTTTTGACATCCCGTGGAATCCAGTCAGTAACAGCTCTAGTCCAACGGTCATCTTTAAATCTCATTACGTACCAAAAAACATTTTTTGTTTTTTGGGGTGCTCAGGGGTTACTCCTGGTACTGCACTTATTCCAATTACTGCAATTACTCCAGGCAGTACTCAGGGGACCATATGGGATGCCAGGGATTGAACCATGGTTGGCTGTGTACAAGCAAGCACCCTACCCACTGTACTAATGCTCTGGCCCCTATGATTATTTTTTACATTTTTGGGCCACACCCAGTAGTGCTCAGGGGTTACTCCTGGCAGTACTCAAAGAGCCATATGTGATGACAGGCTCTAAGCAAGGTCAGATGCTTGCAAGGCAAGCACTTTTATCCGTGTGCTCTCTCCCCAGCCCCCAGAATAGACGGATGTTTTGTTCTTTTGTTTTTTTGGGCTACAACCAGCAGTACTCAGAAGCTATTCCTGGCTCTGTGCTAGGAGACTGAGGCTGCTCCCAGTAGTGTTTAAGGGACCACATGAGATGTTGGGGATCAAACCAGAGTCCGCTATGTATAAGGTAAGTGTCTAAATCTTTGTACTATCTCTCCAGCCCCTGGAATATAAAATCAAAGACGTTTTTAGAAAAACCCAGAGGATAATGTAACAAATATCCATGTTCTCATCACCCAGAGTAATCAATTGTCAACATTTTTTTCCTCCAGATAAACTTTTTTTAAATATAAAATAAACAGCATTACAGATAAAGCTGAAAGCCTCCCATTCCCTTCCTCAGTCCAATTTCTCTCTCCGCACATTCTCAGGGGCAGTTTTCATTATGAATTTGGCTTTCTAACATCTCCTTTCTATTTTTCTATGAAGTGAACAGAATATGTTCACAGAAGACTGAAGCATAATAATCCCCAAGAGAAGGAATCCAAAGTCCTTCAGCTGATGAGTAAATAATCAGTTGTTTGTCTGTTTTTGCCACACTGTGTTCAGGGATCATTCCTGGAAGGTTCAGAGGAACTATGGGTTTCCTGGAATTAAACCCAGGTAGGCTGTGTGTAAGGCAAGTAGCTGACCCACTGTACTACCTCTCCAGTTCCCTAGAAGAATTAATATTAAGCAATTAAAACAAAGCCCAGTGTTATTCTAGTCTGATGTGGAATAGCCTTGAAAAAACAGATTCGGGCTGGAGTGCTAGTATAGCATTTAGGGCACTTGCCCTGCACGCGGCTGACCCGGGTTAAATCCCCAGCATCCCATATGGTCTCCCACGTACCACCAGGAGTAATGCCTGAGTGCAGAGCCAGGAGTAACCCCTGAGCATTGCTGGCTGTGAGAAAGAAAGACAGAAGAGAGAGAGAGAGAGAGAGAGAGAGAGAGAGAGAGAGAGAGAGAGAGAGAGAGAGAGAGAATAAAGAGAGAAAGAAAGAAAGAAAGAAAGAAAGAAAGAAAGAAAGAGAAAGAAAGAGAAAACAGGCTAAATGGAAGAAGGAAGGCTATATGTATGATTCCCCTTACACAGAGTAGGAAACCCATAGGCACAAAGATAGTACAGAAGTCAAGTGCTTGCCTTGTTTTACATCTCACCTGTCACTGTCACTGTCCTCCCATTGTTCATCGATTTGCTCGAGCGGGCCCAGTAACATCTCTATTGATGAGACTTCTTGTTACTGTTTTTGGCATATAGAATACATCACGGGGAGCTTGCCAGGCTTTGCTGTGCGGGCGAGATACTCTCGGTAGCTTGCCGGGCTCTCCGAGAGGGGTAGAGGAATCGAACCTAGGTCAGCCGGGTCGGTCGCATGCAAGGCAAACGCCCTACCACTGTGCTATTGCTATTGCTCCAGCCCTGTTCAAATTCCTGGTATCACCTGTGATCCCCTAGCACTTCCAGGGGCCACTCCTGAGCACAGAGTTAAGAACAGCCTCTGGGCATCACTGAGTAGGAACCCCAAGACAAATGATAAAACAATAACAACAACGCACACACACAAAAAGAGATTGGTGGTTGCTGCAGGCTGGGTGAGGAGGGAGGAGAGAGGAGGGAGGGTTTTGTGTGGGGATGAGGAATTGTTCTGGAATTCAGTGATGCTGATGGCTACAAACTCTGTAAATAGAACAGCAACTTCTGAGGTGACGGGGAGGTGACTCAAGAGGTAGAACACATGCCTTGCATGCGTGGGGTCATGGGTCTGATCCCTGACACCACATGACCCCCAGGACACAGCCATTGCCGCCACAACAATGGGGGAAAAAATACACACTTGCTGTTTGGCTGGTTTGGGGGCACAGCTGAAGTCCTGGAGTTCCTCCCAGCTGTGTGTTTAGAACTCATTCATCGCCATGCTCAGGGGACCAGGTGAACCTGGGGACATGAGCCTGCATTCAGCCCATTGAGTGCTGTCTCTGGCCCACATCTTATTTCTGGGTCAACTTTGAATTAGCGCCTCACCTAGTGCTGTCTGGGGATCACCAGGGCTATCCCCAGCAGTGCCTTGGGGGGAGCTATGTAGTGCCAGGGATCGAATTTAAGGCCTTGAACATGCCAAGCATGTGGCCCGCTCCTTGAACTATCTCCCTGGCCACTGAATTATGCACACTAAGAAGGTCTAAATGGGGTGCCTGGGGGCCTCAGTGGCAGAGCACCTGTATTATGTGCATGAGGCTGTGAGTTTGACCCCCAGCACCTCCCCATGTGCCCCAGCTAAATCCCAGCAGCCCTGCTGTTTGGAATCCAGAGAGCAACCCAGTGTGTGTGAGCCCTCCCTGGTCATTGCCAAAACAACAAACGGAAAGGAGGAAGAAAGAATGGAACAAAACTAGTCAAATAATGAATTGGAGTGCGTGTGTGTGTGTGGGGGGGGGGGGGCACACCTGGTAGTGCTCAGCGCTGACTCCTGACTCTCTAATCAGGGATCGCTCTTATTTTTTTTTTTTTTTTGGCTTTTTGAGTCAGACCCTGCGATGTTCAGGGGTTATTCCTGGCTCTGCACTCAGGAATTATTCCTGGCGGTGCTCGGGGGACCATATGAGATGCTGGGAATCGAACCTGGGTTGGCTGTGTGCAAGGCAAACGCCCTACCCGCTGTACTATTGCTCCAGCCTCCCATGGGGTCACTCTTGACTGTGCTCGAGAGATCATTATGAGATGCCCGGACTCAAACTCCAGTCAGCCGCGTGCAAGGCAAGCGCTCTTCCCAGGGTGCCGTCCTCAGATTCTTCTCCATTAGCAGCGAGGCCTCTCAAAAACCTAGACCTAGTCTCCTGGGGAGTACTGGGGAGACTATCACTAGGGGGCACAATTGTTGGATTGAAGGAATTACAATTTTTCAAAATATTGTCAAGTCGTTCTCTAAGTGGTGATATTAATACTCTATAGGCAGTGTATGGTTCCCACAAGTCTTTACTACTGACACTTGTTTTTATAGCTTTCATTTTGCTCCATCTGAAGGTTGTATAGTATTACGTGTTCTTTTCTATTCTCATATTTTCTTTATTTCTAGTTTTTTTGGGTTTTTTTTTTGGGGGGGTGGCTGTCACACCTGGCAGAGTTCAGAGGACCTCTCCTGGCCAGGGCTAAAATCAGGGTAGCCCACAGACACTGCAAGTGCCTTCCGTGCTGTACTATCTTTCTGGCTCTTTGCTTTTTGGTTTCCCCTTTTTTTCCATTCTTCCTTTGTCTTCCTTCCTTTCGTTCCTTTTGGTATTTTTCTTGGCTATTCCTGAACCTTTATGCGTTCATACAGATTTGGAATAATTTTGTCTAGCACCATGAAAAACCTATGTTCAGGTTATCCTGCAATGTGGCTGTATTGACGATTGACATCATGAGCAAATGCTAGCCCCCCACCCCCCGCCCTCTTTATCTAGGGCTTCCTTTACTTTCTCTGAATAGCTGTTCATTCGTTTTATTTTATTCTATTTTATTTTGGTTTTGGTTCACACCCAGAAGTGGTCAGGTCTGATTCCTGGCTCTTTGCTCAGGGATCGTTCCTGGTGGGGCTCAAAAGATCATATGGGATGCCAGAGATCAGCCATGTGTAAGGCAAGTGCCCTACCCACTGTACTGGTCCCTAGAAGCTCTTTTTAAAGTAGTTTCAGTGCCCAGCAAAACTCAGTGGCAATGCAATCTCTCGCTCCCATAGCTCCCTACCTCCGTGGCTTCTCTGGTCCCAGCATCTGCACATCTGCACCCCTCAGCGGGGGCATCTATGAACTCATGAACCATCATGATTCATTATGGCCACCCAAAGCCCAGCTTACCCTGGGGGTATGCTCTGGGTCTGTGTGTTCTATGGATTTGACAAACAGGTGACTTGTACTCAGTTCTCTGCCTTAGCCTCTGTTCCTCCTCCAGCCCCGTGCCACTGATATTTTCCCTGTCTCCAGACCTTTACTTTGTCCAGAAACTACTGGCTGGACTTATAGGGCCTGTGGTGATTTCAGACAGTCACTCAACAGAGCATTTCAGGTTCCTCCCTGCTGGTAGTTCATTTCTTTTTAGAGATGAATACTGATCCTTTGTCTAAATGGGCCAGTTAATTCACTCAAACAACATCTTGGTTGTTTCTAAGTCCTGGCAATTCTGCCTAGAGCTGCAATTATTTTCTGCATGAAGATTTTTTTTTTTGTTTTTAATAAGAACATTGGTATTTTCAGCTTATCTGGCTGAATACCAAAGAACATGATTGATGGATCATATGGTATGGGTATGTTTAGTCTTCCTTACAGTATAAGACATTTTAGGGGCAAAAAGAGCTCAGTGAGCATGCTTGGTGTGCAGGAGGCCGGGGTTCAATCTCCAGCATGACATGGACCCCCCAGTACAGAGCCAGCAGTGACCCCTGGATACCAATGGGTGCAGCCCTTGCATGTAACACTTTAAACATGTTTTAGAAATTTGAGGAAATAGCACAAGGGTCAGGGTACATGCTATATATGTCTTACCTTGCTTCAGGGCCCAGCACCATGTACCCCACCCCCCAAGTAGAGCTCAGGAGCCACAAACAGTCAAATTGTCCCCTGTGATCTCCAATACTGCAGGACCAAGGCAGTTCCACATCTCTGGGCCCTTACACTGAGTTCCTTACACTGAGTTGTCTAGCCTGGTTGGCTGAGAATCACAAGGAGTGGCCCTTAGGACCTAGAGCACTGTTTTGGAGGCCTCTGACACACCAAAAAAAAGATTTTTTTCCCATTTCTTATAATTTTATTTATTGAATCACCACGAGAGCAGTTACAAAGCTTTAGGGTTTAAGTCTCGGTCATACAATGAAACACCCGTATCTTCACCAGTGCCCACTATCTACCACCCAAACCCCCAGTATATCCTCATCCCAACCCTCCCCCTTCCTGTGGGGCAGATGATTTCCACATTACTCTCTCCCTACTTTGATGACATTCAATATTTTTTTTTCTACTTTAATGGTGAAAACACAATTCTTTGCATCTCTGGACACTTTCCATTGCAGGCTGTAATGAGCGAGAAAATGTTTTTCTTTTTTCTTTTTTTTTAGGATTATTAGTCTTGTGACTGTGATGATTGCATCACTTTTTTAAAAAATTATTATTAGTGAAACACCATGAGGTACAGTTGTAGATTTACAATTTTTTGTGCTTGGGTTTCGATTATACAATGATCAAATACCCATCCCTCCACCAGTGCCCATTTTCCACCACCATGGATAATATCCCTCCCACCCCCATCTCCCCCATCCCACCCTGCCTCTGTGGCAGGGCAATCCCTTGTGTTCTCTCTCTCCTTTTGGGTGTTGTGGTCTGCAAAAGAGGCTTTGAGTGGCAAACATGTTCAGTCCATAGTCTACTTTCGACATGCATCTCCTCTCCTGGGAGGATCCTCCAAATACCCTTTATTTGGTGCTCCCTTCTCTATCTGAGCTGCCCTTTCCCCTAGAATGCCCGGCTGGCCTCTAAGCTATGGAGTAATCCTCCTGGTGCTGATCTCAGCTATTCTTGGGTATTAATCTCATATTTTGTTACTTTATATCCCCCAGATGAGTGCAATCTTTCTATGTCTATCCCTCTCTTTCTGACTCATTTTGCTTAGATGATACTTTCCATGTTGTACCACTTGTATATAAATTTCATGACTTCAAAAAAGATTTTTTTTTAAAAAATAACTTTCTGAGAAGACAACTAGCAATTTTTTTTTGCCAAAAATAGTAATAAGAAGTCACATAATGGAGATGTTACTGGTGCCCATGTGAGCAAATCGATGAACAATGGGATGACAGTGTTACGTATCATTAGATGTGTTACACTTTTAATCTTAGTTGTCCTTTTGGTGATAGGCTTCTGTAACTCAAAAAGCATTCAATAAGAATCTAGGACTGGAGAGATAGTACAGTGGGTAGGACTCTTACCCTGCCTGAGAGAGACCCAGGTTTGATCCCTGGTACCACATATGATGGGCTAGAGTGATAGCACAGAGGATAGGGCGTTTGCCTTGCCCACAGTCGACCGGAGGTTCGATTCCTCTGTCCCTCTCGGAGAGCCCAGCAAGCTACCGAGAGTATCCCGCCCGCATGGCAGAATCTGGCAAGCACCCCGTGGCATATTCGATATGCCAAAAACAGTAACAACAAGTCTCACAATGGAGACGTTACTGGTGCCCATCGAGCAAATTGATGAACAATGGGACAACAGTGCTACAGTGCTACCACATGTGACCCCCTGAGCAGCCAAGAGTGATCCCTGAGCACATAGCCAGGAGTAAACTCTGAGCTTAGCCATGTGTGCCCCAAACTTCCAAACCAAATAAAACACAAACAAAAGACATTCTATTGATTTATGTAATAGGATGATCTTATATTTGGTAATCCTGCTAAACACTCCTATTAAGGGTTTTTGCCTTGCACACAGCCGACCCCGGGTTCGATCCCAGAATCCCATATGGTCCCCCAAGCACCGCCAGGAGTAATTCCAGAATGCAGAGCCAGGAGTAACCCCTGAGCATCACTGGGTGTGACCTAAAAAGCAAAAAAATTAAAAAAATTTTTTTAAAACGCTCTATTTAGCCTAATACTTTGCATTTAAATTCCTTTAATAATTTTTTTTTTTTTGCTTGTTGGGGCTCTAAATCTGCACTCAGGAATTTGGAATCTGCACTCAGGAATTACTTCTGTCAGTGCTCAGTGGATCATATGGGATGCTGGGAATCGAACCTGGGTCAGCCGCGTACAAGGCAAACACCCTACCTGCTGTGCTATTGCTCCATCCCCACCTTTAATTCATTTTATTTATTTTTGTTTGTTTGTTGGAGGGGTCCTGTTATTATTTTTATATGTGTTTGAATGAGAGGTTTAACGTATGAGAATAATCTCCTTGCAACTAATCATTTTACCTTACTGGAATCCACCTGGGCTATTTATTCCTATTTACATTTGATGAAAACTGATCTTAGTTTAATCCCTGAAGACTAATAGGATCTAGAAGACTAAAGGAACCAAGAACTATGGGTAGTTTCTTTTTTAGAAACAAGTGCCTTTGGCCTGAAATTATTTAGGAACTTTTTTTTTTTTTGCTTTTTGGGTCACACTCGGCGATGCACAGGGGTTCCTCCTGGCTCTGCACTCAGGAGTTACTCCTGGCGGTGCTCAGGGGACCATATGGGATGCTGGGAATCGAACCCGGGTTAGCCGCGTACAAGGCAAATGCCCTACCCACTGTGCTATCTCTCCAGCCCCAGGAACTTTCTTTTTAACATAGCAGTCATCATTTTAACTGACCACAAGAGGGCAGTAATGAATTGAGAACGGGAACAATATACTAAGGTTCAAAGGGCCATCTGGTCTCCCAGAGAAATCTGCTGGATGGAGGTTATTGCTCGAGTAACCTCCATCACTGCTCTGTAGGGCACAAAACACAAAACAAAAAGGCAATTTTTCTGTTTCTGGCTAGATGGACCCCGAGGGATTGGAGATATAGCTCCACATAGAGCTCTTGCCTTGTACGCGTGATGCCCTGTGTTAGCTTCCTGGCAACACACACACACACACACACACACACACACACACACACACACACATACACACACACCATAAGGGCCCTGAGATTAGGAAAAATTAAGAACAGGGCTAGGAACACAGCTCAAGGGCCTAGTGCACATGCTTTTTTTTGGGGGGGGGTGTGGAGGAAGGGTTAGATCACATCCAGTGAGGCTCAGGGTTTACTCCTGACTCTGCTCTCAGGGATCACTCCTGGCAGGGCACAGGGGAGTCATATGTATTGCCAGGAACTATACTGGGATTGCGTCACAAATGCCCTACATGCCGAACTATCTCTGCAGTCCTAGACATGTGTGTCTGTAGGAGCCCTGGGTTCAGTCCCGGTTCTGCATGGGCCCCAAGCTGCCCTGGCATTGTCAATTGTTGGCGCTCTTGGCCCTGCAAAAAGAAACTTGTCTAAATAAAGTATCTCAGTCTATAGAAAATTTGGAGTTTTATTTTTTCACTTAATCACTTAATCACTTAACTTCCCGTTAGTCGTCGATTTGCTCGAGCGGGCGCCAGTAACGTCTCCATTTGTCCCTGTCGCGTGCTAGTGTAGCCCAATGGCATCTGTTCGCTCCGGGAACATGAAGGGCCTCAAACCGATCGTTCATGATCTTGACGAAGAAGTCTGACCATCTGGTAGGTGGGCGGCCACGCGGTCTTTTGACATCCCGTGGAATCCAATCAGTAACAGCTCTAGTTCAACGGTCGTCTTTAAATCTCATTACGTGACCAGCCCAACTGATTTTCGACACCTTGGCAAAATATTTTTTATTTATTTATTTATTTTTGCTTTTTGGGTCACACCCGGCAATGTACAGGGGTTACTTCTGGCTCTGCACTCAGGAGTTACCCCTGGCGGTGCTCAGGGGACCATATGGGATGCTGGGAATCGAACCCGGGTTGGCCGCGTGCAAGGCAAACACCCTACCCGCTGTGCTATCGCTCCAGCCCCGAAAATTTGGAGTTTTAAAATAGACCTCTTTGATTCTCAAATTCACTTTTTTGGTACAGGTACACTTTTTTCATTCATTCTTTTGAAAGCAACATGATGGATTCCAGACTCTGGGCTGGGAAGGTGGGTCAAGGAGTTAATGTGCATGTTATGTGTTGTGGGAAGCCGGGTCCAGCCCTGGCATTGCATTGGAACCGCCGCCACTGGATGTGGCCCCTTCTCCCTCAGAAAATGGATTCAGCCTCTAGAGTCAGCCCATTTTGATGACAATTCTGGCCTTATCACATACTATGACCATCAGTGCGCTCTGCCTCATTGTCTGGTGTGTGCATGAAATATTAGGGTTTACTTCATGAATGTCACCAAAACAAAATGAGACAATGGTTATGGACTGTTTGGAACAGTATCTGGTACTTAGAAAGGACCTAATGGAGTCAAGCTGATGTTATTTTTAAACTCAAATAGTATTTAATAAGTGACTACTGTGTTCTAGTTGCTACAGTTGTAGGATCTGGGGATAGAATAATTACATACACACACACACACACACACACTCACACACACCAGCCTCTTGCACTCTTGCAGCTTGAATTCTAGGCAAAGTGACTGACAATAGACAAAAGAAGAAAAAGAGAGGGTATGGTGCTGTTAGCAGGTCAATCTGTACCTGTGAGGCAAGTGCATCAGCAGCCTGATGACACCGTCAGACTTCCAGATACCCCAAAATTGCTGCTGTGCCTTTGGCCAAACCACAAAACTTGGGGCAAAGTTTACCAAGAAAGTAAATGGCGAAAAATTAGGTATGTGGGAGACACACCCACAAACCAACTCCGGCTCAGCTACATAATTGGAGGCTTGGCCTCTCTGGTTCCTGATCGAACTGCTTAACGGCCATGATCCAAGAGACTCAGAAACGAATCTCAGAACCCAAAGGCTTTTGGCAGAAATGCGTCCTGTTCCTGCAATAGGTTACTGGCGCTGGGCCACTCCAGGTGGGAATAAGTTTCATGCCTTGGCCTGTTCCCCTTGGCGGCCCAGTGACCGCCATCCTCCAGAGGCCACTGGACAGTCAGTTTGGGCCTGCAGTGACGAGACACACAGGGCCTCACCAGATGGGGGTGGAACCATCCCTTTCCTCCCCATCCCAGCAAGACCCTGAGTCGCAGCCTATAAATGGCCTCTCTGGCTCTTGATCAAGCTGATTAATGGCCATGATCCCAGAGATTCAGAAACAAATCTCAAAACCCAGCGGCTTTTGGCAGAAGTGCATCTGGACCGCATACAAGGCGGCCACCGCCTCAGAGCTTATTGGAAAGCCAGGCATGAGCCGGTGGTGACAAGGCAACTACAGTCTCATGGGAAGGGGGGGCGGCACTGGCTCGTCCTTCACGCCCTACCGAGGTCACGAGTTGCCCCCCACAAGTAGCTCTTCAGCACAGCCATAACACCAGACGCACAGAAACCAATCTCGTAATTATCTGGCTTTTTGCAGAAATCCAAAATTATATGATTTTGACATTATATGATTCTCATAACCAGCTACAAAAAACAAAGTAGTTCACAATGCCTTTTCAGCAATTCTGATTGTTGGGGGGGAAATTCTAAACAATAATGGTGCATCTTTCGTTGAAATAATGAATGTAATCAATGTAGAGAAGAGTTAAGTGGAAATCATCTGCCTCACAGGCATTGGGAGGGGTGGAAGGGGGGTATATAGGAGTTCTTGGTGGTAAAAAATGAGTATTGGTGAAGGGAGAGGTGTTTGATCATCGTATGACCGAGACTTAAACCTGAAAGCTTAGTAACTTTTCCCACAGTGATTCAATAAATAAATATTTGCTCGAGCGGGCCCAGTAACGTCTCCATTGGAGACTTTTGTTGTTACTGTGTTTGGCATATCGAATACTCTCGGTAGCTTGCCGGGCTCTCCGAGAGGAATAAATATAAGAAGAAAAATAAATAAATTAATTAAATTATGAAAAAAAAGTAAGGTGGAGTTCATGCCCAATTCAATCAGCTAATCAGTGGCTGAATAAATAGCAGTACTCCTACATAAAAAAAAAAAAAGAAAAGTCTTTATTTTTCTTAATACAAAGATAAGATGATCAAAGTAGATAGGACAGGGCACACTGGATTGTAAAACAAGCCATTTAATTGGGAACTTCAGAGAAGACTGGGTTGTGTGACATCCAACACAGAGCTGGTGAGGTGTGAGTATGTGGACATGGCAGGAAAGCATAAGGGAATGAAGAGTGAGGGTCCCCCCAGAAGCAGAGGGGACCCATGCAACAGGCAGGGAGTGAAGGACACTATTAAGGGAGGCAGAGTGGGGGTGAAGGGGTGGGCGGCTGTTAGGGCAGGTCCTGGAGGCCCAGTGGATGCCATCAAGGACTGAGAAGTTCTGGGCGGTTCTGAGCCAGGGGGTGACTGGCCTTCTGTGTGCAAAGCTTCACTGGCTGCAAGATGGGCTGAGTTTGGGCTGGTGGCTGCTGCAGTAGGATGGCAGGAAGCCAGGCTCGCCTGCAAGCCAGGAGTGCAGGGGCAGGGACAGATTCTAGGTAAATTCTGTTTGGGGCTTGGGGATTTTGATTGGTTTTGGACCACACCTGGTGCTGTTCAGGTTTTACTCCTGGAACTGGGCTCAGCGATCACTCCTGGCAGTATTCAGGGAACCATACATGGTCCCAAGTCAGCAGCAGTGAGGCAAGCACCTTAACCTGGGTACACTCTGTCCAGTCCTTTATTATTATTATTTTGTTTGGGTAAAGGTAAAGGCCCTCCCGTTGTTTGTCGATTTGCTCGAGCGGGCCCAGTAACGTCTCCATTGGAGAATTTGTTGTTACTGTGTCTGGCATATCGAATACTCTCGGTAGCTTGCCGGGCTCTCCGAGAGGGGCGGAGGAATCGAACTCGGGTCGGCCACGTTGGCTGGAGCGAGAGCACAGCGGTAGGGCGTTTGCCTTGCACGCAGCCAACATGGCCGACCCGAGTTCGATTCCTCCGCCTCTCTCAGAGAGCCGGCAAGCTACCGAAAGTATCTCGCCTGCACAGCAGAGCCTGGCAAGCTCCCCGTGACGTATTCGATATGCCAGACACAGTAACAACAAAAGTCTCCAATGGAGACGTTACTGGGCCTGCTCGAGCAAATCGATGATCAACGGGAGGGCCTTTACCTTTTTTGTTGGGTGGTTCTGAAGCTGTTTTGCTGACAGACTAGATGTGATGCTAAAGACAGCTCTAGGGCTTCCTGGACCCACAGAGAGTGGAGTTATCCCTCTCCTTGGCCTCTACACCGGGAACAAAAGTGTCCCAAAGGGGCTCAGGGCCTCCAATTTGCCTTTGGACGTGTTAGCTTTGGATGTCTCCTCCACTTTGGCTGCTGAAACTCCAAGCTGGGAGGAGGGGAGGTGTGGGATTGGGCTGAGATGTGGATCTGTCTGCAGCTCTGAGCAGACCTCACCATGGCCCACACAGGGTGGCCATGGAGTGTTGCCCCGGATCCAGGGTTCGGGTTCTCCCCTCTTCACTTCAGCTGTGCCCTAGTGAGCCTGCTGCAGACAACTGACCCTGCTCTAAGGGTCTCTGATACAAGTCTGGGCCTCCACACTCCAGGCAGGTGGAAACAGCTCCCTCCTCTCCACTGCTCCATCAATGCACTGAGGCCACAGCCAGTCACAGATGAAGGCACACCCTATTTCCGGTTACCCATTAACCAGCACCCTGGCCTCTCCCCTCACAAAGCAGGCTCCTGTCAGTCCAGGGAAGGAAGCTGGGCTCCTCACTTGTGTCCACTGTGACGAAGGAGGGCTGGCTGTGGGAGATCCTGTCTTGAAAATTATGTAAAGGTAAAGGTAAAGGTAAAGGCCCTCCCGTTGATCGTCGATTTGCTTGAGCGGGCCCAGTAACGTCTCCATTGGAGACTTTGTTGTTACTGTGTCTGGCATATCGAATACTCTCGGTAGCTTGCCGGGCTCTCCGAGAGGGGCGAAGGAATCGAACTCGGGTCAGCCATGTTGGCCGCTTGTAAGGCAAACGCCCTACCACTGTGCTATCGCTCCAGCCCTGTATATTTAGTTTTTGTTTGTTTGCAGGCCACATCCTGCAATGATTAGGCCCTATGCCTGGCTTTGCACTCAGGAATGACCCCTGGTGGTACTGGGGAACCATACGTGGTACAGGGGGCCCTTGTGGAGACATGCAAGGTCACCTCCTGTACTACCTCTCTGGCCCTATTTTTATTTTTAGTAGAGGTCATCCCTGTGGTGCTGGGGGTTGCCCAGTGGTCAGCTAGTGGTGCTTGGGGTACTATGTGGTTCTAAGGATCGAACTCGGGGCCTCCACACAGACCAGGCATGTGCCGCACCACTTGAGCCATCCAAGTGCTGTATCACCTGAGGACCATAAATCAGTTTTTGTCATATTTATGTTTTGATCACACCATGTGCTTAGGGGCTGCTCCCAGCCAGGTGCTTAGGGAACCCTGCGGTGCCTGGCCTTAAACCGGAGTCAACCCCTGCACAGCATACACTAAGCCCTCCAGCCTCACTGTCTCTGGGCCGAAAGCACATGCTTTGCAGGCAGGAGTCCCTTGGGGTTCCCTCCCAAATGCTATAGTTTCCCTGGTACCACCAGGTACAAGGGGAGGTGGCTCAAAGGATGGAAGCACATGCTAAACTTTTGGAGCCGCTGGGCACCAGGCCAGAAATGGCCCCAAATAAAAATAAATAAATCAAACCACCCTCAGAACGCAAGCTAGATGGTCATTAAAAGATGAGTAGGTGGCCAAAGGTGACCATCTATGCAATGAGTAGATGACCTAAGATGGCCATCCATGCAATGGACACGTGTCAGCAATCAAGAAGGAGGCATGTCTAACCACACAGTGTGGCTTCCTAAAGCTCCACACTCATTGAAGGAACTGGACTCAGTTGTCACCCATGGGGGTCGAGGAGGTGACTCCACGGCAGAGCACTCACCTGGCATGTATGAGCCCCTGGGTTCCATCCCCAGCACTGAAAAAAAAAAAGTTGGGAGAGGTAGGGACTGAGGTACAGGTCTTGCATGGGACTGACCCTGGTTAGATTCTTACCCCTGGTTCCCTGAATATCACCAGGTACATCCAGAAAGCATCAAGATGAGTCCTCAGTCATCCCAGTACTGCAGGCCACAACAGCGCTGTGTCGTGGGCCTTGAATGAAAACATTAGCCCATTGGTCGAGAATGACTGGAGAGTGGCCCCCAGCGTCCTAATTCCTCTCGGAGGGTCCCATTACTTATTGTAAGATTTCACTGATAAGAACATTTGAAAAAAGGTAAAATACTAGCACTAGAAAGGTCTATGGATTTCTAGTAACATCCAAGCAGCCCCAGTGCCTGGGACAGATGAAGGAGGCTTTTTTTTTTTTATGTAGGAGTACTGCTATTTATTCAGCCACTGATTAGCTGATTGAATTGGGCATGAACTCCACCTTATTTTTTTTTCATTTTTTATGATTTTATTTATTTATTTATTTATTTTTGGCTTCTTTGAGTCACACCCGGCAATGCACAGGGGTTATTCCTGGTTCTTCACTCAGGAATTACCCCTGGCGGTGCTCAGGGGACCATATGGGATGCTGGGAATCGAACTGGGGTCAGCCGCGTGCAAGGCAAACACCCTACCCGCTGTGCTATTGCTCCAGCCCCTATAATTTTATTTATTGAATCATCGTGAGAGCAGTTACAAAGCTTTAGGGTTTAAGTCTCCGTCATACAATGAACACCCATACCTTCACCAGTGCCCATTCTCCACCCTCCAAAACCCCAGTATACCCCATCCCACACCCTCCCTCTACCTGTGGGGCAGATGATTTCCACATTACTCTCTCTACTTTGATTACATTCAGTATTTTGACACCAGACCCACCATTATTATTTGAGATTTTACCCCAACACTCAAATCTGCTGAAAAGGCAACAGTAGACAATTTGTTTTCTATTGCTGGTTATGAATAACATATGATGTCGCATGGCTGCAGCAGTGGCTGCACGATTTGGAAATTCTGAAATTTTAACAATTAAATCTGGAGGAATTTCTGCCAAAACCTGCTGGGTTCCGAGATTCGTTTCTGAGTCTCTTGGATCATGGCTGTTAAGCAGCTTGATCAGGAGCCAGAGAGGCCGTTCGTGGGCGGCGACTCGGGGTCTTGTTGGGACAGGGAGGAAAGGGTCAGCTCCACCCCCATCCTGTGAGGCCCCGTGTGTCTCATCACTGTGGGCCCAAACCTGACTGTCCAGTGGCCTCTGGAGGATGGCGGTCACCAGGCCGCAAGGGGGAACAGGCCAAGGCACGAAACCTATTCCCAACTGGGGTGGCCCAGCACCAGTAACCTACTGCAGGGACTGGACGCATTTCTGCCAAAAAATCTCTGGGTTCCGTGATTGGTTTCTGAGTCTCTGGGATCATGGCCATTAAACGGCTTGATCAGGAGCCAGAGAGGCCGTTCGTGGGCGGAGACTTGGGGTCTCATTGGGATGGGGGGGAAGGGCCGGCTCCACAACCATCCCGTGAGACCCCGCATGCCTTGTCACTGTGGGCCCAAACTTGACTGTCCTGTGGCCTCTGGTGGATGGTGACCACTGAGCCGCCAACAGGGAACAGCACCCTTCCCCCCTGGGGTGGCCCGGCGACAGTAACCTACTGCGCGTTCCAGAAGCATTTCTTCTAAAAGCCACTGGGTTTCAAGATTTGTTTCCGAGTCTCTGGGATCATGACCATTAAACAGCTTGATCAGGAGCCAGAGAGGCCGTTTGTGGGTGGCGACTTGGGGTCTTGTTGGGGTGGGGAGGAAAGGGCCGGCTCCACCCCCATCCCATGAGGCCCCGCGTGTCTCATCATTGCAGGCCCAAATCTGACTGTCCAGTGGCCTCTGGAGGATGGTGGCCACCAGGCCGCCAGGGGGAACAGGCCAAGGCACGAAACCTATTCCCACCTGGGTTGGCCCAGCACCAGTAACCTACTGCAGGAACTGGACGTATTTCTGCCAAAAGCTGCTGGGTTTCGAGATTTGTTTCTGAATCTCTGGGATCATGGCCATTAAGCAATTCGATCAGGAACCAGAGAGGCCATGCCTCCAATTATATAGCTGAGCTGGAGGTGGTTTGTGGGTGTGTCTCCCACATACCTAACTTTTGGCCATTTACTTTCTTGGTGAACTTTGCCCCAAGTTTTTGGAGTCTGGCCAAAGGCACAGCCACAATTTTGGGGTATCTGGAAGTCTGAAGGCATCACCAGGCTGCTGATGCACTCCCCTCACAGGTACAGAGTGACCTGCGGGCGGCACCATACCGCTGGATGAAGGGGGCTTTGACAGCAGAGTGGTAACGGGGAACTTCTTGGGTGACAAAATGTTCTCTATTGCAATCATGGTCATCACTTTGTAGGACCTTGGCTAGCACCTTGAGAGGAGGGGGAACATAAGCACATGTGAACGAGACCTCCATACCCCTGAGTTCAGAAGATAAAACAATTCTCGGGAGTCTCCATCCCCCACAGGAGAACGGAGTGGGATCAGCCTGGAAGGGACACGAGTTTGGGAGGAGGCCAAGTGGCCGTGGAGTCTCACAGAGGACCTGCGGAGAACAAGACGGTCCCCACTGTGAGGTTTCTGTTTATGGGTTAAGTCAAACCCGTGCCTTTTTGCTTCAAGTGACGGGCTCCTTCCTAGAGCAACTTCTAGGCTGTTGGCAGAATCAGAGGCCAGTTTTTGCCAGAGTATTAATCACCTATTACTGTCCCATTGTCTGCGGAATGCGGCAAGCAGCACACATGTATTATCTTGCAGTTACTTTTGTTTTTTGTTTTTGAGTCACACCTGGAGGTGTTCAAGGGCTTCTCCTGGTTCAGTACTCAGGCATCACTCCTGGTGGTGCAGTGCTTCCCCATGCAGAGCCCGCGCTCAGCAGCAAACTCTCTCTTCAGCCTGTGTGTGCACACACTTACACACACAGGGGCACACACATGTGTGTGCATGCACACCCACACTCACACATGTGCATGCACTCACATGAGTGCACACACTCACACACATATTCATGTACGCACAACCATACTCATACACACATGTGCACGCACACATTCACACTCACACATATGTGTGGGTACTACATGCTCACTCTCTCTCTCTCTCTCACACACACACACACACACACACACACACGGCATCAAACCCAGGGCCTCACGCATGCAAGCCAAATGCTCTATGGCTGCGCCTCCTCTCTGGCCTCAGCGCTGGTGGGTTTTTGTTTTTGTGTTTGCTTTGGGCCACACCTGGCTGTGCTTCTGGCTCTGCACTCAGGGAACACTTGAGGGACCCTAGGATCATGTGTCTGCCAGGGATCAAAGCTGGGTTGACTGTGCAAGGAAAGTGCCTTACCCGCTGTACTGTTACTCTGACCCCAGCACTGCTGTCTTATTTATTTACTATTTTCTGGCCATGCCTGGTGCTGCTCAGGGCTCTGCACTCGAATTACTCTGGCAGTGTTCGGGGGACCATATGGGATGCCAGGGATAGAACCTGGGTCTGCCACGTGCAAGGCAAGCACCTTACCGGCTGTGCTATTGCTTCAGTTTCTGTACTGATGCTTTAAAACAGGGTCTGGGTGTTCCTAATGGTTCTGAGGAGTTAAAGTGTGTGTGGAGTCAGAAATCCACACCCCCCCCCCCCAGGCAGTATTTTCTCAAACAAGAGCTGCCCTTGGCGGTTACCCTTCACCTGGCCCCAACTTCTGGACTTCAGTGGCCTCAGGCAGAAGCACATACCCAGCGCAGCCTCTGAGTCTTTTGCAAGCCGGAGCCTCTTTTCAGGGCTGGAGGCTGAGTCAAAGCTTTCCCTAGCTCCTTTCCCAACTTTCTCCCCTCTGTCCTCACCCGGCTTCAGAGGATGCACCAAGGCCATCTTCCCATCCGTACTTTGTTTTCATGTTTGGTTTTAGTTTAGGTGCTACACCAGCTGTTCTCAGGGCTTACTCCTGGCTCTGTGTTTAGGGATCACTTCTAGGCAGTGCCAGGGACTGAACCTGGCACTGTTCACACTGTATGCCTGTATGCACACCTCCCCCCCCCCACACACACACACATACACACACGTGTCTTACCGGCTGTCCTAGCTCGAGTCCTGTTTTCCCTTCTGTTAACTGGGCACTGTCCAAGACAAACCTTTAGCAACGTCTGGAACAAGGTCATCCCTCAGTGACTGCATTACCCCTCTTTACAGATGAGAAAGTTGAGCTTCAGGGGTATTAAGTAACTTGCCCAAGGTAATAGCCCTCTTAGGTCAAGTGTCCAGAGTTGAGTATTTGCTCTGTCCCCAAAGGTCTGTGTTTCACTGAAAGGTCCCCTGGATTTCACTGTCCCCTCTGCTGCTAGAATGCCTCCTTCCTCCTCTTCCAGGAAGTCTTTCTCCCTGCACTCCATTCTGCAGGCCCAGTTGAGGCAGAGTCAAGCTGAGCCTTCTCAGCAGACATCTCTTTCCACTCACACCTCACCAAGCTGTCACTGGTTTCGGGTTGACAGCATTCTCTTCTCTTCTGGCTGCCTGGCGCAGACTAGACCTCCACGAACCTCCACGAATGCTCCACGTCTGCTGTGCTTGTTGTGAGCCAGGCCCAGAGAGGAGGACAATCACGCTGACTGAGACAGCCCACCCGCTCCCAGCTGTCCGTGTACTCCAGAGCAAACACACTAGCACTTTCCTTTGGCCGGCTGCTGCAGACCGCTGGCCAGAACTTCCAGTCCTTTGGCTCTGCGTCTCACTTTTGCTCTCCACCCTCCCCCAAAGTTGGCGAGCCTGAAGCGTCCAGCAGCTCGTGTCTGGAAGAGGCCTCTCCTCTCCAGTTCACTTATTCCACGAATACTGACTCCACACAGGCCAAGCCAGGCCCCGAGTCTGCTGAAGGTAGGTAGGGGGAGAGGCAGCGGGAACTTACTGTCCAGGCTGGGGGATGGTCAACAAGGAAGCATGCGAGTGGACATGCAGCGGCACAGTCATTGTGAGGGGGAGGGCGCGGGGGCTTTGAAAGCGACTGAGATGGTATCAGAGAAGGTTCCTCTGAACAGGGCCACGTGCAGGTATGAGGAGCTCAGGTAGGGGAGGCCTTGGGCAAAGGGAACAGCACCTGCATGCTTAGAGAAGTGTTGGAGGCTGCAATGTGCAGGAACGAAGGTCAAGGTGGGTGGCAAAAGCTGGGGGACACAACTGGGGCTAGCAGAGATGAGGCTGCAGGGAAGTTCATGGATTTTTTATTTTTTGTTTAGGGTTGGGTAGTTTTGGGCCAAAGCCAGTGGTGCTTAGATGCTACTCCTTGCTGGGTACTCAGGGGACTTTGTGGTGCCGGGACTGAACTCAGGGTTCCCACATCAAAGCACATACTCCATCTCTTCGACCCAAGGAAGGACCTGGGACAAGTTCTTAGAAGTCCAGGTGACAGAGTGTGAGTTTGAAACTGTTCAACAGGATTTGCATCTCTGCTTGCTCTTGAGAGCTGGCAAATCTAGAGGGAACCCAGGCAGACCTTTTGGGGGTGAGAGCAAAGTTTGGAGGGCGGGGGTGGGGGGAGGATGTGTGAGAGGGAGGGGGAAGGTGATGCAACCAGAGCAGGGTGGTAGGTTCAGAGCGAAGCAGTCAGACTCCAGAGTCAGATCTCTTGAGGGTTTCCAGAAGTACAAAATCTTTATTGGCTGCTACCCCAGGCAATGGGGTGGGAGTCGGGGGCACCAGGAAGATTAGGGATACAAACAAATCCTCAAGCATGAGAATACAGGCAGAAAGCCCCCCTCCTACAGTTTCTAGGTGAGGGTGACGGGCTTGAGAAAGATTAGGAAGCTGGAAGCCCAGGTCACCTCCTTAGAGGGGACCTGAACACTGTCACACGTAGGAGCATCACAGGAACGTTGGGAGCTGGTACCCAAAGACACATGTTCCCCATGGCCTTGCAAGTGCTTCACATTGGGTTCCCTACTAGGAAGCCCCCCCCATCAAATGCAGGATTAGTCTGCTACTGGGGGCCAGGATCCACCATCCAGGGTGGCCGGGGCGGGGGGTGTTGGGAGGAGGAGTTCCTGCTCTTGGGGAAAGATGGGAGGGGGATCTTAGCCTTCTGCCACCTTCACCTGCTCTGTCCCCTCTGCCAACACAGGGGAGCTGCTGACCACTCTGCCCTCCCCAAGCCTGCCCTCAGGACCCCTCTCCGGCCCGAGGTCAGTCTCCAGCTCTCGCTGCCTCCTGAAGAAATGGGTCTTTTCAAAGGAGTTTTCTGGGTCACTCCAATGCCCCTGCCCTCTGCCCCACTTCCCCGAGAGAGCTCTTTTCCCCTGGGTGTTTGCAAACTCGACCTTGGGCCCATGAGGTTTCTGTACTGGAGGAACAGGGAATCAGTTCCTGGAGGCGCCTTTGGAAACACTCAGTGGCTACATAGAAGCTGGGACCTGACTGGCAGCTAGAGAAGCGGGTGGGCTCCAGGGGGCAGCCTGGGCAGTGGGCACCGACTGAGACCCTTAACAACTGCTCTGGTGACACTGATCCTGTGCAGCTCAGCCCTGGGACTGCCCCATTTGGTCTAATCTTTGTGGGGCCCCTGGGGATGGTGGCTGAGTCGCACTGTGCTGACCCAGTGGCCGGGTCGGCGCGTGGGGGTGACAGTCTGTGAGTGGAGCCAGCTGTGTGAGTGGGGGGAAGCAGGCTTTTAGGCACCTGACCTCCGAACGACCTTGGAGCGCCCAGCCGCCTCTGCGGTCCTCCCTCTGCCCCTCCTCACGGTTATTTTAGTCCGGCCTGACAGGCTTCGGCTGCCCCTACAGTCTGTGCTCCCCCCGAAGGCCGGACGCAAACCAGGCGCGTGATGTCTGCTTCGAGTCCCAACGGGTCCCGCTCTGGGCGCCGCATGTGGGAATGCAGCCTGGGGCATGGTGGACGCAGTGGGGGTCACTCGCCTGGGGGTTTTCCAGTGGTCAGTCTGGTCTCCTGCCCTGGGGAGCTGTCCCAGGCCTCCTTGCTGCAGCTGGGAGCGAGCACTGCCAGCTGTCTGCGGGCTGGAAGACCCCACCCCCAGGCTTAGCCGTCAGTGGACAGTCTGCATGACAGCGATCCAGGAGGGCAGAGTCAGGCAGACCAGGGGTCCCCGGAGACCTCTTTGTGGCCTCTGTTCAGTCACTCTCTCCAGGAAGCGGGGTAGACGCTTGAATTCTGATCCCCGACCCCAGTCCTGGGAAGAATGGGAAGGGATGGGGGGTGTCTCACTGCCTCGGGGGAGAGCAGCCTCCCAGGGGCCCCCAGGAGTCGGGCCCCTCAGGCTCAAGAGTCCCAGACTCGCCTGCTGCCCTGTGGGCCCTGAGACCGGAGGGGGGTCAGGGCACAGCTCCGAGGGCCTCTCCTGGGCTCTGTCCAGGGAAGACTTGCCAACAAGCCTCTGAGCGGGGTAGGGGACAGGGACAGCTGTGAGCAGGGTGCTGAGGCCAGCGGACAGGGAGGGGTCTTAGTGGGGTGAGAAGACCCGTCTCGGGGCCGGAGCAGGGAGCAGGCCGAGAGGCAGGGTCAAGCCGGGACTTGGGGGTGCCAGCTCAGAAGGCCCCGACTTCTGCGATGTCAGGGATCCAGGAGTGGCAGCGCCCTGTGCCCGGTGGCCTGGCTGCCAGCCCTGGGGAAGAGGCCCTAAGAGCAGGAACAGCAGAAAAAGTGGGGGACCTCACTACCCCAGGGGGTGCGGGGGAAGGGGACCGGAGGAGGGGTGCCATGAGGCTGCTCTGGGCAGCCCTGCCACCAGCAGCTGTGGGCAAGGGGGCAGCTGGCCTTTCCAGGGCCCGGGCCCTCCGGATAGAAGCTGCCCCTCGACTGGGCAGCAAAGCCCTCCGGGCAGGCTGGGCAGCGCCAGCGGCTCTGCGCACAGGTGCGGCTCGGAGGGCCGGGAGCGGGTAAGCGAGTGAGGAGGGACTGGGGGGCACAGGAACGGGCATCCTGCCAAGGAGGGCAAGCTGGCTGTTGGGGGCTGAGAGCCCAGGGCAGCCGTGGAGGAAGGCCCAGGGCCAGGCGGGGAAAGCCAGTGGCCCAGGGGGCGTGGGGCAGGGCTCCATCTCGGCTGCGTAGCTGTTGAGGTGGGAGAGGAGGCGAATCCGGACGGGGTCCGCGCGGCTGCTAGGCCCTTCGAGGACCCCCAGGTATCTGATGACCTCGGTGAGGCATTCCCGAAATCCGATGCTCCGGAAGTCCACGGCCAAGGCTCGAGCGTTGAAAAATCCTGCAAATCGAGGCATGATGATTTGCACACCAAACGGGTGGTGAGCACCCCACCTGTGGTCACCCACCCTTGGGAGTTCTGGACCACCTCCCCCGCTCACTTCCTGTAGCCCCGGTGTGTGCTACCTCACCTCTCCAAGCCTCAGTCTCCCCACTTACAGAGTGGGAAGAATCAGGACTAAGGAAATTTTCTGAGCTACAAAGTATCGCAGAATGTCAGGTTTTCACATGGTTCATGATGAATCCAGAGCAGCAACTTTTTGATTTTGCCCTTTTTGGGGGGCCACACCCCCGACCCCTGGCATTGCTCTGGGGACCCTAGGGGGTGCAAAAGACTGAACTGTGGTCAGCTGTATGCAGGACAAGTGTCTTAGCCCCTGTGCTCTTATCTCCGAGCAACTTTGTGGTCGAGGTGACTAGGTTTCTGCAGACACTTGCCTGGGGTGGCTTGGCCGTGCACACGGAGGTGCCTGCTGCCATGAAGGTCCCTCAGAGAAGGCAGCAGAGCGAACCGAGAAGGGTCTTGAGAGGCCCACAGAGCACAAATCCTAGCTCTGCTACTTACCTCCCCGGCCATGGACGTATTTCTGAATCACAGGAGTGGGACAAAGGTGCTTTCCTTGCATGCAACTGACCTGAGTTTGATCACTGGCACCCTGTAGGGTCACCCCAAGCACCTTTAGTGCAGAGCGGGGAGTAAGCCCTGCACTGTTGGTGTAGGCCCCAAGCAGAAACAAATCCCAGACGCGCTTCCATTTCTTTACTGTGAACTGGGCATGTCACAGAGCCTGAGGGTGACATGAGATGGAACGTGGCGCAGAAATGCTCAGTTAGTGAACAGTAACTCATTTGTATGCCAGGCCTCTGTGAGAAATGGAGTTTGCCAGCCCAACGGGCATTTTGGGGAGCAGGACTCCACTCTGGCTCTCAGTGGCTGCCCCGTTTGGAGATCCTCGCTTTGATTCTGGTGACACCAGGCCCCTGCTCCCCAGGGTCATCACTGAGGGCCTCCACCACCTGCACCCACCCCACCCCCTGCTCTCTGGGCAAAGACAGTGCCAGTGGGCGCTGGTGTCACGACCAGGGCAGCAAATACCTGTCCGGGGTTCTCAGTGGGGGTCCCCATGGAGAGCCTGTGTTCGCAGTTGGCCTTTTGGGGCAAGAGCCAGCTCCGGGGATCCAAACCCTTCACCCTCTGCATGTGCTGTTCTTAGTCAATAGTTGCTGAGTCCTTACTAAGCACTAAATTTACACAATCTAACTTTCGGTTTGTTTCCCCTCTTTTTTCTGAGGGGGCTCTCCAGGGACAAGCGGCCATCAGTTCTACTCCTGTTCAGGAGCCCATGTGATGCTGGGGATCAACTCCGGGGTCTTGCACATGCCAGGAACGCACCCTTGCCCTCTGAGCTCACCCCACGCCCTTGGCCCTGCATGATAATTCCCCATGAAAAACCCTCGTATTATTCTCTCTGTAGAGATGAGGAAGCTGAGGAATGGAGAGTTAAATCATTTGTCCATGATCATAAAGCAAGAGCCAGAGAGATAGTACAGCGGGTTCAGGGCTTGCTTTTTGCACGGCTCACCAGATTTAATCCACAGCACCACATATGGTCCCTTGAGCCCCACCAGGAGTGATCCCTGCAGGCTGAACCAGAAGTAAGCCCTGAGCACTGCTGGGTGAGGCCCCCAAGCCAAAATCAAAGCAAAACAAGAATTAAAGTGAGGAAGTAGCGTAGTCAGGATTCAAATCCATGCCAGTGTCTCAATTTTCCATCTCTTCATTAGCCTCAGCCAGAAAATGGTGATGCCAGTGACCCCACCCTGAGGCAGATGAGATAACATTCCTGAATGTATTGTGAGAATGGTCCCAGGCTACCACACTCAGCAGTGCTCAACAGCTCCTCCAAGCTCTGTGCTCAAAGGGGCAGAGGTTGTTTTGGCAGTGCTCGGGAACCATTCTGAGCTGGTTATTCTGGGCTCATTCAACGATCTCTCTAGTCCCTGAATCTATATCTTTCTTTTTCTTTTTTGGGGGTTAGGGGTTGGGCCATACTCAACAGTGTTCAGGGCTTACTCCTGGCTCTGTGCTCATGGGTCACTCCTGGTGGCTTTAAGGGGAACCATATAGGGTTCTGGGGATCAAACCTGGGTTGGCTGCATGCCAGGCAAGTGCCCTACCCTCTGCACTCTCTCCATCCTCAATGCTTTTATTTTCCTTGGATAAGATACTCATTAAGGAAGTTTGAAACATGCGTGTCTGCTTCCCACCCCACTACAGCTGCTGAAAAAGAGGACACTGGTGACTGGTGGCTGTGCATGCCTCGAGCAGAAGCTTTTAGAGTGACCACCTGCACCCGGGCTGCGGGGCACTAAACTTGTCCATTCCTACACTCCAGCCCACAGACCTATGCATGCCCCACTATCTCTGGGGTGTGACGCACAGCTCTGCCTGTCCCCAGATGCTGTTGTTACAGCCCAAGAAATGCCAGTCTAGACCACCAGACCTACACCACATTCAGGCTCAGAGATCTCTCTTGGCAGGCTTGGGGTACCTCACCCAGGTTGGCTGTAAGGAAGGCAAGTTCTTAACCCCTGAACTAGCTCTCTGGCCCAGAAGTCTTTTTATCTTTTAAATTTATTTACTTACTTATTTGTTTTTACGTCACACCTGGTGCTGCGCAAGAATTACTCTGGGTTCTAAGCTCAGGGATTATTCCTGGTGGGCTCAGGGGACCACATGTGATACCGAGCATCAAACTCTGATTAGCTGCATGCAAGTTCAGTGCCTTCCCCACTGTACTATCGCCCTGGACCCCAGAGTATATTTAAAACCATAGTTCATGGTCTTACTGGTGTGGACTAGCAGGAATAAGACACCTGTGTCCAGCTAAGCCTGGGATACATTGTAACTGTGAAGAGAGGTACCTGTCACTATAATCCTGCCAAGGGCACGACAGCCCAGGAGCAGAGACTCGGGAAAAGCTCAGGACCTTCCCCGAGTTCTGCTTGGGACCCCAGTGAGGATGACTCCAGGCTTAAAGCTTAATGAAGTCTGGAGAGAACAGGGTGTCGGGGGGAGTAGAAAGAAGATCTTGGAGGGGCCGGAATCATAGAACAGTGGGTTTGGCATTAACTTTGCATGTGGTTCACCCAGGTTCAATCTCAGGCATCCCATATGGTCCCCTGTGCACTGTCAGGAGCAGTTCCTGAGTGCAGTCAGGAGTAACACCTGACATCACCAAACAAAAACAAAGGAGGAGGAGGAGGAGGAGGAGGAGGAGGAGGAGGAGGAGGAGGAGGAGGAGGGGGAGGAGGAGGAGAAGGAGGAGGAGGAGGAGGAGGAGGGGGAGGAGGAGGAGGAGGAGGGGGAGGAGGAGGAGGAGGGGGAGGAGGAGGAGAAGGAGGAGGAGGAGGAGGAGGAGGGGGAGGAGGAGGAGGAGGAGGAGGGGGAGGAGGAGGAGGAGGGGGAGGAGGAGGAGGAGGAGGAGGGGGAGGAGGAGGAGGAGGGGGAGGAGGAGGAGGAGGAGGAACTGGAGGAGGAGGAAGAGAAGGAGGAGGAGGAATTGGAGGAGGAGGAGGAGGAGGAGGAAGAGAAGGAGGAGGAGGAAGAGAAGGAGGAGGAGGAGGAGGAGGAGGAGAAGGAGGAGGAGGAGGAGGAGGAAGAGAAGGAGGAGGAGGAGGAGGAGGAGGAGGAGAAGAAGAAGAAGAAGAAGAAGAAGAAGAAGAAGAAGAAGAAGAAGAAGAAGAAGAAGAAGAAGAAGACAATGATGACAGAAGAGAAGAAGAAAGAAGAAGGAAGATGGGAGGAACAGGAGAAGGAGGGGAGGGCTGAGAATCATTTGTATACAAGGTATTGAGGGTGGAGAGGGCAATGGCCAAAGAAGGAAGCCTTGGACTGGGGAATATTGCACGTGCAGCTCCTTTGGCTCCCTGCATAGCTTCATCCACTTTCTCTTGGGGGTGTCCCCAGGGCCCAGACCCAGCTCTTGGTGGCAGGGTCACTCTTGCCCCTGACAGAAGAGCATGCATGCCTACCTGCCCCGCCTGTGGCGTGGAGCATTTTCAAGTGATCAACCGTCATCTGGAGGACCTCGGCCTTCTCCAGCTTTGAGGAGCCCTGTGCACACAGGAGAAGAGTGAAGACACCCCCACCACTGTCCACTGTCCAGCCCAGATCAGGGTCAATACTGCAACCGACTCAAGGTTCCCACCCCCATCCCAACTCTACCACCGCCCTCGGTTGCAATTCCACATCTGTGGCTGTGCCCCATGGAACTGGCGGCTTTAGTCTGTCAGCCTTTCCCAGCACGGACCAGTAAAGGGCCAGGCTCCAGCTGGCCCTACCCACAATCGCCTCTGCACACTGGGGGTTGGGGGTTTCTGTCTGCCTTCTCAGATCCCTGGGCCCATCAACCACCTCAATCCCCACAAAATCTCAGGCCTCCCACCTTGCACTCTGAGGAACCACCTTCAGACACGTCACGCCCCCCACAGTGCAGTCTCTTCCTCTACCATGTCCCCTGGGAAGTATTTCCTGGCCTGCAGCCTCAGCTGCCCCCCAGGTGGAAGCTGAGGGTCAGATTCTCTCAGGAGCACAGCGGGAGAGCCCTGCAGGCTGTCTGGCATACCGAGGCCACCACCCCACCACGTCCCACGCCAGATGCTCACTCCCTGCGCATCTATTCTCTTTGTCTCTTTCTTGTTTGGGGTCACATCTGGAGTTGCTCAGGGAACCCTGTCATGTTCCCCGAGGGAACAGAACCCAGGGCCTCACTCAAGCAAGGTAAGTGCTTTTCTGCCAAGCCGCATCCCCAGCTCTGGAAATGCCCCTCATACAGGGGTCAGGGGTTGTTCCCACCTCTGGCCGGCCTCAGCAGCTCCCCAGGGTCTCAAGTACCCCCCCCATTACACTTCTCTGTTCCCCAAGATCCTCCCAGCCCAATGGGCATAATTGTCCCTACGCTTCAGGACTGGTTTTTAGTCTTTTGGGGGGCTGGGGTGCAGGGCCACAGCCAGCAGCACTCAGGACTACTCTTGCTCTGTGCTCAGGGCACCATGAGGTGCCGGGGACGGGCCTCCCAGGGAGGCGCCTCAAGCCCTGTGTTTTCTCTCCAGCCTTCATGGTCGTTCTGAGGGATCAGCTCAGTAGAGCGACACTCACAGAGCCCAGAGGACCCCATGATCCCTCCATAAACCTCAGTGTCCACTCCTTGTTCCTGACCAAGAGGCAGGTGACAGTGGGCAGTCACACTGTTCTGCAGCCGGCGGCTCAATGAGGGAGGTCACAGAAGTGGACCCCTGCCACCCCTATCACCCCTGCAGAGCTGCCCTGTGGGGGTCACACACCTGCTTCTCAAAGGCTGTGGGCACCAGGCGCCGCAGCTCAGACAGGCTGCTGTTGATGCGGTCTCGGCGACGCTTCTCGATGATCTGGAAGGCGAGGAAGAGGAGGAGTCATATGAGTGACATGGAGGCGCTTCTCCTCTCCCACGTCCACTGGACGGACGGATGGACATGGGCTCAGAGACGCCACCACCATGCGGGGGCAAGGACAGAAACCTGTTCGTACTCTACGCAGAAGGAAGTCGAGGTCCAGAGAAGGACAAGGGCTGGCGTAGGGTCGCACAGCAAGGAAGTGCACACCTGGGCAAAGAAATCCAATCTCAGTCTGCAGGGGTGGAAGTAGCAGTGAGCCCACCACAGGGCAGGGGCACCTGGAGGCTGGGGAAGTCCCAGCATTGTTCTCTCTGGCTCTGCAGGCCTTTCATCCACGCCGGCTCAGTCCACTTCACAATACTGGTGGCCAGCAGGGCAGAAACCAGAACTCCAACTTACGTACAAGATCCAGGGGGACAGCTGGACGTGGGGGGCTACCTGGCACTTCTTATTAGCGAGCAGCAGGTTGGGCCTGCTCTTGGCGGTAGGGGAAGAGTCTGGTATGGTGGGTGAACAGTGTGTGGGGGGCGGGGGCAGGGAGGCAGGGGGCGTCCCCTCTTCCAGCTTCAGCACTCTGAGGGCACTCAGAGCTCTGGCTCAGAGCCCCGCGAAGGGTCCGATATTGGGGGGCCTGGTACAGCATCCCTGCAGAGCTGAGAGCAGAAGGCACTGGACAGTAGGACTTGGCCCACTGGCACCAGGACCAGGATTCAAGCTGGGGGTGCAGTTCTCGGGGCTGGGGTCCTCCTCAGACACAGACACTCACCCCTCGGCGTTTCTTCCGGGCTTGCATCTGAGAGGGGCTGGGGGTGGACAGCGGCCTGGCCATCTGGCTGGGGTGGAAGAGAAAGAGGCTGATTTTTCCGAGCCCAGGGCCATCTCCCTGGCCTGGGCCGACCTTGAAGGAGGCCAGACTGTGGGCGGGCGGAGACCCTCCCGGGCAGGAGATACAGAGGCAGGCGTGGGAGGGTACTCTCCCTTCACCCCACAAGGCCTTCCCTGCAGGCAGGCAGCCAGGGGCCTTCCTCCTGCACAGCCTCACCCCTGCCCCCTCTCCCTCTCACCTGCCACTTGCCCGGCCCAGTCCCCCTGACCCTCTTTTGTCCCTGTTCCCCACCCTGACGTCACCCAAGCCCGTCACCCCATTCCTATTCCCCACAAGCCCCTCACCCTGCCCCTGCTCCTCAACCCAGCCCCTCATCCCTGGCCCAGTTCCCCATCGGTTTTCTCACCCCTGCCCCTGCCCCTCTCTCCAGCTCCTCAATACCGCCCCTGTTCCTCACCCCTGGCCCTCATTCTGTTCCGCACCCCTGATCTCACCCCCGCCCCTGCCTCTCACCCCAGACCCTCATCCCTGACCCAGATCCCCACCCCTTTCCTCACCCGAGCCCCTCACCCTGCGCCGGTTCCCCACCCGGCTTCCTCACCCCAGCCCGTGTTCCTCACCCCTTCCTCACCCCAGCCCCTCACCCCTGCCCCTGGCCTGAGCTCCAGCCCGGGGCTCCTGCAACCCGATCCCGGATTGCGGGTGGGCGGGGCGGCGGGGCACGGGCAGCCGCTGGGCGGGCGGGTTGGGTTTCAGAGGGAGCCGCTGGGAAGGAGCGTGGAAAGCGCAGACGCCGCCGCTTCCCACGGGCCGGGCGCGCCGGCCGCCCGCCCTCCGCCCGCGCTGCAGCTGCCGCCTCCTCCCACGCAGCGCGGCCGGGGGCGGGGGGAGGCGGCATCTGGGTCACAGGCCCTTCTGGACTCTGGGGACACGACCCTGGGCTCCCCAGAAGGCCCCGGGCCTGCCCCCAGCGCGGGCGTCCTGCCGCAGCCCCGCAGCCCCGCAGCCCCGGGGAGATTTGCTGGCGCGCCTCGCCCGCACCGGGGGGGTTCCCACGGGGGCAGAGGCCGGCTCCGTGGCTTGTCCTGCCCGGACCCTGACCCAAGCACCTCGGCCCCCGTAACGGTTTCCTGCATCGCAGGCTCCTGGGAGCAGAGGGGGCTCGCCTGCAGCGTCGAGGCGGTTTCCTTTGGTCCACACCCTGGAGCCCTATACAGGCCCCGACTGGACTGGATGGTCAGCTCCCTTGGGGAGACCGCCCCCCCCCTCAGATCACTCCGACCCGCGCCCTTGCCAATGCAGGCTCTCCTCTGCACCTCACACCTGCTCCTCGTCTCCCCTGGGGTCCCAGGGCAGTGGAGGTACCCCCAGCCCCCAAAGCCTGCAACTGAGCCATCTGATTTCTTCTCGGCCTTAACTCTCCCCGCTGAAACCGGCCTAGGTCATATCCGAAATGTTCTATCTCCCGCCTCCCTCTTTTTCTCCTGCTCTCACACCAAGCCTGTGTCACCTTCCACTACGGCCAAGAGTCTAGTTAGTGTTGGCCGCCTGAGAGACAGCTCAAAGGGCTCCTGGGAGGAGCTTTGCATGTGGGAGGTCTGGGTTTGATGGCCAGCACCATATGGTCCACCAAGTACTGTCAGGAGTGAACCCTGAGCACTTCTGGGGGTGCCCCCCAAGGAATTCAACATTGGGGGGGCCCTTGCACTCCCTTTGCTACCTACAAGCCTATCTGCTGTGTGCAGAAAAGTCACTGAAATGCAAACGTGATCTTGCCTCTACTCCTCAGTGGTTTCCCAGTGCTTTTAGGAGCACAGCCACCCCTACAGGTGCAACAGCTGGTCACCTAAATGTGACCCTCCTGGGCTCTGTGTGCAATGGCCTATAGATGCTCTAACTCTCCTTCCTGTGGTTGTACATATGGCCCTAGTTTAGAACTCTGCCATATCTACAATTCAAAATCTCAGTTCCTCTGCCTAGTAATGTCTTATTCTTCAGATTTCAACTCAAATGCCACTTTTCTTCTTCTTCTTCTCCTTCTTCTTCTTCTTCCTCTTCATTTTTTTGGGGGTGTGGGGCATACCCAGCAATGCTCAGGGGTTACTCCTGCCTCTGCACAATAGAGTGGTGCTTGGGGATTCTTGGGGGACCATATGGGATGCCCGGAATTGAACCTGAGTTGGCAGCATGCAAGGCAAATGTCTACCCACGGTACTATTGCTCCAGCCCCAAACACCACCTTTCTGGAGATGTGGGTTTGGCTTTTTTTTTTTTCTGACCTCTGTTCCTGACATATCCCTCCCACCTGTCTCCCCTGATCTAAACTCTCCTGGCATCCTTCATTCACGGCACTTTTATCCACACAGCCTCCTTTGCCTTGATATTAATTGATTATTTGGTTAATGTCTGCGATAGCACAGCGGTAGGGCATTTGCCTTGCACACAGCCAACATGGCCGACCCGAGTTCGATTCCTCCGCCCCTCTCAGAGAGCCCGGCAAGCTACCGAGAGTATCTCGCCCGCATGGCAGAGCCTGGCAAGCTCCCTGTGACGTATTCGATATGCCAAACACAGTAACAACAAAGTCTCCAATGGAGACGTTACTGGGCCCGCTCGAGCAAATCGATGATCAACGGGAGGGCCTTTACTTGGTTAATGTCTATCCCTCCAGTTCTTAACTGCACCAGGCATGCATCTGTTTCCTTCCCTTGCAGCCTCCAATCTCACAAGAGCTTCAGACATGGCCAAGCTCCCTCCTCCTGCCCTCCTTCCTGGCATCACTGCACACCAGAGAGGCAAGCACATGGATTATCTACATAGTAGACCTTTGGAATGGGGGCAAAGTGGCTTCCGGGACAGCTAGTCCTGGTACCTATCCTCTGGGCCCTGAAGACTGGGAACACTCACATCAACTCCTCAAAAGAGAAACTCGCAAGAGGAAACAGATCAACATTCATCAGATCTGACTGTTGTGCCCCTGGCTGTTTAACGCCACTTGGGAAAGTCTATCTCGCATCCAAAAACCTAGACAAGAAGGGCTAGTGAGAAGGGGGAAAGTTTCTGGGCCGGATGGCTCAGCCGGGTCAGGGCTCGGAGGGCCAGATCCTGAGATCTGCTGTGCAGGGCAGCTTGTTTACCAAGTTTCACTTGGGACCAGCCCTCAAAACCAAGGTCCACTAAGCCTTTGTAACCATCCCCACCCCCAACTGGATGAGGCCTCTCTCAGGGTATTGGGTTAGCACTGCATACGTCACTGACTCTCAGTCTGATCCCTCCTCAGGGACCATCTGTCGGAGGCTGACACCTCCTTTTCAGGGCCAGGCAGCTCTGCCATCGCCCTTACCAGTCTTCAGGTTGGCTGTTCCTTGTGACATTCTCTGACTCCCCAGACACCCATGCCTCCCAGAAAACCTCACTTCACAGTTTCTTCACTTTGTATATCCACCACCTAATGAAAGCCCATTTAACAGATGGGAATGCTGAGCCTCAGGGAGCTAGAGCAGCTCGTCCAGCCTCCGCAGCTGCTAAGGAACAAAGCCAGCATGGGAATTCATGTCTTCTACCCCCAAATTTAGCATTGTTTTCTCTCCTAATTCCAATTTCCGGTCTGTCTGAATAGCCCTCCTATCCTTTATCCCTAAAGCTCCCAAGAGCTGAGCCTGAGCTTGTCTCCAGGACTCTGGCCCCGACAGTGGGAGGAAGTGTGGGAGCTTCTTGTCTGAGTTGGAAAAGAGGGTCAATTTTTATAGACCCAGAGGAGACACACTGATCATCAAGGTCAGTGCCGTGGGCCTCAAGTGGTCCTGAGCCAGAATTCTGGGGTGGTCTCCTGGGAAAGGGGTGGAGCTTGCTAGGTGGTCTGGCTGCCAGTCCTGTCCACCATCAGTACTCACCCTGGATCCCCCAGGAGAAATCCCCTTGAAGCCTTTGTAGACGATCCCATTCCTTTTGCGTCAGCCAGAGGCCGAATCACAGTGTCCCCAGTGAAGGGATCAGGACAAGCATTTGTAAAATGAGTCAAATCAGAGAGCGCAAGGAACCTCTCTGCTCCAGGCCACACAGCAAATTAGAGGCAATTCTAGACCTGGAGCCAAGTCTACCAGCCTTTAATCCAATGCTCTTCCCAAAGCACCTCATGTATTCATCATTCCACTGGATGTATTTCATAGCCAGTACTTTATGATCTAGATGGCACTTCCACACACACCTTCTCAGGTATTACACAATAAGCCTTGTGAGTGCCAGTATTACTGGGGCTACTCTACAATAGGAAAAAATAACCATATGTGAAGTGGAGTGGCAGAGACACAGTTAAGAATCATGCCCACGGGCTGGAGTGATAGCACAGCGGGTAAGGGGTTTGCCTTGCACATGGCCGATCCGGGTTCAATCCCCAGCATCCAATATGTTCTCCTGAGCACCGCCAGGAGTAATTCCTGAGTGCAGAGCCAGGAGTAACCCCTGAGCATTGCTGGCTATAAACCAAAAAGAAAAAAAGTCATGCCCACTATAGGCCCGGTCTTCAGGCTTCTAGTCTTTGGGGATGGATGGGTGGGCAGCAATGCTCAGGAGTTACTCCTGGTGGTCTCAGGAAACCACATGGGACGCCAGGAATCAAACCTGGGTTGGCCACATGCAAGGCAAGTTCCTTACACACCGTACTATTTTTCTGGCCCTCAGACTTCTAGTCTTTTCATTAGACCAAAATACCTCTTGAACACATCCCCTTCAAAGATGGGTGGACCCTGCAGGAACAGCATTCATTGACCCCTACAGGAGCAGCATTCATTCTTGTGCCAAAGCAGGAAGCTGTGTACTTAAGATACATAAGCAATGGGATGAAGAGATAGTACAGCAGGTAGGGCATGTGCCTTGCATGCGGCCAACCTGGGTTCTATCCCTGGCATCCCTATGGTCTCCCGAGTCATCTTACATGCCAGGAGTAATTCCCGAGTGCAGAGCCA
The DNA here is from genome assembly GCF_029834395.1 of Sorex fumeus. NCBI lineage: Eukaryota > Metazoa > Chordata > Mammalia > Eulipotyphla > Soricidae > Sorex > Sorex fumeus. The sequence goes on from NW_026606104.1 coordinate 54,425,192, forward strand.
GGAGTAAGCCCTGAGTACTGCTGGGTGTGGCCCCCAAACCCTAAAAAAATTAAAAAGAAAAAAAAAAGACACATGAGCGCATCAAACCTGGCCTGCAAGCTGGTGAGGTATATGTATTTGCACCCCACTTTGGACTGCAGAAAACTGAGGTTTAGAGATGGGGGAAGACATTTGCCCAAGTTCATGGTGGTGAGAACCAAACTCAGGGCGCTCTGACTTCCAAGGTTCCTGCGTGCCTTAAAGCATTCAGGAATAGCCCAGAGACCCTAATCCAGTAAGTGACGTGACAGGTGCTCTGTGAATGCTTGTGAGGGGGAGGGGCAGGCATGTCTCTGGACTGAAGTCAGCTGTGCAGCGGGCTGTTCCAGGTAGGAAAGCCTTGGAGGTCTGTGGGAAGGGTTGCAAGGACAGGGCAGGCTGCGGCCACCAGACAGACATCCGCAGTGGCAACGGGGCACAGGCTTTTCTTTCAGTCTCTGAATGTGGGACTTTGAGTCCTGCCTTTTACAGGAGGCAGGGTGGGGGGTTCCTGGCTCCCCCGTCCCGTGGCCCTGGCCACTGTTTATCTGGCTCTCTTTGTCTATGAAGCTCTTCTTCTCCGAGTTCCCTAAGGGCAGAGCAGGCTACATCTGGGGCCCCCACGCCCAGCCGAGGGTCTGGGCCACAGCAGGCAACTGAATTGAAGCATTGATGTCTGCCTGGGGGAGGGTCCTTGGGTGAGTGCTACAAAGAGGGGTCTATAAGTCAGCCTCTGCCAGATGTCCAACAGCTTTCTCTGCTCTGAGGGGGTCTGCTCCTCCAAGAATCTAGACAGTCTCCAAAACTGGGCGCTGGCTAAAAGGGCAGAATGCAACAGAGGAAAAAGTGCTCACTGATGCTTTATGTCAGAGACCCACTGTCCCACCATCAAGATGCCCTCCCTGCTGGCATCAAGATGACATCTTCCTACTCGGGTGCCCTCACAGGCCACAGGTCATCTCTTCTCCTCTCTTTCACCCTGCCCATGGGCTTTGTGACCTGGTAGGTCACCACGTGGGCTGCTAATTCTTGGAGCACAGAAACCAGCCAGGATTAGCCTAGCTCTCTGGCATCACTTTTTTGCCTCAGACTCACAAACACCCAATGATACTGAATTTGGGGCCCCTCTCTACCTCCTGATTCTAATAGGCACAGACTCAGAGAACTTCTATACAGAGCAAGATTTTGCTAAACAGATAGGATTAATACGCTACAATTAAAAGTGTAGCTCAATTGCACTGTATGACCCCCCAAATTTAATATACAGGGTACAAGGGGGAACATCTACTGCCTTATCGCCTCCTAACATAAATGATACATAATTGGAAGTTGGTGGCATTTTTGTGGTTTGTGATAGAAAATTTATGATGGATAATAGACCCCCTGGTCTAAGACAACTGGGAATGACCGAAATGATGAAATGTCAAATGTCCTCCTACGAATGAGCTCTTCCAAATCTACCAGAATCAAGTCTGACTGAGCTGGGGGAGATTTACTGGTCCTCCCTTTCTCCTTGTCCCTGCACTGAGTATCGAACCCAGTACCTCATGCACACCAGGCATGCATTCCGCTACTGAGATGCATCATCAGCTCTGCCCTGAGGTGAAGAAACAGACAGAGAAAGGGACAGGAATGACCTGAGATTGCCAAGCTTTAGTGGCCTCAAATTCCCAGTCAGTCCCTGCTGCTGAATGCAGGTTCTGGGTACCACATGTCTGGGTGCCTGACACCAATAAAGTATTTATATGCTCAGGCACTGTGCTCATCCCGGCATTCCTCATTTGATTTTACCATAAGTCTCAGGAGGTCGATTCTGTTAGTTAAACTCATTCCACAGGCAAGGAAATGGAAACTCAGATGGTTCACAGAACCAGGAAGTCGCAGAGCCATGCAGTGTAGTGACGTTTCTTCTACAGGTACATATATATATATACATAATATATATATATATATATATATATATATATGGGAGGAGCTGTCCTCCTGTTGTTCATCGATTTGCTCGAGCGGGCCCAGTAACGTCTCCATTGTGAGACTTCTTGTTACTGTATTTGGCGTATTGAATACTCTCGGTAGCTTGCCAGGCTCTCTGAGAGGGGTGGAGGAATAGAACCTGGCTCAGCCAGGTTGGCTGCGCGCAAGGCAGACGCCCTACCGCTGTGATATATATATATATGTATATATATATATGTATATATATGACATTACATCTTAAACTCTATATAATTAGGGTGGGTTTATTTTGGCAACTGGGTCCCTTTGGCTACGCTCAGGGGTTACTCCCCTTGTGTATGATGATGCTCGGAAGACCATGCCGTGCTGGGGATTGCACCCTGGCCACCTGCATACAGATTAGGTATACACAAGCCCTCTGAGCTATGTCCCTGGCCCCAGAATAACTATGAAGTTAAAGACGTGGGCAGTAGGGTGGTACAAAGCCCTGGAATTAAAGTCTAGCCCTTCACTGGTCCCGGGCAAGCTGACATTCCATTTTTCAGTACCAAAAGCCTATTCCCAAAGTCCAAACTCCGCCCTAAGAGTTTGGTGCCCTTATATGATAGGGATACCCAGGTAAGGGTCAATCAAGTACGGAGATTCCGCCCAGGTCAGTGCAAAACTGGCAAGAACGGCGGCTCTGCTAAAGCAGTGGATTCGCAGGGGCTGGGGACAGGGGGGAGTGGCGCCCACGACCAGAGGGTTTTCAAAGATCTCGCAAAAGTTAGCACCCGGAGACCTGCGCAGAAAGACTGCTCACCAGTCGGACGGCAGACACCACCTGAACCCTCCTTCCTCCCCGCACCCCAGAGGGCGGAGAGCACATCGGACTGGACCCCAGGCCCTCGTGCGTGTAACTGCACACCCTGCACAGGGTCCTCCTCTCCCCTGTCCCCGGCCCAGGCCTCCCACGTCCACACCTCCACACACCTGCCGGGCTCTGGCGCATTGCCGGCTCTCCAGGGCTGTGCAGGTCCCTGCCCCCGGAGCCCGCCCGGCGCTCCCCATCCCACTCTCCCTCGGAGCACCTAGTCCCCCATCGCGGCCTTTACCTCAGCTCCCCCTCGCGGCCCACGTCGATGGGTCCGTCAGACTCGCTGTCCGAGCCGCTCGGCTCCCGGGGTCGCTTCATGCCGAGCAGGAGGACAGCCAGATCCCAGCCAGGTCGCTGCCGGCAGCTTGCAGGGTCCTGGTCTGGAAGCCGGGCCCCGCCCCGGCCCCGCCCCGGCCCCGCCCCGGCCCCGCCCCGGCCCCGCCCACTCCACACCAGTCCCCGCCCACTTCCGTCCAGGCCCCGCCCCTCCACGCCCGGCCCCGCCCCGGGGCGCCGCCGCCGCCCTTTCCCAGGGCCCTTTCCTGCGCCGCAGCCCCCGGCGCCCCGGCGCCCCCTCGCCCCCGCGGTGACGCGCAGGCCGAGCCGTGGGAAGGCCCCGGGCAGTCACCGCCCCCACTGACGGCTGGGAGGTCCGGCTCCGCTCCGCCGCCCCGGCCTCCGCACGCTGGGTGGCCTTGGGCAGGTGCCTTGGAGGTCCCCGGGGGAAGCACTGTCCGTGGTTCACTGCGGGGTGCTGGCCGCTGGTGGCCGCGCCTCTCGGTGATGCCGCAGACCCCTGCAAAGGTCGAGGCGGCGCGCTCCCGTCTCCCTCCCGTGTCCGCGGAGGCTGGTGGGGGAGGCTGTGGCCTGAGCAGCATCGAGCATCTCAGCAGCCTCCCCCATCGGGGTCGAAGCCAGTACAATCTGGGGGTGGGGGGCGAGGCTCAGGCCTGTGAGAGCGGATGTCAGTCCCCCCAGGGACAGCTGAAGCTGTGGCTGAACTTCCCAAGCAGGAGGGATCCCGGCAAGGTGCCCGAACGGCTGACTTGCCTGGTGGCCGGAGTCTCCTCCCGCAGTTCTCCCGAGTTGGAACTGTGTCCTGAGGCCAAGTGCAAGGGTGTCGGGATAGGGGCGAGGAAGGCCTGCAGCAGGGTTCCTGGAGCCGCCTTCCAGCCTTCCTTCTCTGACACCCTTTCCCACACATACAAAACAGACTCGGCTGTTCACTCCCCAGCAGCTGCCCTGCCTCTAGGGAGGGGGCTACAAAATATTCCTAGAGATTCTCTGAAGATCCCTCTGGCTCCAGGCTCAAAGAAGACTGTAGGGTTTCCAGCAGGTGGACTGGACTGGGTGGGAGTGGCCAGAAAGGTGGGCTTCATGGGCAAAGGGGAGAGTACCTAGTCCAGGTCTTGGCTTGTTTGTTTTGTGATTTGGAGGCTCCCTTCCCCCCCACCCCCCCAGTACTCAGGGCTTACTCCTGGCTCTGCACTCAGGGATCACCCCTGGCAGAGCTCAGGGGACTCTATGTGGTGCCAGGGATGGAACCTGGGTTGGTTGCAAGGCGAGCACCCTTCCTGCTGTACCATGGCTGTGGCCTTGCGGGGGAGGTCTTCAGAGGATGGGTCAAGTCTTTCCTTTGATTCAACTACTACCACATGGAAGCCCTCTTGTGCCTGGAGAATCGGGTTGGTCAGCCAAGGATAATTGCCTTGTTAGCACCACCACAAGACCTGCTTGGGGACACTTGATTACAGAGGTGGGAAAGAAAGTTCTCATGCACCCTTCTACGCATGTCCACAAGCATAGCCATATGGCAGAGAACACAGACATGTTTGGACATACACTGCTCCCCACACAAGCAGTTAAGCACAGACAAATGGAGTACCCATTGGAGTACCCAGAGCCATGCCCCATGCCCTTCTCTCCATGGTCTCCGTTCTCATGTCACTTCCGCAGGCACATACCAGGAGAGGGAAACCTCAACCTCAACCAAGATAGACCTGGCACAATCTATCCCCCCAGATGTCTGTCTGTTTTTGGCTTTTTTTGGGTCATACCCGTGCCAGTACTCAAGGGTTGCACCTAGCAGGAATAATTCAGGAATTATTCCTGGCAGAGTTAGAGGGACCATATGGGATGCTGAGGATTGAAACCAGGTCAGCCACATGCAAGACAAATGCCCTATCTGCTGTGCTCCAACGCTCCCCCAGGTATCTGTCGCCCATAATGATATGATAGGAACCGGCCATGGAGCTGATCTGTAGTGGGGAAGATCCAGGGTCACTTTGTGGGTATATTCATGTGAGTTACCCTGACTCATCAAAGTGGTATTCACAATTCAACAGGTGATGGGGAGTTCAGAACAGAGGTCTGGGTGATATGTTATTAGAAAGTCCGTTGGGAAGTCTTTGGAACTTGTGATATTTATTTATTTATTTATTTTTTTCTTTCGAGATGTCAGATTTTTTTTTTTTTTTTATAATTTATTTATTTATTGAATCACTGTGGGAAAAGTTACAGAGCTTTCGGGTTTAGGTCTCAGTCATGTAGATACCGAACACATTTCCCTTTACCAATACTCATTTTTAACCCCGAACCCCAATAGACCCCCACCTCCCACCCCTCCCAATTCTTATGAGGCAGATGAGTTCTAGTTAATACTCTATCTACTTTGACTAGATAGATTATTTCGATAGAAGATGCACAATTATTGTTTAGAGTTTATGACCCACCCCCCCCCCAATCAGACATGCTGAAACAGCGTTGTGAAATGATTTGCTTTCTACAACTTGGTTTAAGAATAAAATGATGTCGCGCGGCCGCAATAGCGGCCGCGCGGTTTTGAATTTCTGCTATTTTACTTATTGACCCTGGAAGAATTTCTATTAAAAGTTAGCTAGTTAAGAGATTGATTTCTGTGCCCTGGAGTCGTGGCCGTGCCGGAGAGCCGCTCGTGGGGGTCAGCTGGTGACCTCGGTGGGGCGTGGGGGACGGCCCACAAAGCCCCCCTTCCCATGAGGTCCCCGCCGCTTCCCCGAGCCCGGCTCAAACCCGCTTTCCACAAGGCTCCCGTGCGGCCGCCATCTTTCTTTCCAGAGAGGAGCGGGCGGGGGAACTTGTGATATTTAGAGTGGTGGAAGCACATGATTTACCCAGAAAAGAAAGTGTAGATGGGTGTCGGAGATGTGGCTTTGGTGGTAGACACAAAACTTCCATGTGAGCTTTACATGCATCTCTGGGAGGCGCTTGGCTAAAGAGCTCGCACTTGAGGCCAGAGGAATAGAAAAGGAGCTCAGAGCACCTGCCTTGTACGTGCAGGGGCATGAGTTCAAATCCTATATGCAGAGTGAGATCTCGGCAGCTCTGCTGTCTGAGACCGACAGCTCTGCTTTCTGCAGATCCTGGAGCCACAAGCCATTTCTGGCCACACTTCAGCTAGGTGTGTGTAAGCATCACAAAGAAAGGGGTGCGTGTAACCCCAGCAAGCACCACAGCAACAGTGATGTGTAAGACACAGTGGCCAGGAAGTGAAGTCCCTGGTGAGCACAGGTGTGAGCAGCGCTGTGGCCCCAGCAAACACCGCAACCATAATCCGTGTGCCCTAAGCAAGAGTGCCACCTCTGGCAAAGCACCCTAAAGGAGTGCAAAGAATAGGTGAGCACTGCAGCCTGGTGCCTGACTCCCAGTGAGCGCCACAGCTAAATGATGCAAAGACCCTTGGTCATCACAACAACAACAGTGGGGAAGGGGGAGGGACGAATAAACACAAATGATCTCATTTTTAATTTATTTTTATTTTTATTTATTTATTTATTTTTTGCTTTTTGGGTCACACCCGGCGATGCTCAGGAGTTACTCCTGGCTCATGCACTCAGGAATTACTCCCGGCGGTGCTCGGGGGACCATATGGGATGCTGGGAATCGAACCTGGGTCGGCCATCTTGGCTGTGTGCAAGGCAAACGCCCTACCCGCTGTGCTATCGCTCCAGCCCCCGATCTCATTTTTTTAAAAGTGTACATAACACTTGAAACCATATTGTAAGCTTTAACTCATTTCATCTTGACAGCTCTATGAAGTGGTAAGAGTGATATGATCCCTACTTTGCAAATGAAAAGCAGAAGCACTAAGTGGTGGAATAATTCTAAGATGAACAGGTAGTAAATGGAAGGGTTGACATTCAACAGGGCAGTTTGGTACCAGAGATAAACCATAAAGTACTATTATCTAATATGCTTTTAAACATTGAGCAACATTATCCAGTCTGATCAGAGAGCTTTAGGGTCAGTCCAACAGCTGTGAGATGCATGCAGTTCCTGAAGCATTTGAAACGTGACTGGTCTAAACTGCTTTGTATAGTAAACGTGACACATACACCAGGCTTCAAACTAAAAAAAAAAAATCATCTGACAGATATTTTTCATCTTGATTGCATGTTCAAATATACTATTTTGTACACATTGAACAAAAATATATAGAACAGTAATTTTAACTTAGCTTGTCTTCTTTCTTTCTTTCTCTCTTTCTTCCTCTCTTTCTTGCATTTTTGGGCCATCTCTGAAGGTGCTCAGGGGCTACATTTTGCTTTCTGTGACCCCTGGCAGTGTTGAGGGAGGGACCATGTGGACTAGAAATCAAACAGGGATCAGTTGCATGCAAGGCAAGTGTCTTATCCCCTGTACTAACTTCTCCCTTGTTTTATTTTTAGGTTTAAAAATTTTGACTACAAGAATTTTTGGTTTTGTTTTGGGGTCCTACATGGTGATGATCAGGGGCTACTCCAAACTCTGTGCTCCTGGGGATCTTTGGGGTCCATGCAGTGCTGGACCTCCTAGAGGCAAAACATGTGCTCGTTCTGTTGAACTATCTCTTCAGGCTGAAATTTTTCTGACTGCATATACAGGTCCCATTAGATTAGCCTGAACTAACCATGTGCAAGTTTCTTAACCTTAGTCCAAGCTGATGTTTTGGAAAATTCTTTAGTGGGTGGGACTGCTTTGTGCATTTTAACATGTTTGGCAGCATCCTTGCCTCCACCCACTAACTGTCAGCGTATGTGCCCCAGTTGTGACGCTTTAAATGTCTCTAGATAGCAGTAACCATGCTTGGAGGAGGAACTGTCCCAAGAACCTTGGGTCTAGAGAGATTCCATGATTTAAACAAAGAGAAAAAGCCGCCGGAGGAGACTGCAGAGGCAGAGTGATCAACATGACCCCACAGAATGTCCACCAGGTCCTGTGACTTCCTGCTCTAGAGTGTCCATGGTCCCAGAATCACATTCAGAGCTAAGTACCACCTATTTACAAGGCCTTCTCACGGATAATGGCATCTTTGAGCATTTGAACCCGGGCATCTCTGGGTATGAAAGGAGATGACGGCAGAAATGATGTGGGTCAGTTCAGGCAGCCTGGTCACCTGAGGCCCTGGCCTCTGACCTCCTCTCACATTGTCCCCACCCCTTCCAGCCTTGCTCACTGAGCCACCTGGGCTTTCTGCTGTTCTCCAGTAAATTATGCTATTTGTTCATCTTTTTTTTTAAAAAAAATGGGGGTTTTGGGCCACACCTGGAAGCGTTCAGGACTTACTCCTGGTGAGCTGGGTTGTGGAGGAGTGTGGGGTGTGTCCATATGGGATGTTGGAGAATGAAACTGTGTCAGTCGCATGTGAGTCAAGCACTCTACCTGCAGTACTATCTCTCAGGTTCCCGTTTCCCTTTTTGTCACGCTATCCCTTATATGCCATGCTGCCACCCACAGCCTTTATGTCTATGCTTCCCACCGCTGTCATCCTGTCCCCCTAGATCTCAGTTAATCAGCCTTTCCATTCCAACCTTTGCTGAGGAACTTAGACCTCAGCAAGGAGTCTCCTGATCCCTGCCCTCCTCCCCCCATTCAGAATAGTCAGCCCTCATTGGAGCCCTCATCACTCCAACGCCCTCCACTTGGCTTTACCTTCTTTTAAGCACCTGCTTGCCTCATAGATGGCACTGCAGACATCTGGGAGTGATTGGCTGTTGGCTGTGCCTACATGAGAACAAACACTTGCCTATTCCATTCACGGCTGAATCCCTAGCAGTTGGCACCGTGCTTGGTTGTGGTACACAAACGACAGGTATTTGTCATCAGAATAAACCCACTGGAGAGGCTTCACTGTGATGGCAAAGAAGCAATGACTGGAGGGAAATAACAGTCTGGGTGCTTTCGCGTTCTCTTAGTTTTGAGTTGGGGAATCATAGACGGAGAGCAGGAAGCCGCCACTCAATGAAACGTTTATGAAAAGGCTTTCATGCGGTTGGTGACACGCTTGAGGACAGAAAGTTCTTCATTTTCCTGGTTTTTAAGCTCACACCTTGCTGTGCTCGGGGCTTACTCCTGGCTCTGTGCTCAGGTGGTGCCATGGATTGAATCTAGGTCAACTATGTTTATAGTTGTATTTTTTCTCTGGCCCCTAGAAATTTTTTAATTTTTTTTATTCAATCACCATGAGATATGTCATTACAAAGTTGTTCATGATTGGATTTCAGTCATGCAATGTTCCAACACACCACCATTAACCAGCGTACATTTCCCACCAGCAATGCCTCCAGTTTCCTTTCTGCCACCCCCACCAACCTCCTTCTATGTTCTCCTCTCTCTCTCTCTTTCTCTATCTATCTATCTATCTCTCTCTATCTCCCACTCTCTCTTCCTGTCTCTCTCTCTGAATATTTTTGTTGTTGTTGTTTTAGGGCCACACCCAGAAGTGGTCAAGGCTTTCTCCTGGCTCCGTGCTCAGGAATTACTCCTGGTGGTCTCAGGGGACCAAGTGGGATGCCAGGCATCGAACCTGGGTTGGCTATGCCCAAAGCAAACACCCTACCCACTGTACTATCTCTCCAGCCCCAGAATCATTTCATTGTCAAAGGTTTGCCGTGTAGTGTCCAGAAAAGTTTTGGGCACATAGGGCTCTGTCTAGCCTTTAACAGTTTTGGTGTAAAAGGACCCTGGGAGGGCTCAGATGCATTAATACCTGCCTTGTAAACCAGGGAGCTGGCACCATGGTGTTAGAATGCACAAGGCAACTCTTTCAGGAAGCTAGGCAAAAGGGGCTGGTTTAGAGGGGTATGGAGAGGAGTCGATCCAAGAAAATGTGGGTGAAGGGGACAGGAACCAATGGCACAAGGGAGTAGGGAGAATCCAATGTGCCCTGCTGAGAGACCCAGTGGACAAGCAGGAGAACGTGGAGAGAGGCCAGGGCAGGAGGAGTTGGTTTGGGACAGTAGCTGGCACCATGGGGAATAAGAGGGAGCTCAAAAAGCTAGTATATGGGGCTGGAGCGATAGTACAGTGGGTAGGACATTTGTCTTGCACGTGGCCGACCCGGGTTCAATTCCCAGCATCTCATTTGGTCCCCCAAGCACCGCCAGGAGTAATTTCTGAGTGATGAGCCAGGGGTAACCCCTGTGCATCGCTGGGTGTGACCCAAAAAGCCCCCCTCTCCCCCCAAAAATAACTAGTATGGAACAAAGAGGAGGTGCATCTGGGCCAAATCCCTGAAGTCAGCAGCCAGAGAAGCCCTGGGAAGGAGAAGTCTGGCAAGAGAGGGACCCAGGGACCAAGGCTGAGAGGATCAAGAGCAAGGACCTGGTCAGTGACCAGTGACTCTAAGAGCAAGAGATACAGTCAGGTCACAGAGGCCTTGAGACAAGTGGAAGAGACCAAAGTCAGGCTGGCCGGGTTGGTGTGGAGGTGGGCTGAGGGTGGGGGTGCAGAGGTAGTTTGAAGCAGGGGCAGGTCACTGAGAGAAGGCGACCTGGGAGTTGGGGTGTCCGTTGAGAGAGGTGAGGGGAGTTGGACAAGGGGGAGCCAGGGATCCTGAGAATCCAAGAAAAAGGACTTCTGCACCTGCATCCGCTCCCTGCCCCCACCCAGCTGAACAGCAGGGAGCAATGTGCTCAAGGACGCTTTCTCTATCCCTGACCCCCTGGGATCAGCCACCCCACTCCCACCCTACCATGCCCCTTAGAACTAAGATTTACTAAGCTGACAGGTCCCAGGCTCCAAAGGTGGCGCCATATGTGAGCCCTATGCTGGAACAGGTTCTAGAGCCTTCTACTGGGCCAGGCGTTGAGCTCCACCTGCCAGGGGGCAAGGGTTTCAGGGTTCCTGGAAGAGAAAATGTCAAGAGCAGAGGTGTCAGGGGTGGGTGCAGTCACTCAGATCTGTCTCAGTCTGGCTCCCTGCCTCTCCCCCGGCTCCCTAGGGGAAATGGGGCTCCTGAGACCCAGAGGGGGTGGCTGTCCCCTGGGAACACAGCAGCCATACAGCAGCCTCCTGGCCCCGACCTGGAGAGAGGTGGCCAGCATGCAACTTTCTCTCCATAGAGCTTGGTTCCTTTTTGTGTCCGGGGACACTGAGACCCAGAGAGGGGCAGAGGGCAGAAAGAGCAAGGCAGGAGGTGAGTCAGCAGAGACAGGTCTTTCTGGGTCTTGGTCTTCACACCTGTCAAATTCAAACCGGCCTGTAGGGAGGGAAGAAGCACCAGACTGTGTCTGGTGAACAGTGCAGACAGTAGCAACCAACCAGCTTTCCCCTGGGTGATCAGCACCCTTTGAATCCTATCTACAGACCTCCCGGGTCCTATCACAGAGCCTCGTTCTCCCCGGTCCATCTCTGTGCCAAGCCCTGAGCAGCATCCTCCGCCTCTCTGTGCCACACCCCCATCTCCAGGCCAGATGCCCCACGTTCAGCACCCGGCGGCTGCTCCGGCTGGCTGCTCCGGATTTCTTCCTGAGAACACTCAGCGCCTCCAGGCTCACCCCCTTCCTGACCCCTGTTCATCTCAGGCCTTTCCTGTCCTCCCTTTGCCCTCCTCCCCTGCTCCCCGGGGACCCATCAGCACTCACTCCCCACCTCCCCAGCTGCTGCCACAGCTGGTGGCTGACGGAATGTGCAGCTGCTAGAGCCACATGTGTGGGACAGGCGGCCCGCGGCTACCCGGGGCACAGGGGCGTGGTGGGGAGCGGTACCATCTGTCTGTGTCTGTTTGTTCATCTCTCACACACACACACACGCACACACACACACACACACACACACACTCACTCACGATCACACACTCACATTCACACACCCAGGCTCCTTCTCTAGGGAATGTGGCCCTGCAGAGCTTATGAGGGACTCACTCTCTCCAGGGGTCCAGCTTGGGTGGCCTGAGAGCTGCAGACTGGGCTGACCAGCCTTCAGGGTGCTCCTTACCCACTTTCCTGTGCTCAGCGCCCTCCACCCCCACCCCGAAGCTGCCCAGGGCTGGAGTGAGTGCTCAGCAGAACCCCCTGACTTTCCCAGGCCCTGACAGGGGGAGGGGGGCCCAGCAGCCAGAGGCCTCGGACACATTCCAGGGCCCCCTTGGCAGCGCCCAGAGCCTCCCCAGGAGCCCCAGGCTTGGGGTGGAGCCAGCAGCATCTGTCCTGGTTCCCACACTCTGGCCTGTCTGGAATCTCGCAGATTTCTCGTCCATCATGTGTACACAGTACCCGCCGGACACGGACGCCAGGGCCAGGGAAGGACCTAGGACTCTATGCTCCTGGGACTCAGACGGCCGTGGAGGGGGGAGGGGGTGCAGCGAGGGAGAGTCTGATCCTGGGTGTCGCCCACCAACAGGCAACGGCATCTTGGCTTCTGGCCTCCTCGTCTGTGAGCGAAGTCAAGAAGGGACAGGGCCAGCAACCACCTCTGCAGCGCTCTGAGGAGGGCTGATGTCCAGCTCTTCGCTGAGGTCCCTGCTGGCCAGGGCTCAGGTCACTCTCACTACAGCCCTAACCTCCATCCTGTCCTGCCATTTCTCATAGACTCGGGCTTTGGAGGCTCTGTTTTCTGTCTGCTGTGGACAACTTTCCCTAGTGTGGAAAACTTCTACTCTGCCTTCAAAGCCCAGCCCAAGTCCCTGGCTGGGAACCTCTCCAGCTTTCGTGTGCTCCTAAGGCGCCTTCACACAGCCTGATCCCACCACATTGCTAGCGTCCGTCCCTGCCTCCTATTGCCAACTCCTCAGAGTGGCCCTTGCTGGGGTGGACAGTCACTTTCAGCGGCCCAGGCAGAACACTTGCAGTGCCAGTCTGATCAGGACATGTCCCTAAGTGGGGGTGCCCCGACCGTGCTCCCCAGAACCTCTTTCCACCTGCCTCCGTGGGTCTGGTCTTCACATGCAGAGGCAATAGCTTAGTCCTGGCCAGATCCCAAGGCATTTCTTGTTAGTTTTTGTTTGGGGTCACATCTGGTGGTGCTCAGGGCTTCTTCCTGGCTTAGGAATCCCTCTTGGCAGAGCTGGGGGACCATGTCAGGTGCCAGGGAACAATCTCAAGTCTGCCATGTGCAGAGCAAGCCCTACCTGCTGTACCATCTTCCTGGCCTGGAGGAGAAAACAGCCTTCCGCACACACGCTCCCAGCCAGCCAGCCACACCAGAGGGCCCCTGTGCAGATTGAGAAACTGAGGTCCAGAAAAGGAAAACAAACAGTAGAGATTGGCTTAGGACTTGGGGTTCTGGCCCAGCCTGAGTCTCTGAGATGCTTTTCCTTTTCTTTTTTTTTTCTCTTTATTTTTTTTTGCTATTTTTGGTCACACTCAGCAGAGCTCAAGGCTTCCTCCTGGCTCAGTACTCAGGGATCACTCCTAGTGGGTCTTGCAGTGTAGTGTCCACCATGTCCCCTGGGTGCTGACAGGAAGCCATGCTTCTCTCTTCACACTATGCAATGAGGAGTGTGAGATGGACACAGCCATGACCCAAGAGGCAGGGCTGCAGGAGCCTGGCCCAGAGGCTGTCACTTCAGGTCTTCCAGGCTCTGGTCTTATAAACTGTGAGTTAGGACCCAATAGGGGCCGTGTCATGAAATGTGGGGGTTACAAAAATATTGGTAACAGTAAAAGATTTTTTGTTGCTGTGGTTCTGATTTGATTTGATTTGAGGCATGTGGCACGTGTGTGGGGAGGAGGCATGTGACTGCGTGTGGAGAGGAGGCATGTGGCACATGTGTGGAGAGGAGGTATGTGGCATGTGTGTGTGGCATGTGGCATGTGTGTGTGGCATGTGGCAGGGGCTGAGGCATGTGACTGTGTATGGAGAGGAGGCACGTGGCACATGTGTGAGGAGGAGGCATGTGACATGTTTGTAGGGACAAGGCATGTGGCGCATGTGTGGAGAGGAGGCATGTGGCATTGTGTGGTGATGAGGCATGTGACTGTATGTAGAGAAGAGGCATGTGGCATGTGTTTGGGGATGAGGCAAGTAACTGTGTGTGGAGAGGAGGTATGTGGTGTGTGTGAATGGTGATGCGGCATGTGACTGTATGTAGAGAAGAGGCATGTGGCACATGTGTGGGGAGGAGGCACGTGACTGTGTGTGGAGAGGAAGCATGTGGCACGTATATGGGGAGGAGGCATGTGGCATGTATGTTGGGGATGAGGGATGTGGCACATGTGTGGGAAGGAGGCAGGTGGTATATGTGTGGGGCGGTAGCATGGACAGGTGTGGAGAGCGGGCACAGGTTGGGACATAGGGAGGAGGGTTGGAGGCTGCAGGTGATGGTGCTCAGGTCCAGGGCAAAGGTTGTCCATGCAAGCCAAAATAACCAGGTATGGCGCCCCAGTCACGGGCGCAGCACAGGGAAAGCGGGAACATGCGACCTGGTCCCTGCAGGCTGGCAGGGAGAGTGGCTGTCATCCCGCAGTGCCAGGACTGTGGCTGACAGGCCTGTGGTGGGTCTCTGCAGCAAAATGTCACCCCCTTCCTGGCAGTGGCACAGGGCAAAGCTCTGCCAAGGTCACCCTCCCAGCGGGTTCACACCCTATATGGGTGCTTTCTCTTCAGGTGACAATGAAACCATTTGGCTCTCCTCAGAGGAGTCTAGGGGGGATTTTGCAGGAGAATGAGATTGAGGAGATTAAGATGAAGTCAGGGAGAAATGCGGAGTTCAGGGGGGATGGAGCTGAATTCAGCTGTCTCTCCCTCTCTACCTCCCTCTCCGTCTGCCTCTCTCTCTCTCTCCTCTCTCTCTCTCTCTCTCTCTCTCTGCTTTGCTCTCAATGAAACGTGGTGAGACTGACTCTATCACCTCCTCCTCTGCCCAGTTCAGAAACAGTGGGGTTCAGAGGTCCCCTTTTTTGCCTCGGGAAAAAGGTGCTGCCTCAAAATTTCCTTCTAACTGGCAGAAGCGGTATAGGCCAAGCTCACAGGTGCGAACAGGGGCCCATTGGAGGTTGCACTGCGAATCGCTCCCACAAACCTGGGCTGGTGAGGGGCCTCCAAGTGTATCTTAACCATTTCCCTGCCTCTAGGCCAAACTACACCCAAATGTTCCTCCTTGTCCTTCAATCTGAAGTTCCCCACCATCTCACCCCGACATGAGGGAAAGGGAGAAGTGTGTTCCCTCATCGCTTCCTTCCAGCACAGTCTCTCAGGAGTCCCAAGGGCACCTACTCAGGAACATCCTGGAAACTGACTTCTGGGATGTCTTGGTTTTACCGTGAAGTTTTTGTTTGAGAGACAAGTGGAGTCAGGGATACAGCCTGAGGTTAGTAGGCCATGGCCTGAGTCTTGGGCACCGCATATGATTCCCTGAGCCCGCCAGAAGTGATCCCTGATTGCAGAGGCAGGAGTAAACCCTGAGCACTGCTGGGTGTGGACCCCCAAGCAAACAAACAAACAAAAAAAAGAGGCAATTCTGACTCAGACCGGGGTGAGGGGTACAGGGTGCCAGGCCATTGCCTTCTATGCTGGGCGGAGGGAGAGACGAAGTCCCAGTACTCACACCTGGCCAGGTGTTGAATAACCAGACCCCACCACATGGCTATTTCCAAGTCCCCTACCTCCTTACCTGTCCTGGGACTGGATTTGGGAAACAAAACCTCATGGCCCAGTAGAAGTGTCCCTGAGCAAGAAGAGTGACTGTGGGTGTCTTTCACCTCTCGGCCTTCCCTTTCTCGCTTCTCCGGAGACGTGAGAGCTCTCTGTTCTCTTTCTTTATTGCTCGTCTTTTACTTATTGCTGGTCAGTTTTATTTACCAAGAACTTGTTTGTTTGCTTGTTTGTTTGTTTCTGTTTTGTTTTAGGCTTTTCACAGCTTGCTCAGGGCTTATTCTCAGCTCTGTGCTTAGGGGCCATGTCTGGTAGGGTTTGAAGGACTGTGGTGCCAGGGATTAAGCCCAGGTCAGCCATGTGCAAGGTAAATGCCTTACTGTATTATCTTTCCAACCCCTAAGCTCATTTAAAAAAAAAAAGATTTTTACAAGCTGATAACTCAAGGGATAAAATGACCAATCCACATGTCATTTAACAGAAAATACACTGTGTTTCATATGCATACTGTGTGTACTCCGTATAGAATACACGCTGGTCCAAATCAATTCAGTACTTACTCCCAATAATCCTATAAAGCTCACAATAATCCTATAAAGCAGGTGCTATTATTATCCCCATTTGAGAGCAAAGAAAACTGAGACTCGGTGAGGTGACTCACCTATGAGCCATGGGTGTAAGTCACAGAACTTGATTAAAACTTGTCTTCTGGCTCCAGGGTATGTATCTTAAAGGCTGTACTGTGGTCACCCTGTAGTGTATTTTCAAGCAGAAATGCTTTGCTTCTGCGGGTAGCCCCGTGTCAGGATCTGAGACTGCCAGCAACAACCCAATGAGGCATCATCTTGGAAGAGGCTCCTCTGGTCCCAGTTAAGTCTTCAGTAGTCCTCAGCTTCAGCTGATGACTTGGGCCTCCTGAGTCACATGAGCAAGAAATGTCCTGCATGTAGAGAACATGAGAAAACAATCGTTTTAAGTTGCTAAGTGTTGGGGCAATTTGTGACATGGCGCTAGATAACTAATATACACCGAGAGTCTTAAATCTTTGCTTTCCCACCCAGAGAGGCTGCTGTGAGACTTTAGTGATCTTATGAAGGAAGATAATAAAAATATTTCCTATCAGTTCAGAAAGTAGCATGGGCTCTAATGACTGGCCCAGTTCTAATCAGCCCTGACGGTGAGCGTCAAATCGTCAGTACTCATGACATCCACTTAAGACTCAGTGACCCCAAAATGAAACTGTGGGAGAAAGGACCATAGGGCTACATATTGTTTCAGGGAGGAAATGATTTGTCCTTCGTGAAGCTGTCATGAGGAAGCCTTGTGGAGTCAGTTGCATTTAAGATGAGGCCCAAGCAGACAGAGTTTAGGGGAGTGAAGGAGAAAGGAGGGTGGTGGGCACATGTTGTGCAATTGATTCTAGGTTGGGTGAGCTGTGGAGAAGGACTGTGGTACAGGAGGAAAGAGTCAGTGAGGGGGGCCAGAAAGATAGTACAGGGGTTAAGGCACTTGTCTTGCATATGGTCAACACAGATTTGATCCCCAGTACCCCATGTGCTCACCACCAACACTAATTCCTGAGTGCATGGCCAGATAAGCATCGCCAGATTTGACCCCCAAACCAAAACAAATACATAAAAGTTTCTTTTGAGTCAGACTTCCAGATACCCCCAAATTGCTGCTGTGCCTTTGGCCAGACCACAAAAACTTGGGGCAAAGTTTACCAAGAAAGTAAACGGTCAGAAGTTAGGTATGTGGGAAACACACCCACAAACCACCTCTGGCTCAGCTATAAAATTGGAGGCATGGCCTCTCTGGTTCCTGATCGAACTGCTTAATGGCCATGATCCCAGAGACTCAGAAACAAATCTCAAAACCCAGTGGCTTTTGGCAGAAATGTGTCCGGTCCCTGCAGTAGGTTACTGGCGTTGGGCCACTCCAGGTGGGAATAGGTTTCATGCCTTGGACTGTTCCGTTTGGCAGCCCGGTGACCGACATCCTCCAGAGGCCACTGGACAGTCAGGTTTGGGCCTGCAGTGACGAGACACGTGGGGCCTCGCCAGATGGGGGTGGAACCAGCCGTTTCCTCCCCATCCCATCGAGACCTCGAGTCTCCGCCTACAAATGGCCTCTCTGGCTCCTGATCAAGCTGATTAATGGCCATGATCCCAGAGACTCACAAACAAATCTTGAAACCCAGCGGCTTTTGGCAGAAATGTATCTGGACCGCATACATGGCCTTGGCTCCTTAGGCAAAAGGACTTAGTCCAGAGCCTGGCAGCTTGCGGAAGAAAAGTAAATGAACCATGTGTTAAACTACGGTGCCATGCCTCCCTGGGAGGGAAAGGGTGTTGCTCCCTTTCGCCCCCTCCCCCCGCCCCCTGCCCCTGGCAGCAAGGTGGCCACGGCCTCAGAGCTTATAGGAAAGCCAGGTATGAGCTGGCGGTGACAGGGCAACTGCAGTCTCATGGGAAGGGGGGCAGTACCAGCTCGTCCTTCACGCCCTACCGAGGTCCTGAATTGCCCCCCATGAGCAGCTCTCTGGCGCAGCCATAACACCAGACGCCCGTCGGAAACCAATCTCGTAATTATCTGGCTCTTTGCAGAAATCCAACATTATATGATTCTCATAACCAGCTATAAAAAAACAAAGTATCTCACAATGCCTTTTCAGCAATTCTGATTGTTTTTTTTTTGGGGGGGGGGATTCTAAACAATAATGGTGCGTCTTTTGTCGAAATAATGAATGTAATCAATGTAGAGAAGAGTTAAGTGGAAATCATCCGCCTCACAGGCATTGGGAGGGGTGGGCGGGGGGTATATCGGGGCTCTTGGTGGGGAAAAATAAGTACTCTGTTGAAGGGAGAGGTGTTTGATCAGTGTATGACCGAGACCTAAACCTGAAAGCTTAGTAACTTTTCCCACAGTGATTCAATAAATAAATATAAGATGAAAAATAAATTAATAAATAAAACTATAAAAAAAACCCAAAGTAAGGTGGAGTTCATGCCCAATTCAATCAGCTAATCAGTGGCTGAATAAATAGCTGTACTCCTACATTAAAAAAAGGTTTCTCTTGAAAAATGGGCTGGAAAACCTGGTGCCCCTAGCCTTCATTTCCCATCAGACCATGCTTCATGTTGCCCACGAACCTCTCCTGATCCTCTTTGCTGTTTATGTTTCCTGCTGGGCTATCTGGGTTTGCATCTTGGCCCAGGCATCCAGGTATCTGGAGATACCTCCTGATTTCCTACTCAGTGGTAGCTGCATGCTAGCCTGGGGCCTTTCCTTCACCTAACCCTGAGGCTGACCCAAATGATGAGCTGGGTCTTGGAGGTGAATTGACCCGCGGGCCAGGAGTGTGGGTCAAGTGACCCCAGCCTAAAGAGTCTACTTTTGTCTATGAGAGTCACATCCTCTGCAAAAGTAACTGAAAAGTGGCCGGTTTTCCTTTCATACATCACACCCCAAAGGCCTCTGAGTCAAGAACCCTTCGGGAGATACTTCTCTATCAAGGCCAAGGGTGAGTCACTTCTGGCCAGATTGCAACATACAACAGAGGAAGGAATCCCAGTCCGGGACTGCAGCAGGCTGGGGGCAGGGCACAGGCAGCTTCTCATGGTCAAGGTCATGAGATGGCCAGGGCAGCTGGGTACAGTTGGCAGGTTTTGTAAATGCCTTGGAGGCCTCACACATGTCACCGTGTGAACGGCTCAATGGAATCTGAGCCACACACAATCGGCCCAACTGCTATACCTGTCAACCCTGGGACTATCAGGGGGAAGAAAGAGACAAGGGGGACAGTGAGGCAGGATCAGCCCAAAGGGCAGCCTTTCCAAGGCTGTGGGGAGAGGGCTGAAGGGCAGAGGTGAGGAGCCTCGTGGCTGGAAGTGGGAGAAGCAGGAGGGGCCTGACCTCCACAGCCCTGAGCTACACCTGTGCAGGTGCCCAAGGAGATGATGGGAATAAGCAGAAAGTCTCAGGAATCAGGGCTGGCTGTCAGCGGGGGAGGGAGGCTGGGGGGTGGGGGCAGGCAGGCCCTTTCCTTAGCAGACATCAGCATCCTGCGCATGCACATACGTGGGAAGCACGGGCTCATCCGTAGAGATGCCTGATCACACACACCCACATCACGCACAGGTGGTTTGTACCCTGGGGCATTTCAGTCACATGAGTATGTCCAAACACATCATCACAGCAGCTGATGGGCAGAGGGGTCCACTCATTACACAGGTATTTTTTTGTTGTTGAGGGCCACACCTGGCAGCGATCAGGGGCTTCTCGCGGCTCTTTGCTTAAGATTTGCTCCTGATGGTACCCAGGGCACTTTGCAGTGCCAGGAATTAAATCCGGGCCTCTTTGCATTCAGCCCTCTGAGCTATCTCTACAGCACAACACACACACACACACACACACACACACACACACACGCACATGCACACGCACACACACACATACCTGTACACATACACACATGCATGCACACACACATACACACACATGCACAGACACACACATGCACACACATACACATGCACGGACACACACACGCACACACACACATACACACATATTTAACAAACATTTTTAGAGCACTGTAAGTCCTTTCCATCTAAACTAATTGCAGATCCACACAGCAGCAAGTAACACAGTGAAAAATAAAAAATTAAAAAAAAAAAATCAGTAACCCCACAAAGCATCTGGTCTGCAGTGCCACCTACTGGCAGAAGGGGACTTGTGCTTTGCTTCAATGCTTGAAACCCAGGTATCTGCCTCTCCTGAGGGAACTGACCCACCGAACAATGGCCTTCTCCCGCTTATGTTCTGCCCCCTGAGAAGACCCCCCTGCATGCTCAGGGATAGCCCACAGCTTAAAAGCAGGAGCACCAGGGCCTCTGGTGACCCCTGGAAAGTAGTACTGGACACCAGGAGGGTTTCGTCTTTCCTGCCAACTCCGCCCCATTCCCCGGTAGTGGCTGCCTACAAGACCGGCTTGAGACGGCTCTGAAGCCACGTCTGGGCTTGGCAGAGAAGAGGATTGTGCTGGAGCAGTGACACTACAACAGTTTCGTCCATCCGTGCTCTTCTTTGTGTGTGTGTTGGGTAGAGTTGGGGGGTGAAGCACCTGCGATGCTCAGAGCTTGCCCCCAGGGGATCTTGCAATGCCCAGGGCTGGAACGGGGACTCTAGCATGCAAAGCATGCACACACTCGCCTTTGCAGTCTCTCCCCAGCCTCTCTCCGTGCTGTTCTCGCAGTGGTTCCTGGGGCCTCGGGGAATCTCTCCATCTGCAGATCTCTCCCGGTTCACCATTCACCATGCGGGTTTGAGGGTTTGCTCTAGGTTACCCAGGAAGTGGCCAGTCCACCTTTCCTTCCTCTCTTGGGCAATAACTTTGGAGGCAGCAAATGCCCTGACTGCGACTCCTTTTGGGAAGACCTGGTTCCTGCTTCCACAGAGAGCATCCGGCTGACCCGTTAGAGCAGAGCAGAGCCCTTAAGTCAACACGAGGCACTTCACTTTATCCAAGACTAATATTTAGCTAAGGCCCATCCATCTACAGACACTTGTCACTTCCCAAGAGGCCCCACGAGGCCCTCGATGAATTAGTAATGACAGCACACGAAGCAGGTGGCAGCCAGCCAGCGGGTGCAGCCCCCCCCTGCCACCAGGAACCCTGCTCTCTGCCCTCCTCCATCGGCTTGGGAGGGAACATGCAAGTCAAATGTGAGTGTCAAGGGCCCTGCAAATAAGAACAGGCCAAGGGTCACTGGGAAATAATCAAAACTTGACATCTGAAGTTCTCCAATGCCTGGAGCAACTGTTTGCTCAGCCAGTGCCTCCGTGCTCTGCAGGTTGCCGATGGAGTCCCTGTCTGCTTGCCCCTCGACCCCGCTCCCCCTCCCGGCTGGAATGGAGCAGGCTGGCCTCTGGGGGTCAGGAGCATGAGTGGGTCTCTCTCCATCGGGGGAGTGGGCCGGGAAGTTTGCCTTCGTCCAGAGGTTGGCAGGTGCTCTGTCAAGAGCCAGAGCAGTGGGGCTGGAGTGATAGCACAGCAGGTAGGGCGTTTGCCTTGCACACGGCAACCCGGGTTCGATTCCCAGCATCCCATATGGTCCCCTGAGCACCACCAGGAGTAATTCCTGAGTTCAGAGCCAGGAGCAACCCCTGTGCATCGCCAGGTGTGACCCAAAAAGCCAAAAAAAAAAAAAAAAAAAGAGCCAGAGCAGTGTTAGCAGCTGCAGTCTCTGTTGAAACAATCCACTTCTCCTTGGGCCGTACCAAAGAAGCCCCAAACAATATAGAAGCCAAATAGGCATTGGCTCAATCAATATAGGGGCCTTCAATCTGGGTTCCAGAGGACTTGGGGGTGTTTGGAGGTATTTCAGGAGGGGTTGAAAATGCTTGACTCAAATCCTTCTTAGTTCTTTTTTTTGGGGGGGTGTTTGGGGGACACGCTGAGCTGTGGTTGGGGGTTATTCCTAGCTCTGTGCTCAGGGGTCACTCTTGGGAGGGTAACCCCCACATGTAGTGGTGAGGGAGATCAAAGCCGGGCCTCTTCCGTGCAAAGAGGCATGTGCTCAGCGCGTTGAGTCTCCCTGACCCTTACTCTTCCTTAGTTCTTTGAAAGGCTTGAATAGGAATGTGTTGCTCCCTGTGTTACAGCGTCTGAGCTCCAGGATGGCCCACTGAGCTGCCTCGCCAGTGAACTCACGAGCAGAACTTCTCTCGCCATCTTCATGCTGGCCCCACGTCCACAGGGAGAAGAGCTGGGTCTGGCAAGAGGCAGACACAGCTGCAGCCCTGCCATTAACTGTTCTGAGTCTTCAAGCCGGTTATCTTACCCCAACTGGTTGAGATATCACCAACCAGGTGAAAGGATCCCTTGAGGCACCTTTTGCCGGCTCGAGGGTAGTGGGGGAGTCCAGAGTATCTAAGACCGTGGAGGGGTCCCTACGGAGTTCTAGAAACTAATAGGACGGATTTCAGCATTTCAGTGTTTCCATCTTCAGTTGGGTCGAGCAGGTGCACACCAGCGGCGTGGTCTTAGCATGCTAGATCCAGATAGGGTTTGGACTTCCTATTGATTTTGATTTCTTCTGATGTGTACTGCAAGGGGGAGAAACACTTTGGCTCCAGGGGCCCAGCATGGAGCTGCAGCTCCTCGGGCCCCGCACCGCAGCGTTTGTGCGAGGCCTTGGGCTGGCGTGCACACAGCCGCCTTCTAAGCCGCTGGTGAGACAATAATTGGCGCTCCCCTTCCAGGCCCTGCTCCTCACTCACGCTTTCAGACGGTGCTGTCTGCCCCCAGGACTCCTGGCCTTTCATTCCAGCTTTTTTCCAGACCTGAGCTGCTCCTTAATGGTTTCAATAATTGAATTTGGACTTCAGTGTCTCTCGTTGCCCTGGGCTGTCAAGCTTATTACAGGCAGCTCCCTGGAAACCCGCAGCTTAACTGCACCTCCACTTCAGCTTTCTGCTTCTAGCGTCTCATTTTCCTGCTTCCAGAGGGCAGACCTGGAAGGAAGCGGTGGCTGTTGCTAGGCCTAGGGGTGAGGATAGGCGTCCTGGAGTTGATCTAAATTCGGTGACATCTGGCACTGCCCACCCAGGGAAGGTGTTCATTCTGGTCACAGTCTAATGTCCTTCTCTTAGTCTTTCTGTGCCTGGTCACCTGCTGGCTTATTCCAGGAGGTGATTTTGAGGGCCAGAGTAATAGTACAGTGGGTACAGGGCTTTTCTTGCACACGGTCAACACGAGTTTGATCCCTGGTCCCCCAAGCCTGCCAGAAGTGATCCCTGAGAACAGAGCCAGGAGTAAACCCTGAGTGCTGCTGGGTATTCCCTCTTAGCACTCCCCCCCCCCCAAAAAAAAAAACACAAAACAAAGGTGGTGATTTTGACCCAGACTGGGGTGGAGGGTGCAGGTGCTGAGCAGCTGTCTTCTATTTTCAGCCAAGATCAAAGGTGACTCGGGCTAAGGCTGCTTCTCATTTACTTCCTTTTTGTTTCCTTGGGGTGGTTCATTTGTGGGGAGGTAAAAAGAAAGAAACTGGGGTCACATTCAGCAGTGCTCAGGGACGATTCCTGGCTTAGTGTCAGTAGTGAGCCCTGGTGATGCCCTGCTGAGGACTAAATCAGGGTACGTACGAGGCAAGTACCTTTCTCCTGTTCTCTCTCTCCGGCCCTCTGTTCTTAAGTCCTGTAGCATCCCCCTCGCAACTGGGCTGGGGGCACAGGCAAGGGGCTCAACATCAGCCCTGTGCTGCCTGGTGGCCCAGGGATCCTGACGGTGCATGTATGTGACTTTATGCAGAGAAACTTCCTGACAGTGTTCCCCCAGGTACTCATCTGCCCCGGCCCCAGGAATGGACTCTCAGAGGCCCTGGATTTTTTTTTTTCTTTTTGGGTCACACCTGGTGATGCTTAGGGGTTACTCCTGGCTCATGCACTCAGGAATTGCTCCTGGCGGTGCTCAGGGGACCATATGGGGTGCTGGGAATCGAACCTGTGTCGGTCATGTTGGCTGCGTGCAAGGCAAACGCCCTACCTGCTGTGCTATCGCTCCAGCCCCAGAGGCCCTGGATCTTAACAACAAAAGTCCAGTCCAGCACTTTGCTTCTGCCCCAAACACTGCTCACCTGGAGAACCACCTCCTTGGTCTTCTCTCCTCTCCTCCACCCTGGATCATCCGCATCTACCATCCTGCAGGACACTGCCAGACCTGTCATGCCTATCATTGCTGAGTCCTCACGTCCAAGGTCAGGTCCCAGATGGCCTTTTTTCCTCCTTCCCTACCCCACATCCAGGCCGCTGCGGTCACTGCTTCCCAATATGGCATCTGTTCACCTTCCTGGGCTCTGGACACTCCTGCCTGCCCTTATTCTGCAGAGGGCCACAGCCGGGCATGGAAGGAGAAGGCAGACTCTGCCGGCTGTGTGAGCTCTCTGCAAGGGAGCAGAAGGCAACCCGCACAGGTGTATCTTAAGGCACTTCAGGGGGTCCCTGACATGGGACCTTGGGGATTAGAACTCGTGACTCCCTTGCCCCGGCTCATGACGGGAGAAGCTTGTGAGTGGGATGGCAGCTCTGTGCTCTCTGTCTGGTCTGCCCCACAGCCCTCTCCCACTCCTGCACACCCCTCACATTTGCCTCTGCGCTTTCTCCCCTGCATTAGTCCCACACAGTGCACACCACCCTCTGCCCCTTTCCCCCTAGATGAAGGAACATAGTAAAATAGAAAGGACAGAGTGAAGGTGGAGGAGTTGGCGGCAGAAGAAAAAGCGTGCCTCCCTGGGAAGTGCCTGCAGTGCCCCCAGCTGGCTAAAGGTAGGATTGCAGCTAAACGCTGAGGATAAAGATTCCAAACTCCCAGGTAGCAGTGAGGCAATCTTATCCAGGGGTTTCCACGGATGTGAAACTATAGCAGCTGTGGATGGTTGTACACTGCCTATACCCAACTGTTCGAACTGTGCACCCCACAGGGCCCTGGGTGCTCCCAAGGAAGGGTGGCTTGCTCCCTCACCCACTCCCCTACAGACAGCATCCTTTGTCATTGGCATGATGGTGCCGTGCACACCAGCAGCAGCCCTGGTGGCTCTAGAACGCTTCCTTCAAAGAAGGTAATCTGGGCTCGGAGGGATCAGATAGCAGTCAGGACTCATGCTATGTATGCGCCAGAACTGGGTTTAATCTTCAGCATCACACGACCTTCCGGGCACCACTGGCTGTAGCCCGGAAGCCCCCAAGCGCTGCTGGAGTGGCCTCGGTGGCCCTGGCACCACAGAGTCCATGCAGCACCATGCCCTGAACTACTGGCCCACTTGACCAAGCACTGCTCAGCAGCACCACCTGGAAGGCCCCAGACAGAAGCAAAACACACACACACACACCCCCCAAACTAAAGAGGGTGATCTTATAAAACTCAGCATCCTGGCGAAAGGAGAGTTTGAGAGCCACCTAAGAGACAGAAATGGCTCTGAAGGAGAGGGACTTCCTCTTGGGTGTAATTAATGCCAGGCCAGCCGAGAAGGCTCTTTCCTCAAGGCAGTGTTCTTGGAGACTGAGCTTGTGTTCCACACTGGCCTTTAAAACTCCCCACTTCATCTCCATTTTCCTCCCCTCATTCTTTCTACCTCTCCCCCAAATCCAGCTACACTGACGTCTTACTTTCCTGGCAAGATTGTGCCACTGTGTGTGCCCTCAGACGGGAAGGGGCAGGTGAGAAGGCTGAGCTGGTCTGCGCTATCTCCCACCCCGCTCCTCGGGGATGACAGAAGACATGCAGAGGGAAGGGCAACACGGAACCAGGAGGATCCGGTGCCAGGGGGCATCGAGAAAGCCTGGGCTCAGCTACTGTGCAGGTGGGGCCGGCTTCGTGGGCACAGTCCGCCGGGGCGCCTGGGCCACGCCGTAAGGCACATGGGCAGCCACAGTGCCCATCTCCTGGGCCCCAGCCACGTGGAACATCTGGTCATCGAAGAAGATGTGTGGGCGAATCTTCTCCAGGAGGGGGCCCTTGGGCGCGCCGGCGAGGAACAGCGCCTCATCCGTCTCCAGCCCCCAGCTCCGCAGGGTCTTGAGAGCCCGGGCCCCGGAGCTGGCGGCGCTGCGTGCCGTCACCAAGTATGTGCGGATCGGACACTCCAGCCGCAGACCCTTGGAGTAGAACTTTTTCTGCAGCCGCCCCAGAGCCTCCAGAAAGCCCTTTAAGGGGCCCTGAAAGAAGGAAAGAGAACACTGTGAGCTCCAGTGACTCCCCAGCATGTGTCCCTGCTCCAGTCAGAAGCCTGCCACGGTGCCAGCCCATGGGACCTGCCCACAGTGCCAGCCTGCAGCATCTACCCACAGTGCCAGCCCACTGCATCCACCCACAGTGCTTGCCTATGTGCCAGCTCACGGCATCTGCCCCCTGCTGTTTGGTGAGCGAATGGCTCAGGATTCCTGGATCTTTCCATTCTGCTGTACCTGCCTGGGCACCTGTGGGCATCTGTGGGGCTTTAGGGACCCGGACCAGGTCTGGTGCTCTCCACTGTGACTCAGGATGATCGTGTCAGTGTATTGGAGCAGGACAACTGTTGCTACGTATATCTATGCCTCTGCACCCCCAGGGAGCTGGGTGTCAGTCCTCATTCTGGGAGGGAGGTTTGTGCCCACACAGGGAGGCGATGAGAACTGATCACTGGCCTATGCGTCGGGGATCAGGATGGACTGTGGCTGTGATGGAGGCAGACTGGCCTGTGTAATTTCACGACATCACCCCACCCTGTGGGCATGCGGGTGGCCAGGGCTCCTGTCCTACTTACTAAGGCCAGGGACAGTGTCTACAGGGCCCAGAGCAAAGGCGCGTAATGAGGAGGGTAGGAGAATGAGTCGCTCTGCAGCTGGCAGGAAGCAAAGGCAACTCCTGCCATGGCTCAGGTTGGGTTCTAGGCTGAGCACTGAAGCCCAGTGCAGGTTCTGGGTAACCACCACCCACCATCTCCGTCCAGGGGCCCCGGGGTGTGTTCAGAGCACCTGGGCCAAAGGTTTGTTCTCATGTGCCTTCTCGTGTTCAAAGAAGCGGTCCAGCCCGTGAGCTTTGACGATGCGCTCGGACTCGTCGGAGAAGAGCACGGCATCGCCATCAAAGGCCACGCGCAGCTGGTTCTGGGACACAGTCACGTCTCTGCTGGGGCTGAAGATGGTGGCGGCCGCAATCCCTGGGCAGAGAGAGGAGGGCGGAGGGGTGTCTGTGCTCACGCAGGCCACAGAAGCCCCCGGCTTGGAGAGGAGAGGACTATGGGGGCAGGGGCTCTTCCCCTCCACACAGTCTCAGCCAGCGTCAGGGCTAGGCTGGTGAGGGACAATGTTTTGGGCACCTCAGTTCTGGGTAGGAGAGAACTGGGGCTTTGCTCTGTGTGGGGCTTCAAGGGTCTGACCAATGCCAGCTTTCCCCTTTCATTTACCTATTTTGTTTTGTTTTGAGCCACATCTGATAGAGCTCAGGGCTTGATCCTGGCTCTGCAATCAGGGATCACTCCTGGCAGACTTGGGCGACCTTATGGGGTCCTGGGAATTAAACCTAGGTTGGGCTACGTGCAAGGCAAACGTCTTAGCTGCTGTACTATCACTCCAGTCCCAGGGTTCCCTTGTTAGCTGCTACATTGTGAGGCGGGGTCCTGGAGCTAGGGGCCCCCAGAGGATAAGGGCCAGAGCCCTGCAATCAGCAGGAACAGGAGTGGGTCCCAGCAGCTCCAGGACTCGTGTGAGGACCTGCTGGACACCGGAAGAGAGGAGCTCCCGGCTCACAGGCCCCGGGCAGGAGACTGACTGCAAGTCCCTCCCCTCTAGGCCAGGGTCAGTTAGGATGTTTTGGGTGTAGCCAGAGTGACAGTACTGTGCAAGGGTGCTTGCCTTGCATGCGGCTGACGTTGGCTCCATCCCCAGCACCCCATAGAGCTCCCCGAGCCCCACCAGGAGTGATCCCTGAGCGCCGAGCCAGGAGTAAGTCCCAAGTACACCTGAAGCCTCCCCAGTAGTGTTGCAGGTCTTTGTGGGACTGTGAGGCGGCAGTCTGGGGTGTGGGTGATACCCGTCACTCTCATCTAGACCCCCAGGAACTGCTCCAGGCAGCTTGGGTCATTGAGGGAGCCAGTAACTGTAGGAGGCCACAGGCCATGTCAAATCGTGCCCAGAGACCTGCAGCCTGGGTATCTCCAGGGGAGTGGGGGGAGGGTGGGCAAGGACTCCTGCCGGAAGGAATGGGTGCTCAAACACTGCACAACTGAAACTCAGTCTTGAGCTACTGTGTAACTTTTTTGGGGGGGCATTCCTGGAGGTGCTCAGGGCTTAC
The DNA here is from genome assembly GCF_029834395.1 of Sorex fumeus. NCBI lineage: Eukaryota > Metazoa > Chordata > Mammalia > Eulipotyphla > Soricidae > Sorex > Sorex fumeus. Next base: position 54,453,685 of record NW_026606104.1, read on the forward strand.
TCCTTTATCTGCATTTTGGGGATCACTCCTGTCAGGCTCCAGGGACCATATGGGATGCTGGGAATTGAACCCTGCTCAGTGGTGTGCAAGGCAAGTGCCCTATCCAATATACTATCTCTCCAGCCCCCCAAACTTTGCAACTTTATATCTCAATGTGGTTCAATACATTAAGGAGAGATAAAAAGACTCTCACCAGGAATCCAGGCCCTGAGCTCAGAGCTGCCCTGGATAGCTGAGATCCCAGCTGGGGCTCTGGGGGGTTGTGGGCCGTGGTTTCCTCCCTCCCTGTACTCCTGCCCCACAGGGCATGTTGGCCCGGATCCTGGGGAGTTAGGGTCAGGCTTCAGCAGCACCTGGGTCTAAGGAGCAGGGCTGAGGGTACCACAGGGGGCTCACGCTTTGGCCAGACACTTCGTCAGCTCTGAAGCACAGAGCCAAGATGACCCCCACCCAGTTGGGCCTCTTGGTGGACCCACCCCTGCTCCCAGCCTGAGCTGATGTCCGGGATATATAACTTCACTGGCAGGAGGGCAGACTCTGTGGGGATGAAGCAATGACTTCTCAGTTCAGGAGCCTCAGAGAGGCCCCAGGAAGCTGCCAGTCCAGCTTTCACTGGCCCTTCCTTCCTCCCAGGAGCAGGAACTTAAAAACCAGCACATGCCCAGGCTACAACTCTCCCTGGGAAGTTCAGAGGTGAAGGCACTTGTTACAAGATTCGATCCCTAGCACCACATATGGTTCCCCGAATACCTCCAGAAATGACCCCTGAACCCAGAGCCGGGAACAGTCCCTGAGCACTTCCAGGTGTGGCCCCAGATCCCCCAACCCCCACTCCAAATTTAATTTCATATTAAAATAATGATAGCACAGCGGGTAGGGCATTTGCCTTGCATGCAGCCAACATGGCCGACCCGAGTTCGATTCCTCTGCCCCTCTCAGAGAGTCCGGCAAGCTACCGAGAGTATCTCGCCCGCACCGCAGAGCCTGGCAAGCTCCCCGTGATGTATTCAATATGCCAAACACAGTAACAACAAGTCTCATGATGGAGACGTTACTGGGCCCGCTCGAGCAAATTGATGAACAACGGGAGGACTGTGACTGTGACCTATTAAAATAATGAAGAAAGTCTCATGGAGCCCCACAGCAGCTCCTCGGAGGGAGGCATTGTGGGAGAGCGGCTGGGCTTCAGGCATGAAAGAGGGAGAGAAAACGGATCAACTGGTGTATGAGGAAGACTCCTGCCACAGTGATCAACCCTGTCTCCTCTGTGGTCTGTTTTCGTCCACATGCAGCCAGGATCCAGCCCCTGTGAGAGGGCCAAGACTGGGCATGATCCACTCCCCCTGCAGAGTGATATGTAATAGGCAACTTTCTTTGTCAATATTTGCAGCTGGGGCTCCTTCACTGAGGAACTGTCCTGTCTAGCTGCAGAAACTGGCCATCGTGTCCCGGCCTGCTCGGAACTAGAGGGGCCACTGACCTGGAGGCATTTTAGAAGGGATTCTCTGGGCTAGAAGAAGGATTTCCATGGAAACACAAGGCTGGAGAACAGTGCAGGGTAAACATCCCTAATGAGGCTGGGCGGATGGTGAGACCAATGAACAGAGTGGATTAGTGGGGCCTTGTCCTCGGAGTTTGTGGGACAGGTGATAGAAATGTGGCTGCAATCCGCGGGGTCTGCTCAGGGCCAGGGCCAGGCCTTCCACCTCTGGGACCCCTTTGCCAGGCTCCCCTTTATCCTCCCCGTTCAACTCACCTTCATCAATGGCTTCCCGCACTTTGTCGGAGTCAGCGGACAGGTAGAGGTTGGTGTGATAAGCCTTGAGGTAGCAGATGGGGCTGTTCCCACCGGTCATGCAGAACCTCTCGATGAACAGGTCTGGGAAGAGGGAGAAAGGAGTAAGAGGAGGACTTAAGGCAATGCCCGTCCTACGGCCCAAGCAGCTTACATAGTTTGAATAGTACCCCTGCCCCCAGCAAAATGAAATCCAGATTTAAAAATGCCACTGGGACTGGGGACGTGGCTCAAGTGGCACATGTGAGGCCCTAGGTTCACTGCCTGGGTGCCACATGAGTCCCCTCCACCACAACCCCCTGCCCATCAACACACACACACACACACACACACACACACACACACACACAGAGCTCAATAGGAAATGGCCCCCACAAGAAACAAAAAGTCAAAGGGGCTCAGTTGGTTTCTCAGAAAAGGCACTTGAAAATGTAAACATTTGAGCCATAATCAGGAAGAGCCGAGAAACCTAGAGAGGGGGGTAGGAGTAGACTTTGAGCAACAGAAATCAGAGTCACGTAGCACAGCTGAGAATAAGACCCCTGGGAAGACGCCCAGTGCTTGGGCTGAGGCCTGTGTCAGCCCAATTTTGCTCCCTGTCCTGTGGTTTTGTTGTTTCTTGGGCCACACCCTGGTGTTCAGGGCTAGCTCCTGACTCTCTACGCTCTGGGACCATTCCTGGCAGGCTCAGGGGATCATATGTGGTGCCGGGGATCAATACATAAGGCAAGCACCTTACCTGCTGTACTACCTCCCGGCCCACTTCCTGCCATATGGTGCTCAGAGGCAACCCTTGGAACAGAACAGGAAATAGTCTCAATTTAATCTTGCCCTGGACATTATTAAGTTGCGCCAAAAGTTTGGACAGATGCTCAGACTCCTTGCTCTGACTACAGCATTCACTTCTCCCAGCAGTCATGTGAGGCTACTGGGCCCTGTGCAAGGAGAGAAACTGAGGCATGGAGGCAGCAAGTGCCTTGTCCGATCGCTAGGAAATAAGGCCTGCACAGGGTGTGCTGGAGCCGGCTCATTCTGGCCTGGAAAAGCTGAATGTCAAACACCCAGGGATGCCGTGAGCCAGTTAGACTGCCGAGCAGCCGTGGCAGGAATATTAACACCCAGAAAGTGGCACTGATACAAACAGGACTTTTGGGGTCATTTGTTGTGTTGAAGCAGCCAGTTGACCCACACGATGCTGGTCGTGGGGCTCTCGTCTTGCACCTTGCTTTGTAGAGATACAACCCCAGGCCTGGCAGGGGCTGTCCTGGCAGGAGCAGCCCCCAGCCAGCCCCTCGAGCTCACCATAGTGGTTGATGCTGTTGATGAGACGGACACCCACTTGGGCGTGGTTGTTGGTCATGAGGACAATGTCGAAGATGTCCTCACTATCGGGGTACAGCTCCCGCAGCCGTCTGTTCACAGCCTCCAGAGCCTGGATGGGAAAGGGGAGCCTCCAGCTCAGACCCCCGGCTCTGATTCCTGGAGGAGGGCACCAGGTTTGGGGACAGGGCGTGAGCCGGGAGCCAGGGGAGAGCAGAGGGGAGGTGAGATCAGGGTGCGGATCCCTCTCCCAGGGCCATTCTCTGTCCTGTGCCTGCTCAAGGGGTCTCTCTACAAGGGTGAGTAGGGGCTGGAGCCCACCCAGGCTCCATTCCCTCCCTGGTTCCTGGGTAATGGTGTACCCCTCCGAAGATGGGGCAGCCTTTTCCTCCCTGTGTGGCCAATGCCCCGGGCCAAGCCATGATCCTTGCAGGAACGAGGAACAGGAGGAAACACTAGCCCAGAGGGGGGCCCTTTTTGCCCTCCAATTCCCACTGGGTTGCTTCTTTCTCACCCCCATGAAGACAAGGCTGGCGAAAGTGGCCTCACCTTCACGAAGGGGAAGGCGGGGCCTGGGGTGAAGGGCTCATTCTCGTGGTCCAGCTGGTAGCGCACATACTCCTCCACGCCCTGCTCCGTGTAGATACGCTGCTCCTCGTCCATGCGGAACAGAGCCCGGGAGGACACGGCAATGGTGACCGCATTCTGTGGCTTGGGCTGCAGAGGTGCAGGAGAGGGGCCGTCACTGACTCGCCTGAGGCAGGTGTCACGGACAAGCCCCTCAGGGCGCTGGGAACAGGGACCCCCACTCTGCCTTGGGGCTCAGCAGACTGGGATGATAGCCTGAGGGTCTGGGGCACAGGCTTTGCATGGGGAAGTCCCAGGTTTGTCTCCAGCACCCCCAGAGCACCACACTCTACCCACCACCCCTGCCTCCCCCCCCCCAATAACTACTACAAACTGAAGAGGTCTAGCCTTGGGCAGGGACAGAGCTAGAGCCGCACTCTGTGCAGGGTGCAACTGGGGACCAAGGCAGGAGATGGTGAGGAGCCCTGTCCCCTAAGAGGTGTCACTCTCCAAGAGAGGCTCCCACTCTTGGCCACCAGCGCGATCAATGACACCAGTGTTCTGTGGCTGAGGCACAGCTGACACTTGAGAGGTGGAAGTCCCAAAGTTTTCTCTTTAGAAAGATGAGGTCATGGGACCCAGGGGCAGAAATTGCTTCTCTAGGTCTTTCTCCTGAACTCCAGACACCACAGGCCTAACTGCTAGTTGACTGATACACAGTCTCAAGGCTGATTTCCCACCCTCCTCTCCCCTTCCACACCAACCCCTTCCCCATCTGTGCTCAACATTTACTTCCCAGGCCAGAACCCCAGAAGACAACCCTCACCCTTGTCTTCCTCCATCCAGACAGCCATTACCAAATCTAGTCAACTCCACTGGAATCCATTCATCCATCCATCCATCCATCATCCATCCATCCATCCATCCATCCATCCATCATCCATCCATCCATCCATCCATCATCCATCCATCCATCCATCCATCCATCCATCCATCCATCTTCCATCCATTTCTTTTTGTTCCCTGCTAAAATCATCCACCATCACTGCCCCTCGCCCCTCCTACCTGTCCTCCAAATTATTGTTCAAGGGAGTTTCACAAGTTCAGGTGCACTCACTGCCACCCTTTCCCTTCAGCCTTCTGCACACAGCCTGGGGTATGGAGCAGGAAACTCCACAGCAGACCCCAATCTTCCTCGGTTCTCACCTCCACATTCCCCAGCCCGGCTCATCCTCACCGCCCCTCCCTCTCTCTGAGCTTTTGCGTGGCTGCTCCCTCTCTCGGTTTTGTTCCTTCCCTGACTTGAGGCCAAACTCTACCCATCCTTTGGCTTAGACACTTTGCTCTCTCTAGGAGCCTCCCTCCCTGGGGATGGGCTTATTATGTCCAATGTGGATTTTCTCATTAGCAAAAGATATTGTCAAATTATAGTGGCATATTTAATTGTTTCTTTTCTTTTTGGTTTTGGGACACATCTGGTGGTACTCAGAGTGTACTCCTGGCTCGATGCCCAGGGATCACTCCTGGTGGTTGGGGAACCATGTGCGGGGATTGAACTAGGGCCAGCCACATGAAACACAAGTGCCTGAACACCAGTACTATCTTCTAAACAGAGTTGTGGGGAGGCAGTAGGCGTCATGCATCAGCTCTGAGGGGGCAGGAACTATGGTCACCGTATTCATTGTTGTATCCCATGCCTACAACTCTACCTGGCACATAATGTACAGGTGCCCTATACATTTTTTTGTTTTGTTTGTTTGCCTGTTTGTTTCGGGGGAGGCATACATGATGCTGCTCAGGGGTTACTCTTGGCTCTGCACTCAGGAATCATTCCTGGCAGGCTCAGGGGACCAGGTGGGATGTCAGGGATTGAACCTACATTAGCCGTGTGCAATGCAAGTGTCCTACCCTCTATATTATCACTCTGACCCAAGCTCTACATTTTCAAGGTTTTTGAACTTTTTTTTTTTAATTTATTTATTTATTGAATCGCTGTGGGAAAAGTTACAAAGCTTTCAGGTTTAGGTCTCAGTCATGCAAATATCAATCACATTTCCCTTTACCAATACTTATTTTTCACCACGAAGAAACCCAATAAACCCCCCCCCACCACCACCCCCCAATGCCTGTGGGGCAGATGAATTCTAGTTAACACTCTATCTACTTTGACTAGCTTCATTGTTTCAATAAAAGTTGCACCATTATTATTTAGACTTTACCCCCCCCCCCAAATCAGCCATGCTGAAAAAGCACTGTGGAATGATTTGCTTTCTACAGCTGGGTTCAAGAATTAAAAGATGTTGTGCGGCCGCAATAGCGGCCGCGTGGTTTTGGATTTCTGCTATTTTATTTATTTACCCTGGAAGTATTTCTACTGAGGGTCAGATAATTAAGAAATTGGTTTCTGTGCTTCTGGGGCCGTAGCCGTGCCGGAGAGCCGCTCGTGGGGGGCAACTGGTGACTTCGGTAGGGCGTGAAGGACGGGCCGGAACGCCCCCCCCCCCCCCCGCCCTCCCATGAGGTTTCAGTCGCGCCCCCACCCCGGCTCATACCTGCTCTCCACAAGGCTCCCATGCGGCCGCCATCTTTCTTTCCAGAGAGGAGAGGGCGAATGGGGTTTTTGAACTTTTAAATAATCCAAAGCAGGTAGGTGATAAATAGGAGCTGGGGGTTGTGGAGCACCTTACCAATGAGTTCCTTGGATGTAATAAAACCAAGATGGGATTTGAAGAAATGATTCTGTCACTAGCCCTAAAGCAGCCAAAAGCATTCTTACTGGATCCACTTTGTGGACACTAGAAGAACTGATCCCCTCAGAGAGAAGCTGCAACAGGCACACAGAGGTGTGATAGGGACATGCAGGTGAGCACCAGAAGTTTCAGGCTCATAATTCTGTTTGTTTTGTTTGAGGACTACACCCAAAGGTGCTCAAGATATACTCCTGACTCTGTACTCAAGGATTGCTCCTGGTGGGCTTGGGGAACCATGTGAAATGTGGGATCGAATCAAGGCAAGTGCCCTACCCATCATACTATCACTCTGGCCCCTGGCTCCTCTTGACAGCCCATAACAGTAAACTCTTATCTAGGCAGAAAGCCCTGCGTGGCGGGTATGATGCCGCCAGCAGGTCAATTTGTACCTGTGAGGCGAGTGCATCAGCAGCCTGATGGCACCGTCAGGCTTTCGGACACCCCAAAATTGCTGCTGTGCCTTTGGCCAGACCCCAAAAACTTGGGGCAAAGTTTACCAAGAAAGTAAACGGCCAAAAGTTAGGTATGTGGGAGACACACCCACAAACCACTCCAGCTCAGCTACATAATTGGAGGCTTGGCCTCTCTGGTTCCTGATTGAACTGCTTAACGGCCATGATCCCAGAGACTCAGAAACAAATCTCGGAACCCAAAGGCTTTTGGCAGAAATGCATCTGGACCGCATACAAGGTGGCCGCCGCCTCAGAGCTTCTTGGAAAGCCAAGTATGAGCCAGTGGTGACGGGGCAACTGCAGTCTCATGGGAAGGGGGGCAGTACCGGCTCGTCCTTCACACCCTACTGAGGTCACGAGTTGCCCCCCACGAGCAGCTCTCCGGCACGGCCATGGCTCCAGAGGCAAAAGGACTTAATCCAGAGCCCGACAACTTGTGGCAGAAAAGTGAATGGACCATGCATTAAACTATGGTGCCATGCCTCCCCGGGAGGGAAAGGGTGTTGCTCCCTTCCATCTTCCCCCCACCCCCACACACAGCAAGGTGGCCGCTGCCTCAGAGCTTACTGGAAAGCTAGGTATGAGTCGGTGGTGACAGGGCAACTGCAGTCTCATGAGAAGGGGGACAGTACTGGCTCGTCCTTCACGCCCTACCAAGGTCACGAGTTGCCTCACATGAGCGGCTCTCCAGCACAGCCATGGCTCCAGAGGCAAAAGGATTTAATCCAGAGCCCAGCAGCTTGTGGCAGAAAAGTGAATGGACCATGCGTTAAACTACGGAGCCATGCCTCCCTGAGAGGGAAAGGGTGTTGCTCCCTTCTGCCTCTGCTCCCCCCACCCTGCCCCCCAGCAGCAAGGTGGAAACCACCTCAGAGCTTATTGGAAAGCAAGGTATGAGCCGGTGGTGACGGGGCAACTGCAGTCTCATGGGAAGGGGGGTGGTACTGGCTCGTCCTTTGCACCCTACCGAGGTCACGAGTTGCCCCCCATGAGCAGCTCTCCGGCACAGCCATAACGCCAGTCGCACAGAAACCAATCTCGTAATTATCGGGCTCTTTGCAGAAATCCAAAATTGTGAGGCAGCTATTGCGGCCAAGCTAGACTGTATGATTCTCATAACCAGCTATAGAAAACAAAGTAGTTCACAATTCCTTTTCAGCAATTCTGATTGTTGGGGGGGGGAATTCTAAACAATAATGGTGCATCTCTTGTCAAAACAATGAATGTAATCAATGTAGAGAAGAGTTAAGTGGGAATCATCTGCCTCACAGGCATTGGGAGGGGTGGGAGGGGGGGTATATTGGGGTTCTTGGTGGTGAAAAATGAGTACTGGTGAAGGGAGAGGTGTTTGATCATTGTACAACCGAGACTTAAACCTGAAAGCTTAGTAACTTTTCCCACAGTGATTCAATAAATAAATATAAGAAGAAAAATAAATAAAATTATGAAAAAAAAGGTAAGGTGGAGTTCATGCCCAATTCAATCAGCTAATCGGTGGCTGAATAAATAGCAGTACTCCTACATAAAAAAAAAAAAAAAAAGAAAGCCCTGCGTGGAGGCAGCTTGAGAGGAAACCGTTAAAGCCAACTCCACTAAAGCAAGTGCATGCCTCCCCATTCTGGGGGATGGCCCACATCTCCACCTGAGATGTGTACTCTAAACAAAACTGCTTTATTTCACTGTTCGACTCCTGAAATTCTTTTCTATGAGGGAATGGCAACGACCCTGGAAAACCTGGGTAAGGTCTAAGGCTTGCTTTCCTTTCCTGCAAAGAGCAATTCCCCGCGCCAGCCTGAGTCCACAACCGCCTGAGGGAGCAGGTGGGGGGATCATCTCCCAGATCGTGCAGAACTTGGGACTTCAAGTGCAGCTTGACAGCTGCCTCATGGGTCTGGTGAGACATGAGGCCTATGCCGTGCAGGGGTTCATTGCAGACTCTCATCCGTCCTAGGTTTCCCTGGGTATTTCCTGGGTGACCAAGGTGGGAAGAGAGGGAAGAGATAGATTCACCTCAACACTTCAGATAAGTCAACTGCAATAAATCCATTTCAGTGAGAAAGTGATCGATTTAAATATGGAACAGAGAGCTAGAGATAGCTAAGGGCTAAGGGCATGCTCTGCATTCAGGAGGCCGGGGGTTCAATTCCCGAGCACCACTGGGAGCAATCACTCCTGCTCCCCATCACAGAGCTGGGGGGAGTACCCAAGTGCCACCAAGTGTAACCTCCCAAACAAACAAACAAACAAACAAAAAATAATGCAACAGAAATTCCAGTGTGGAGGCCCCAATCTGCTCAGATTGCTTCATAATTGTAGGTGCCAGGGGAATATATTTTTGGTTGATGCCATTTGACAAACAGTACTCTGTGCCAGGCACCTGGGCTCTGCCTGGGTGGTCGTGGGAGGTACTGGGCTCCTGCCCAGAGCCCCAGGCTGGTAGGAGAGAAAACAGGTACACAGACCCAAAGGGACTGCAGTAAGTGATAGAACAAAGGCAGAGCCACCTCCCACCGGGGGTTCACAGGAAGCCGTGAAAGCAGAGGGGCCAGTGAGCACTGGGCAGGGGAGGGCAGGGAGGGCACGGAAGGCGGCACACAGGCACACACAGCATGTTCCCATGGGGAGCAGAGCCCAACTGGGGACTGGGGACTGATGACCTCGAGGAGCTAGACTGCAGAGTCTTCTCTCCGGCCCGGGAGTGACCCAGAACCCCTTCACAGGGAGAAGAGTTGCCACAGACCACAGCTCAGTCCTTCATTGTTCCTGGGATTGAGATTATGGATGCCCAAGACACCCCAGACTCCCCCATCACCTCGGTGACCTGATCAGTCCTGGGGTAATAACACTCACATGAGAGAGAAAGGCACAATCTGGGGGCCAGACTTAAACGGACCTCGAATTCTGGGCTGTTCCTCTTAACCCTGCGGGCAGGATCTGAAGACAACAGCCTCTCTCGGAAGCGGAGGCTCAGTCCCAAGCTGTGGATCACACTGAGTAATGACCACGTGACTTGTGCTGTGCCTGCTGCTGGGGTGGGGGATGCTTATCTCCATGGAGCTTCCACTAGACCGTGGCCCAGGGATTTGGGCTGTTCTTCCAAAGAGCTCTGTCCAACAGAACTACCCCACCCCCTCCCTCCCTCCCTCCCTCCCTCCCTCCCTCCCTTCCTTCCTTCCTTCCTTCCTTCCTTCCTTCTTTCCTTCCCTTTTTTCCTTCCTTCCTTCCTTCCTTCCTTCCTTCCTTCCCCTTCCTTCCTTCCTTCCTTCCTTCCTTCCCTTTTTTCCTTCCTTCCTTCTTTCCTTCCCTTTTTTCCTTCCTTCCTTCCTTCCTTCCTTCTTTCCTTCCCTTTTTTCCTTCCTTCCTTCCCCTTCCTTCCTTCCTTCCCCTTCCTTCCTTCCTTCCTTCCTTCCTTCCTTCCTTCCTTCCTTCCTACCCTCCTTCCTTCCTTCCCCTTCCTCCTTCCCTCCCTCCCTCCCTCCCTTCCTTCCTTCCTTCCTTCCTTCCTTCCTTCCTTCCTTCATCTTTCTCTCTGCCCATCTCTCTCTGTCTGTCTCTCTGTCTGTCTCTGTCTCTCTCTTTCTCTTTTTCTTGGACCACATCTAGTAGTGCTCAGGAGCCACTCCTACTTCAGTACTGAGGGATCACTCTTGGCAGTGTTAGAGGACCATGTGGTGTTAGGAATCAAACCCGGACCTCCCACATAGAAACCATCCACCCAAACCCATTAGCTTACTTCTCCAGCCCCCAACAGAACTTTCTTAGAGATGTCCAGTGTGGGACATAGTCTTCCTATGACAACAGAGCCATTAAAACGTGGCCAGTGAGACTGCAGATGTAAAATTTTTCATGGGGGGAGAGGGGACCACACCTGGCAGTTCTCAGAGTTTATGCCTGGCTCTCCGCTCAGGGATCACTCCTGGTGGGGCTTAGAGGAACATATGGGCTGCCAAGGACCGAATCCAGGTTGACAGTGTGCCAGGCACCATCCTTACCTGCTGTACTATCACTTCGGCCTATAGCATGTTTTTGTTTTTGTTTTCTAAGCAAAATGCTGGTGGCCAGTGAAGCTTTAAACCTCTTTGCAGGAATGGAAGCCTAAAGAGTTCCCTGAGTGTGTGGGGAGGACTTACATTCGCATTTGACACTGACTCCACCAAGATGATGCGTGGGACCAACCGAGTCAGTGTGAGGGGGTAGCAGGAGCCCCTCTCCCCACTCTTCTCCCCATTACCAACCCGTCTTGGGCCGAGGACCTCCCACCCCCTGACAGCTGTGAGCCCTCCAAAGAAAGAAGTAAAAGTGAAAAGACTAAAAAATAAATAAATGGATAAGGGGCTTGAGCACCTGCCTTGCAAGTAGGAGGCCTTGAGTTTGATCCCTGCTGCCTCCCACAAGCACAATCCAGCAGTTCTAGATCACTGGGCACTGCAACAGCGTGTGCATGCAAGCATCACTGAAGAAGTGCTGGACTTCCAGAGAGCACTGCAGGCGAGGGAGCATTAGTATATACCACCTCCTCCTTCCCCACCTGTCCCATGAGCACCACAGTAAGTATGTAAACACTATAGCAAGTGGTACAAACCTCTGTCATTGCAACAATAGAGGAAGAAGGGGTGAAGAGGGATGGTGGGATGGGAAGTGGGTGGCGGGGGTGAATCCAGGAACTCCCACATACCTAGGAAGCCCATCGGGCCCTGCTTGTTTGGGTTTCTGTCGCCAGAAACAGGCCCATCACCTCTTCAAGGACAGAGGGCCGGCTGCCCTCCCAGCCCCTGCAGGCAGGCTACCAACTGCCAGAGACCCGGCAGTCAGCCAAGACCGCACTCGCTCACTTTCGGCCCCACGGTCCCGAGTCTCAGGCAGACCTGGCTCCCCTCTGGCCGAGCTCTGCTTAGCCCATTCAAGAAAATGTTTGTCCTGACGACCTTTGCCCTGGGAGTTACTACTTCCCTTCTCAGCGGTTGGAGAAATGGGTTCAGAGATGAGCTAGTCATAATCTGGGATCCACAGCAAAGCCAGACAGAGCAAGGTCAGAGGCCGTGTTGCTGGCGTTTCGTGAGGGCCCCCGTTCTCACAGCAGTTCCTGATATGGTCCTTCTTAGTAACTCCCTGGAGACCCCAGACCCTGCTTTTACAGCCTCTTCCCAGAAGCACTCTTAGAACTTTCCGGATTTGAGAGAAATGGTGGGGCCCTTCGTGCCCTGGGACAGGGCTCTCTTTCTCTAGAGAATGGTCATCTCCAGGGCAGGACCCCGCCTCCCCTTTTAGCCAACTCTGCAAACACGGGGCCCTTTGCTGGGGACACTGCAAGTGAGGTGGCACCTCAGGGCCTCAATGGCACGTGCTGGGCCCCACGGTTTCCAGTCCGGACACGCGAGTGGCCTGCCAGACCGGCAGAGCTAAGGGAACAGGTGGACAGGGCTGTACATGGTGGGGAGAGGCCGGACCAGCAGCAGAGAGAGGCCATCAGCCGCGTGCCGGCAACTAGTGACAACTGCTGTGGAAATCAGAAAGAAGCTTAGGGTCCACAGAGGTCCATCCTGCTCCCCGATGAGGGACTCCGCCCGGGAACCCTGGCTCCAGGGAGCCTTCTCTCTGCCTTCCACTGAAGGACAGGCTGCCTCCTCTGGGGAGCCCCCTCCGCCCACCTAGCGGGGTAGAGAAGCAGTCCATCCCCCGGCCAGCCTGCCTGCAGAGTCCAGCCTTAGGCTGGCAGGAGTCTGCCACTGGGCCCCAGATGGGAATAGAGCCCTCAAGCTGTGACTGCTAGAAAGCTGCTGGGGGAGATGGTGACAGGCGAGTCTTGACTGAGATGGCCCTCTGACCCCTGAGCTGAGGCCCTCCTCGGGGCTCTCAGGGTTTAAATATTTGACTCAAGTTCCTAGGAATGAGAATTAGCCCAGGACAGGCCCTGATGGGACCCCTGAGGCCCAAAGTCCCCAAAAATAGCCCGTGGGAGGAGAGGCTACTACAGGAAGGAGTAGGGGGCCAGAAGGCCACCAGGCCCCGGACCTCACAGAGAACTGAGAGATTTGGGAGCTGACCAAGCAGTCACAGAGGCTAGCTGGGCTCAAGTCGCCTTGTTCCTTGAAGCGTGGGGAGGAAACGGGCTGAAGAGTTCCACTCACGTCTTTAGTCCCATGGTCTCTCCTCCCCACTCCCAGCCTGCTCCCCCTCAGGCACGGCCTACCGTCTCCTGGCCAGCCTGCCCCAATCATCCACCACGCTGGCCCCTGTGAAATCTCGCTGAAAGACCCACATTCTCACCCCGACGGTCATTATGGTTTTATTTTTGGAGGGAGAATTTTTTTGTTTGGTTTGTTTTGTTTTGTGACCACACCCAGCACTGTTCAGGGCTCCCTCCGAACTTAACTCCTTACTCCTAACTCCACTCAGGAATTATTTCTGGCAGAGCTCAGGGGACCATATAGAATGCCAGGAATCAAGCCCTGGTTGGTCATGTACAAGGTACTTGAGTGCCCTACCAACTGTACTATCACTCCAGTCTAGGGATCATTCCTGGCAGTACTCAGGGGACCAGATGGGGTGCCAGGGATGGAACCTGGGTTACATGTGTACAAGGCAAACACCCTACCTGCTGTCTTATCACTCCTGCTTCAGAGGAGGGAAGCTTTGGGGCCAAGCCCAGTGGTTTATGGAGGCTTGGATCTGACTTTGCTTGGGGGACACTCCAGGAAGTGCTCTTGGAACCATGCGGTGCCAGGCATCCAACAAGCACCTTAATTCCTGTGCTATCTCTCCAGCCCCTCTATGCATTTTAAAATGTGTTGTTTGACCTTTCTATCCAACAAATTCATGGGCAGAACCCCAATATGTAAATCAGTTATGGCCTTTGTTTTGTTTGGGGCCACATCAGCTGTGCTCAGGGCTTAACTTCTGTCTCTGCGCTCAGGGAACATCTCCTGGCAAGCTCAGGGGACCATATGGAGTGCTGGGGATCAAACCCAGGTCAGCCTTGTGCAAGGCAAGTGCCCTACCTGTGTACTATCTCTCTGGCCCCTGGTCTTCCTTTATTGATAAAACTGATTTTATAAGTTCAAATGTATTACACAACAGAGGGTATTTATTACACTGGCTTCAGACTGCTACTTGGGGGATGATACATTTGAAAGTAGAAATTAGGGTTCCTGTGCAGACATCAGCTTCATCATCCAGCTCACTTGTTTCTGGGTTTAGGGTGTTTTGCACAGAAATGAGAAAGTCCTGTGTCATAGCAAGAAGTGGCTGCACATGTCAAAAAGCTTTGGTTTTGTTTTCAGGTGTCAAACTAAAAGATCATCAGCAACAACAAACAAGAGGATCTGCTATCACACTGGTGCCAGGAAAGGCATGGTTTGGAGATCTGCCTCACAGTACCCAGCCTGCAGCACAAGTTACGTCCTGGCATCCCAGGTGCTGCGAGGCATACCACATTGCTGAAGCTGGTAGATTTGAGACGCATTTTAAAATCTTGTTTGAAACATGGTTTGACCTGTGTGCAGACCCTCTGAAATATGGGGCACCAGAGAACCTGGTTTTAAATCTAGAACTCACTAAGGCCTGGGCACTCAAGGCCCACCTCGGGGCACCAACTCTGACCAGCCTTCTCGCTTCCTTTACAGAGTCCTTTCAGGCCCTCTTCCCTCTCTCTCTAAGAAACCTGCCTCAGGAGACGGATGTTTAAGACCAGCTCCAGGGCCACAACCACAAAGCACCCCTTAGTCTGAGGTCCTCTTTCCCGCAGATCCCCGTATCAGAGCAGGAGGTTTTTCTCCCAGGTAGCTGGAGTGGAGGGTGGAGGGTCCCCCTGACACCTTCTGAGGCTCCGCGCTAACCTGATTCACCTCTCCACTCCCAGCTCTGAGCAGACCTGTCAGCAAGGGTCAATACTTGCAGACAGTATTGCAGACAGGGTTGATGGGGAACAACAGGACGTTCTCCATCTGTCTGAGAACTCTCTGGAAGAGGCCCCTGGCTTATCTCTACCCTGCTTCCCCCCCCCCTGCCCCCCCCCCCCCACAGATCGGTCAAGTTGGCGTTAGAAAGACCTAGACACCAACCTGAGCATCTTGAACTTGTCCAGTTGGGAGAGGAGCCGTGTCCTCTGAGCTTCGGAGGGCTGAGGCCTCCGTGGGGGGTCTTGGGGGCGTGCGGAAGCCCACCGCCTGGGCAGTAGAGCAGCGGCGCGGACCAGGCTGGGGGCTGGGCGCCAGGGGCGCAGAGCTCAGGGCGCAGAGCGCAGGGCGCAGGCTGATTCCCAGGCAGATGCTTTCGCCCCAGACGCTGCGAGCGCTGCGCTCAGAGCCCGGGACCCGTGGAAAAGATGGGGTACACGGCAAGGAACCGGTTTCCAGAGCCCCGGTGCGCGACCCGGGCTGCTGCGGACCCGCTTGGCCAACAAGTGCGTACCAGACCCCAAGCTGCCGCGGGCGGTGGGGGCGGGCAGGGGGTGCTGGGCAGCGCGCCCCGAGCGCGGAGCCCGGTGACAGCATGGGGGAGGGGGATCCTGGCGTGGAAGCCGAGTCCCGGGGTGAACGCACACCAGGGCAAAGCTCCCAAAATAGCCCCGAGCCCGCGCCAACCCCGGGCACATTCAAGGGGCGGAGGAGCCGCGTCCCCCTGTCCCCAGCTCCCGCGGGGGCCACCCCGGTCTCTCCAGCGGGGGCGGGGGGAATCCGACGCCCCCTCCCCCGGGAGACCCTTTCCCTGCCTCCTCCCCCCACCCCTACACACACACACACACGCACACACACACACGCACACACACACGCACGCACACCCTCTGCTTTTACCGATTTGGGTTTCTTCTTGGGCGCCAGGTTATCGTAAAAAGTCTTGGCTTCCTCCCAGCGCGGGGCCGGCGTGGTGGTCTCTGCCCCCGGCCCGGGCTCGCGGGGCTGCCGAGGCTCCCCGGCTTCCATGCTCCGGCTGCGACCCGGCCCGGCCCGAGCAGGCGGCGGCCCGACGCGGAGCTGGCGGGGCTGCGGGAGGGAGGCGCGTCCCGGGCGCGAGAAGGGGCGGGCGGCGGCGGCGGCGGGGCGGGGGCGCGCGCCAGCCGGGCAGCGCGGCGCGTGCGGGGCGGTGGGCGCTCTCCCGCCCAGGCCGCGGCCGCGGTGCAGTGCCGAGTTGTACGTGGTTGTAGGCACAGCCGAGCTCTCCCCCGTAACGGGGCGTCCTACACCCGGAGTGGTTGTGGCGGGGGGTGGCGGCTGCATTGGCCGCGAGCGCGGTGTGAGGGTTCCTGGGGATCGGGATGGCAGGGCATCGACAGAAGGGAGGCCTGGCGATTTTATTCCCCAGGATGACGACCCCCTAAAGGAGACAGAAAAGAAAAGCCAGCCGCCGGCCCTCTCCCTCCAGCCCCCAAATGTCACCCAACTCTCCTTTTCCTTCTATGAGGCTGTGACCCTGAGCCCTTGAATGGGACTCCCTAGTCCGTCTGCGGACGGGAAGGAGGACACGACGGACAGCTCTCGCCGGTAGCACCGTGGAGTCCTTGCCGGTCAAGGCGAAGGGCCCCTGACGTCCCTGGCGAGACCGGAGTCCGGCCAAGCCCGAGAGCGACTCTGAATACTTGCTGGTCCACTGAGGGCCACTAGGGGCCGCGCACGCCCAGAGCCCCCTGCTCGGGTTGGTTAGCCCAGGAAGGGCCTGCAGAGGAGGTTCAGAAGCAAAGACTTTGCCCCCTCACTTTGGACCGTCTAAGGCACTTTCCCCTGTTGAACTGCAACGTGCAGATACTGATGCCGTCCACCCCAAGGCGCAATCCAGGAAGCCAACAAGGGACATTTCTGTCTGAGTTTAGAAGTCTGCACTGGCAGGAGGGAGCACAGAAGAGTCCAGCTTAGGATAGAGGAGAGCGGCTGCCTGAACGGGGTTAGAGAACGGAGGGATTATAGAACACAGCCTCCACTGTGTCCGGGGAAGAGCCAACCAAACCTTGAGTGGGAGGGGAGAGAAAATGAGTTTTAGGATTTGGGGAAGTTTGTTTTCTCCTTTCCTTCTGTTGTTTTTGCAATGGCAGGAGCCACACATGGCTTGGATGTAGTGCTCACATCCTTGGTCCTTGGGGCCTGGGGACTATTTCTGGCTCTGTGCTGTGGGTTGCTTCTGACAGTATTTGGGAGACCATGCTGTGCTGAGGATCATCCTCTTTGCATGCAGAGCATGCACTTAGCCCTGGAACTATATCTCTGACCTCAGTGCTCATATCGTTGACCATGGTGCTCACTGGGGTTGCATGCCCTGAGTTTTGGTGTTTACTTAGGGTCAAAGTCGATCAGCTATAGTGCCCCTTACTCCAGGAATCACACCCTTTAGTGGTGGGGCTCACACCCACTAGGCTGTGGTGTGTCAGAGATTACACTCTTTGTTGCCGCAAGTAGAAGTCCCAAACAGCAGAGTCACTGACCAGCAAGTGTGGGTGACACAGGATCAAGGTAGGTATTATGCCCACTGAGCTGCCTCTGATTCCTAGGGGACGTATGCTTACACTTGCCCTTCCTGAGTCTTTGAGAGCATGCAGCGAGGCCTCCAAAGTCTCCCACATCTCTGCCCTATAGTAGTACGACTTTGACACCCCATCTATCCAGAGGTAAAGTTGAGGCTGGACAGCTGGAGCACACAGCCTTACATGCAGGAGCCCCCGGACTGTCCTGCTGCACACCCCTCCTCCAGCAGGTGTGACCTAAAAATAAAACCAGAGACAGCATTGACTCTGAGCTGACCCAGGGACTTGTGTTTGTGAGTCGGATGTGTAGAAGCAAAACTATGCATGGAGGTGATTGCAGATTCCATTTTTCTTCTTGGGAACCTGCTGCTAAGAAAGGAGTCTGTCTGGATTTTCATGGGGCAGGAGAGTGGCCATGGGAGGTCAGAGGAGAAAGTGGTTCCTCTGGTGACTGGAATGCTCAGCCACATGGGTGAGGCCATCTTGGCTGTTCCAGCCCTAGGTTATTGCACCTGTAGGATCTAGGTTTACTTCTTCTTCTTCTATTTTTTTTTTTGGCAGTGCCAGAGATCTAACTCATGCATACCAAGCAAGTGTTCGAATGCTGATTTGCATCCCCAGGCCCTCAGCTCCCAGAAAGACATCGCTGGATGGCACATAAAGCTGCAAATGTTCCAGCTGAGCCCAGCCCAACTCAGAACCACAAAGGGTACACAGCGTTATTTTAAGCTCTCGGTTTAGGGATGCTTTGTTTTGTAGCAAGAGAGACTGAAACTAAGAAGGGCTTGGGTACCTCAGGGAGGGGGGCACAGGAGAAGACTGTATTGAGAAAAATCTTGAGTGGAGATGGGGAGTTCCTGAGGTCCTATCTGAGGACAGCTTGACCCAGTCCCAAGCTGTCCAGTCACCTCTGACCTGTGTGGCCTGGGTTGGAAAGATGATCTGGGACCTGGGTCTGTCAGATCCCTATTTGGGGGGAATGGGACTTGGGAAGAGTGGGTGGGAGAGAGTCTACTGGTGCTACAGAGGATGCTGCGATGCCAGAGACTTCTTGGGGATGTGGGCCAGCCTTGCCACCAGCAGCCTAGTGACAATGGTTAAGAGGAAACAGAAGGCCTCTTGATTTCCCCTCTGGAGGGTGTCTGTGGTCTGGACACCCCGTTTTCTCAGTGGGGTCAGCAGCTCAAGATGGGGAAGAGGTAGGAGGCAGTGGACACCATGAAAGAAACCATGCTGCTACTGATCATGCGGGCCTCGAGCCCCAGTGAAGGTCTGCCTAGAGTGTCCTTCTCTAAGTTTCCAGAACATTCTTCAACAGATGCCTCCAAGAAATATCTGTTCCTTGTGGGCGTGGAATCCTGTGGGCAGCTGTTTGGTAGCTCGGGTAGGCCATTCACGTGGGGCTGGTCCTCTGAGGTGTGAGAGGCTTCATGGGGGTCACTGAGACTGGGAAGAGCCATGACTGGGGAGAGGCACAGGAGCCTGAGAGAAATGGAGGGAGGGATTCAGGGGGCTTAGGGCAGGGTCAAGAGGTGGCAGATCATGCCGGGCCAGAGGGATGTTGGAGGAACTTCCCAGTCAAATTAGGGGTGAAGAGGGTTGCTCTGCTTTCCTCCTGGTGGCAGTAGAAGGGACAGAAGAAAGCCTGTGAGTGGGAGGCAGAGGGCACCAGGTCCTGTTTGTCCCTGGCAGGTGGGAAATAGGACCCGTGCCCCCAGAGTGGCTTCAGCTGGAAAGAACAGACCCAAGGTCTCAGACTTCTGAGTCACCTCCTTGGGTTCTCACTTGCCCCCAGGCCAGGTCACCCTCCTTCCTCTGCTCTAATTGCTTCCTGCTGAGAAGCTGCCCCCTCCCGGCGCCCTTGAGAAAACCCTTAGGAGAGCGATGGAGCATTGCAGGAGGACGCTGCGCACCAAGCAGTGCCTCTCAGACCCCGGCCAGGTTTCCTGGAAGAAAAAGCCGCCACCAGATCCCATCCCCAGGCCTTTCGTGGAGGGGTCCAGGCCTCTGGGCTGGGCTCTCCTGCAGCTGACGGAGCTGGTCACGCACCTCTCCACCACCCCCGACAGTAGGGCAAGTGCAGGCTGAACTCCAGGCCACGATCTACTTCTCCCGCAATGCTACCCCGACCGGATGTGTTCAGGGTTGTGTTTCCCTAATTACCCAAAACACTGAATACTTATGAACCTGCTTCCGCTCAAAAGGGGCATTTTTTCCTCATCTGTACAAAGTTCCCCTCTAGATGCGTCATAACCCGGGTCTCCACCTCTCTCCAGCTTCTCTCTTGGGCTCTAAGGGATTGCATCCATTGCAAAGAGGGAAAACCCACATTCCATGTTTTCTGCCACATATTCCCCTCTGGGCAGACTGCTCTGTCCACCCAATTCCCCGTATCAGCATCATCAGGTATGGATCAAGGGCTTCCAGCAAAAGCTGAGCAGGACCAGTCAGATTTTTTGGCTTGAGAATTGAACCGAAGGGTCTCTGGTGAGTCAGGGTGCAGAGCTTCGGGGGCTGCTCAGTCCCTCGGTGCAGGCAAGCAAGGGACTCTGCATAGGGACCAGGGAGGCGCCCAGAGGCCAATACTGCCAAGGGGACAAGAGCGACCGAGGCCCAGAAAGAAGGCCATCCTGGAAAGCCCAGCACCCCCTCCCCTGCCAGGCCAGCCCTCTTGATTTCCCCTCTGGAGGGTACCTGTGGTCTGCACACCCCTTTCTTCTCAGAGCTCAAGTGTGGAACCCGGCTCACGCAGTCGTCAGCACCACGGTAGAGCCCGGGCCTCCCCAGTGTGAGCTCCCCTCACCTCTCCACCCCTGCCCCTCCCAGAGAAGAGCCCCCAGCACGTTCACACCTTTTATTCACTGTCAGAGGGTCACAGCACATAGTACAGGGGCAGACGTGAGGGCAGTCACTGGGGCACGGCCACAAGCTGGAGGGGACAGGGGGGCCCTCCTGAAGAATAAGCTGGGATGCCCCCCTGCACTCAACCCCTGCTTTCCTACCCCCTCCCACTTCCATAGCCTTACGCAGCAGCCAGAAAGACCATGGGCCCCTGGTAGGCCCAGATCCCCCCACATCTGGTGAAGGTCAAAGAAAAGGCTGGCCTTTTCCAAAAGAAAATCCCACCTTTGAGATGTCTCCGGGTCAGGAGCTGCTATTTTTCCAATGACCAAAATACGTAAGAAATGTCTTCCTGCCCACAGTGACCAGCACAGAATCAGCAGCAAGCCTCACCCAGAGTGGGTTTTCAGGAAATATCTTGGCTTTAATCAATTTCCGTGTAAAAATATTTAGAGTGTCCACTTACTCTCCTACCTACAGACCCATTTCTTTCCTTATTCTCTTTCCCGTTTCTCTCTGTAGCAGGACTGTTTGTGCCTAGCACCTTATGTCAGTGTTAGAAAAAAATCCACGTCCTTGGCTGTAGGGCTTCCTTTCCCTTAACTTTGGACTTCAAGATAAATTTATAGAACCCAGACTCCAACTGAAGAATGGTAATGGCCATGCTTCCCTTGGAGATGATTTTAGAGATAAGAAATCAGAGGCTGCTCTTAAGCCCAAAAGGATAAATGAGGACAGAAACGGATGAGAAGGAAGATTCTGGGACCCAGAAATTCAGAACATTAGTTACTGCGAGATCCGGAACTTCAAAGGAGTCTGGATCTGGACACAGCTGTGTGCTAACTGGCTGTGACTGTTCATTGTTGCTGCAAGGTAGATTCCAGCTCTGCTGACCTGACTCTGTGGCACATCTCTCCCGCCAGGGCAGAGATGTAAAGGTTGTCTCTTTTCTCAGGTGCACCACCACTCTGAGCACACGATCCCTGGTACCCCCAGGAGTATTTGGAAGCATTGACCCCCCCCCCCCACCCGGGGTTTCTCGAATCCACAAGGTGATGGTGCTGATGCCTAGCCTGGCATTATGGGTTCACACTATTGGACCATCTGAGAACCAGTCAAGATCATCCACGGGTATGTGTCCAGAGCTGAGAGTAAGCCAGTGTGCCCCATGTGGCAGAAAAGGTGTAAGAAGCCCCCAGAGTTCTGAGGCAGAGACTTTGGGGACAGCAGGGACCCATGAGCTGAAGTGACAGGAGGGTTGCCCCCACATGAGGAGGGCCAAAACGCTCCTGTTTCTGTTTGGAAGACCACAGCTCAGAAACTTCTCGGCAGGAAGCTTGCAGAAGCCAACTGGGACCCCAGACTCAGCCCTGCTACCTCTGAGCATCAGAGAGCCGGGTGGGTGGGGAAGAGACTCATAAGGGAAGCCTGAGTCTGGAGAAAGGGAATGAAAATCCCTACTTCCCTCAGCTTCGAGGGTCAAGTGTCTGAAAGCCAAGACATTCTGGGTGACAATGGTTAGATTCAGCCTTGGGGCAGGGAAGGCATCCCACTCTGTAGGAAGCCTTCCTGTGTTACTCTCTGGGTCTCAGTGGAGCTGGGCTGCTGAGTATCTGCGTGTCTATGACTGACAGCAAAAAGCCCTGTAAGAGCCGCTCCTGAGAGCAATGGAGCATCCTCTGAAGTGGTGCCTGTTAGAATCCTGCTGGTTACTGCCCTCAGGGCAATGTCCCCAGCTTACTAGGCAAAAAGAGAGAAAAAAGGGTGTCACCCAAGGGCTCTGCTACCTTCCAGGGCAGCAAAGAAGCAAAATCCAATGGAATTTAGGCCCAAAGGACGCACCCCCAGTTGCCTGCAGGGGTGCACCACCCCAGAGAGGCGAGCTGTGTGTCTTTCCTGCAGACACATCCGTGCACCCCACCTGGGCAGCCACTCCCTGCTTCCCCCCGCCCCCCACGGGCAGGCAACCACTGGGGATGAGACTGTTTTTCATGAGGATGTCCTCGCCAGGGCACAGCAAGCCACTGATCACGAGACAGGAGAGCAGCGCGGGAAGAGAGGCGACTCGCTTTTCTGGCGGCCAGAGCATGCAGCCGGGAGCATGTGGCTCCCAGGGGCAGAGCAGACACGGGGAAGCAAAAGTAGAGCACTTGAGAGATGAGGGATTGCCTGGCAGATTTAGGACAGGGGCATCAAAAAAGCCTTTCCCGTGAAGCTCGCCCAGTGCAGGGTGAGGCCGCGGGCTCATCACCGCCACCTATTCAGCCTAAACAGTGGCTAGGGGTCTTCGTCTTCCAGCTCCTTCTTCCTTTAGCAGCCAGAGAACAAGCCCCTCCTTGAACGAGACCAAACTCAGGGCCAAACCAGCAAGAGGCGGGCAAGGCACGGGTCTCACCCTGGTAGGCTTGCCTTTCTCCCTAAAGTCAGCACCCCTCCAGGGTAAGTGCACCCAGGAGCTGCGAGGCCTTGATATGCTCATGGAAAAGGAAGCGGCAGCAGAAAATGCTGACAACGGCAGCCCAGGCTCAGCCTGATAAGGAAACGTGTGAGCTGGCAAGTTTGGTGGCAAGTTTTCCCTCTTTTGTCCCCCAGCATTCTTTCTCCCTAAAATCAGCATTTTCTATATTTATGTAATCGTAAGAATCCAGTAAATATAAAGACTTCTTTCATCCTATACTAATAAAATGGGGAGCTCTTTTCAGGGGTGCTAAGAAAAATAATCACATGATTGCAATGTTTCTTAAAACATCCACCCTCGGGGTTCAGAGGCTTCTGAATCCTCTTTGCTTCATCCTCCTGCAGCTCTGCGGGGAGCTGGTGGGAAGGTTCAATAGTTCCCTTCCAAAGAACCAGCCTCACCACACCCTGGCTGAGATCCACCTCCCACCGTAGGCGCTCCCACAGGGCACTGCACACTCTTAGCACCTAGAGGGGCCTGGCATGGAACAGGCGACTTAATACATGTGAGCTGAGGAAAAGGCTGGATGCAGGCTCCCAAGTGGGGGCCGAGGGACCAGGTAGAATCCAGGGGGCAAGGCAGAGATCCACATTAAGGACTTGGGTCTTCAGCAAAAGACAGACCCAATTTGGCCCTTGAACTTGGGTTGGTGGGACCACATCCTAGAAAGTCTGATGCCAGGAACTACAGAATTCCACAGGGGGGAAAAAAAATCCCAGACCTTAAGCCTGTCTCTCGGAGCCAGAGCCAGCTCTCCGATAAGCCCAGGAGGTGCTGGGCTCTGGACCACAACTGGGTATGGGGCTGGAGGACAGGATACCTGAGGATCTGTCTCTTTTCCAGGGGGGAGGTGGTCCCTCAAGGATCATGGAGGGGGGGCGGACAAGGACTTGGGCAGAGGGGTGGGTTAGCCAGACAGTAAGACTGGTGTCCCCCTTTCCCTGGGGAAGGACCAGCCAGAGAGGTGACGGGTGGGAGGTGAGTGTGCTCCTCTGGGGGCCTGCCCCTCACCAGCCTCTACTTCTGCATGTCACACTGCAGCAGCAGCACGATGGACGGGTCACTCTTGGCCGCCTCTTTGAACTCTTCCAGCGTGATCTGGTCGTCCTTATCCCGGTCCATCTTCTTGAAGATTTTATCCACGCGCTGCTGGGGGGTGAGCCCATCCTGGTTCATGCGCATCATGATCACAGTGCCCACCATCTTGTAGATAGCCTGGGGCAGAGAGGGAGGACCAGGGTGAACAAAGGAAGGGGGGCCCACTGGGAGATGATTAAAATACTGGAAGGGGATGTTTAATCATTAAGGCAGAATATAGCGGAGCATCTCACAATTAACGATGTCTAAAACCCAGCTCTTGGTCTAGGGAAGTAAGTAGGGCAGTGGGTGAGACATTTGTCTTGCATGCATCTGGCCTGTGTTCAATCCCCAGGACCCATACGGTCCCACCAAGCCTCACCAGGGGAGACCCCTGAGCACAGAGCCAAGAGTAAACCCTGAGCACGGCAGGGTATGCCCTCCCCCAATTAATTAATTAATTGATAAACCCCAACTCTTCACCCTGCACCCCCCCTTCCCCCAGCATTTCCTGTCTCAGTAAACAGTATCTACCTTGGATGTATTTAAATCAAAACTTAGGTTCCATCTGGATCTCCCTCCTTCTCTCACACAGGATCTTTCAGCAAATCTTGCCTGCTCTAGTTCTGCAACCAATCCCAGGCCCAACCATTCCTGCCACTTCCTCTCCTCCTTCAGCTCTGGACTGAGACACGTGGAAGTCTCCCTGCTTCTGTGGCTTCCATCTGTTCTCCACGCTGAGAGCAGAGAGCCCTCTAGTGGCCGCTCTTCCCACTGGTAAAGCAGCCCAGGCATCAGGAGACACTGAGACTTGGGTGCTGGAAAGGAGACCACATTCCCACCTCTTGCCCTCCTTCCACCCTGGCTGCTCCTTGAGCATTACAACCCGATTTCCAGTAGCATCTCTGAACTTCTGGTACCCTCTGCCTACAACAATCTTTCCTAGACAGCGACACGGTTAGCTCTCACCTGGTGCTACTCACTCACATTTCACCTTGTAAACTCACTATTCCTCATCGTTCTCTCTTATGTTGCAGTTTGCCATCTTCAAAATACTTCACATGCCTAACGTTGCCTAGGCTGTTGCTCCTGCTGTCCGAATTTATTTTCACTAGAAGGACAGTCCCCAAAGCTGGAATGCCCGTGTAGTGCTCAGCATATGCCAGGCACTCGTTACCCGTTTGCCAAAAGAATGAACGAGAATTTCTCAGACCTGACTGTGAGGTCAGACTCTTAACCGCTGCCACCTGCTGGGTTTCCCCGGCTGTAAGATGGGGGTCCCTGCCCGCTCGGCCCGTTGGCTCATGCACTTGGCACAAGACCGAAGCTGCACTGAGCCTGATGCCAAGAAGCCACGGGAGCCCAGGAGCTGCGTGTGGGTGCTAGGAGGCTCCTGGCGCCCTACAGAAGGGTGGTGGGGGCAAGCTGGGTCCGGGGAGGCCTGCCGCAGTGAAGGAAGAGATGCTGCCTGCCCCGCCAACCCGGTGCCTAGGGTTCGCCCCAGCGCACCTCGATGATCTCTAGCATTTCCAGGCGCGTGATGCGCCCGTCGCCGTCCAGGTCGTACATCTCAAAGGCCCAGTTGAGCTTCTGCTCGAAGCTGCCGCGGGACGTGACCGAGAGGGCGCAGATGAACTCCCGGAAGTCGATGGTGCCGTCGCCATTCTTGTCAAAGGTGCGAAAAGCGTGCTGCGCGAACTTGGAGGCGTCGCCGTAGGGGAAGAACTAAAGGGGGAAGGGGCCATGGAGGCACGGCGGGGATGGGCGGCCCCAACGCGCCCCACCCTCGGCTCTGCCCGCCCCGCCCCCGCCCGCCCGGCCCGCCTCCAGGGCTGCCCGGCCCCGCCTCCATCGGCTCGGCCCCACCTCTATCAGCTTGGCCCCGCCTCCTGGGTTGCCTGGCCCCGCCCCCAGACACTCTGCCCCGCCCCCTGGGCTGCCTGGCCCCGCCCCCAGATACTTTGCCCCGCCCCCGGGCTGCATGGCTCCGCCCCCAGAGACTCTGCCCCGCCCCCGAGCTGCCTCCTCCTCCCCCTCCCCCTCCCACACACGCACATACACACGGGCTCCGCCCTGCCCCCCACCCATTTTGGCCCACCTCCTGTGCTACCTGGCTCCGCCCTAAATGCTCCGCCCACCCCCACCCTCCTCCGGTGACCGACCCTGCCTCTGCCCATTCGACTAGCCACCTAAGGTACCTGGCCCGCTCCCCACCCACCTTGATATAGAGCTGCTGGAACTCCTCCAGGTTAAGGATGCCGCTGGGGCAGTCCTTCAGGAAGCCCTTGTACCACTGCTTCAGTTCCTGCTCACTGAACTCCGTGTTCTGGACCAGATCCTCCAGCACCTCTGGGGCCAGTTTGCTGTTGGTCTTCCCCATGGCGGGGCCTGGGGACAGGGTCTCCACTTAGTGCATGGCCACACTTGAACGTCAACTGTGGATCCCCATATCCCCATGGAGGTTTTTCTTTTCCAAAACCGGGAACATTCCTTCAACAGCAGGGTGGACCCCCCTCTTCTCAGCAGCAACCCCCACAAGTCCCACTTTCCTAATCTGGGCTATAGTGTCCTGTAGGAGTCTTACCTTCCCACAGCAGTCCCTCCACCCCACACTACATGGGGGCGTCCCTTCCCATCACTATGCTGCCCATTACAGGGCTTCCTCTCTGAAGCAGGCTTTCTTCCCTCCAAACACCCAGAACCCCAAGCAGGCCCCACTCCTGTTCTCAGCACAGGTTTCTGTCCCCCAAGATCCCTGGCCTTCTAATCCCTCTCAAGAAAAGCACGTGCATACTATAGGCCACAAACTTCCCCCTCTGCCGGGGTTCCTTCCAGAGCACCCCTTAAGGCTTAAGGCTCCGCCAGCTTCTCTCTGGAGTTTCCACATACCGCCTCCACCTGTCTCCCAGACTCATCCCCTCCTAGGGACTCAGGCAGGTGCCCGAAAGCAGCTGCTCTCTCTTATTTCTCTGTATAAATAATATGTAGCTCTGATGACCCTTATTGCATTCTGCTCTGCACAAAATCATCCATTTTCTGAGCTGACTGTGTGCTTGGCCTGTGCCAGTGACGGGAGTGAGAGACCCACAGGCCCACTTTCAGCAACTAACACTGGGGTCAAAGAGGCAGATAGCTGACTGCAAAGAGTCTTCATCCATACCAAAGAGTTTGGCCTTTATGAAGAGGGGACAGAAACCCCTGGGATTTAAAAGCGTGGGCTAAAAAGAGAGCATTCAGTCTACAAAAACACTCAAAGAGAGACGCAGGTACTGAGCCAGTGATTGGGAACCCCGAAAACATACATGAGGGGCTAGAGGCATTTACAAATGCCTTACAGCAGATAAGGCATTTGCTTTGCATGCAGCTGACACGAGTTCAATCCCCGGAATCCCATATGGTCCCCCGAGCACCGCCAGGAGTAATTCCTGAGTGCAGAGCCAGGAGGAACCCCTGACTGGGTGTGACCCAAAAAGAAAAAAATTATGCAAGAAGAAGGAATATGTTTCATAAAGTTTTCTGTGGAGTCTGTGAGGAAGAGAACTGGGGTGGACGGGCAGTGAGGAATCTCTGCACAGGTTTGGTGCAAGGTGTGGAGAGGTGAGGATGAGCTGAGAGGTGATGGGAGAGGCCATTGGCAAGACATGGGGACTAACTGGATGTGGAGGTGACTGGAGCTGGGGCAGACCCTGAATTAGAGACACATGCATGGAACTAGTGTGGCTGGGAAGGAAGCTTGGGGCTGGTAAATTTTCACACCCCAGCCGGAGCACGGTCCTGGTCTGTGGGGCAGGTGAATGCTTCACAGGCCAGGTGGGTGCTCCTGTCTGACCTCCATGGGAGAAACTTCCCTTCAGAGCCTGAGTTTCCCAGAACACGACCTGGCAGTTGTCTGACCTGCTCAGAGTCTCT
Source organism: Sorex fumeus (assembly GCF_029834395.1). Taxonomy (NCBI): domain Eukaryota; kingdom Metazoa; phylum Chordata; class Mammalia; order Eulipotyphla; family Soricidae; genus Sorex; species Sorex fumeus. The sequence continues at coordinate 54,481,304 of NW_026606104.1, forward strand.
CGGGAAGGGTGCCAGACTCCTCAGAACTGCCTGTCATGAAGCTTCTCTGAGAAAGGAAGCCCTCAGGCTGGCAGAGGAATTTCACTTCCTTCTTTCTGCCCCTTACTTCTGAGCCTGTTCTAAACCAGACCTGAGCCTGGTCTGTTGCATCCCCTTGCTTGCTGACCTCTGGCTAGTGACCAGTTATTTCTGGGCCTCAGATTCCTCTACTGGGCCTTGAGGAAGTTGGCCGCCTCCTCTTCCTCCCACCACTCCCAAGGATCAGGCCCCAAGAGAAGCCTGGCATGGGGCAGCCATGCTATTCTCGGGACCCTGCAGCTGCAAACCCACTATAACTACAGGAACCGGAGTCAAGGATGCCTCGGGGACCCTGACAAGTGGAGGATGGTAGGCTGAGCCCCTCTCATTCTCACTGGGCCCCTCATCCACCAAATCCAAAGGAAGCTGCTGGAGGAGGAGGTGTCTAATGGCGGAGGCAGAACCTCTCCTGCTGTCACCTGTGGAAAGTGCTGTGTGTCTGCGTGCATGCTGTGTGTAGGGGGAGCGTGTCAGCATCTGAGGCTGCAAGGCTGCCAAAGAGCACACGTCTGGGTGTGTCCCGGTGTTGCTGTGGCCCCTGCCTTCTGCCGCTCTTCTCTCTCACTCTCACTTGTGCCTGGACCCCTCTGGGCCTCCTGAAGGCCAGACCTCCTTCAGATCTCCTCATTTCTTCTTCTGTTCTTAGGCTGGCAAATAAAAACTGGCAATGCCCTTTTAAATCACGGCCTTCATTTAGTAAAAAAACAGAAGCCTGGGGCTGGAGCGATAGCACAGCAGGTAGGGCGTTTGCCTTGCACGCAGCCGACCTGGGTTCGATTCCCAGCATCCCATATGGTCCCCTGAGCACTGCCAGGACTGATTCCTGAGTGAAGAGCCAGGAGTAACCCCTGTGCATCGCCGGGTGTGACCCAAAAAAAGAAAAACAAAAACAAAAACAAAAAACCAGAAGCCTACCACGAGGAGAAAACGGGCCCTGAATCACAAGGCGGCTCAGTGCCAGGGCACAGGGGAGCACCAGACTGACCCTGTGCCATGTGGCAGGACCATTCTCTCCAGTCACAGCTACTCTTGTTGGGTAAAGGACCTCTCCCACCCTCACCTGCCTTTCAGGGAACCTCTGACCTTCCTTTTGGCCTCGAGAGATGCCGACTGTGATAGGAGATAACCCAGCCCTCCAGGCCACCACCAGCAGAGCTGACGTAGAACATCTTCGACCAGACTTGCCCTCAGCGGGGAATACACCTTTTCTCTCCATGTTCCCTTCTTCTCCTCACTTGTCCCAGGGGGAAATGGCCATCACTGTTATCTTTGCTTTTCCCAGCTGCTTTTACTCGAGGTCCACCTTGCCAAGTCATGCTGTTCCTTCCTTTGAAGTGCTCCTGAAACTTTAACCATGTCCTTCCCCCTCGTACTCGGAGCCAAGGTCATAGCCAGGGATCTGCAGTTCAGCTGGGGTGTGGCTTGCCAAGCCGTACCAAGGCTCGGCTGCCTCACCAGGACCTTCTCTTCTGAATCCTCTATTCCCAGGAAACTTCTCTCCTAGCTTTGTCCAGAAGACCAGTATAGGCAATGCCCTATGATCATGTCTATAGAGGTCCCCAGAATCTTCTCAACTCTGGAGCCTATTCCCTCCCACCTCTTCACGGTGTTGTTTTTCCCCCAGCCAGCCCTGCCTTACCTGTTTGCCTGGCTGCTCCCCTCTCTCCTAATACCCTCTTTTCTCTTCTGCGCTGCCGCAACTATGAGCAATCATGGGGCTCAGTGGAAGTCCACTCTCAGAAGATCAGCCTCTCCCAACCGGGACAAGCAGACTGTCAGCAGCAGGAACTGAGCACTGGGGGCCTGACAGAGCTGGCGAGCCTGGGAAGTTGAGTCCCCACAGGTATGCAGGACTGTCTGACCCACATCTAGAATTCTAGAATGCAGCCTGATGAGGGATGAGCTCTTTGCATGAAGCCCTGGCCTGAGCTACAGAAATTCTCCAGTGCAGAGAAGAATCCAGAGTCCTGTCTGGATGTCATGGTCAACGAATATCTCCGGGTGGGTTACAGGAGAGGGGCACAACTCCCTTCCGCCCCTCCCTGACATCCTATCATGAAGTTCAGTCATCGTTTCTCCCCTTCCCTTGCACCCACCTCAGGGACAATAACTCCCAGAGCCAGAGAAAGGGAGGGTGTACCCAAGGCTGACAAGCCCCACAGCAGAGAAGCAAGGATAGAAACCCTCTGCAGGCATGTTCTGGTGGCCCTGTAGTCAGTGGCACCCAGGAAGGCTCCTCAGCTGTCCGCAGGCAGGCTTCCCTCTGGCTGGAAACAGCTCACACTGCCCCTTGGCGCTCAGAGGCCAGCCAGGCTTAGGACGGTGGGCTTCCAGTGGGGAGGTGACAGGGAGAGTGGGAGGGACCAAGGGAAGCAATAATCCCACACCCTCACTCAGCTTCAGAGGAGCTGGTGCTGAGACAGTTGCCATGGCGACAATAGCTCCATGGTCAGGAGATTTTTCTCTTTCCTTTCCTCCCTTTGCTCTTCTCCAAGAAGCAGTCCGGTCTTCTGCCCTCTTTCTTAACAAGAGACAGTGAGTGGCCTTGCTGACCATATCCACATCAGAACTGGTCTCGGAGGAAGTCCAAATAGTCACAGGGTCCAGCCCAAAGGATGTGCAGGGACAGTGCCCATCCCTCTGCCTGGGGGAGATGCACTGACCCCTGGAGAGGGCAGAAGCCTCCTCGGCCTCCTCTCTGAGACACACTGTTGCTTCTCTCAGAGAACCAGAACGAGGCAAGGGGACCGGCCAAGACCATCCTTCCTGTCACCCCTGGCCTGCCCACAGCAGGGAAAGGAGGGCACTGGGGCCCTGTGGAGCAGCAGAGAGAAGGGTGCAAGGGAGTGATGGAGCACAGAAGACCAGTGGAACCAGGAGGGACACCTGAGAGGCAAGAGGCTTCAACTTTGGCTGCAAAGACTGGCAAGTTATGGTGGCTGGCTGGGCAGAATGACCTGGGTTTATCCTCCAGCCTGGGTGGAAGAGGTCAAATTTGGGGTCGCACACGAGGTCAAGGCAGCTGAGAGAGCTGCAAAGGCCCCTTGTAGGGTGGGGGCTTTCTCCCTCCCCCAGGTCTGCTAAGAGGCTTCCAGTTCGAAGAGTGGGAGTCTGGGGTGCCAATCAGGCCAGTGAGGGCTGGGAGTGGATTCCCACGGAGGGGACAGACTTGGGACGCCTTGTGAAGTGCCCCGGCTGAATGGGGCACGGTACCTGGGTGGGGTTTCCCTGGGGAGGTGGGAGAGACCAGGGGCTTGGGTCCAAGGGAGAGGGGGATGGAGCCTCTAGAACCAGCACCACCAAATCCCCGCGTGGGGGTGGTGGGGGTAGGGTGAAGGGTGGGGTGGGGGTGGGTGTTGGAGGTTAGAGCAGCGGTTGATCTTACCTGAGCTGGAAGTTAAGTGTCGGCCCCTTCTCCCTGGGAAGGTGAGGCCGGGACCGGGTCGGGGTTCCCTGCCCAGGGTCTCTTCCTCCAGCTGCTGCCACGTAGGGCGGAATCGGGGTCAGGGAGACGAATCAGGGGCCGAGGATGGGGAATGGACAGTGGAGGGGGAGGGGACGGGGCCTCGGCCGGTCCCGCCCGCGTTACCTGGGGCCGCTCGCCGGCTCGCCGGATGCCTCGGGCCGCGGGGACCGGGGCTGGCTCGCGGCTGGTGCCCGGGCGCTCCCAGGTCCGCGCCGGAGCCGCCTCCCCGCTCTTGTATCACTATGTCTCTCGGAGGCGACACGATTTGCATAAGCCCCGCCTCCTCCCGGGCCCAGGGGGCGCTGATTGGCTCCGCCGGAGCGGAGTGGCAGGCGGGGTTTCAGGTGGGGACCCGGTGGCCAGTGAGGCCCGGCTGCAGGCGCGCGCCCCGCCCGCCCGTCCGGGCTGACCTTCCTCGGCTCTCGGGGAAGGAGGTGGGCAGTATCCCGAGCCGTCCCCCACGCCGAGGCTCGGACCCCGGGCCCAAGTCTGGGGTGAAAAGTGTCGTTGCCTGAAGAGGATTCGCAAAACAACCGCACGGTTGCTATGGGAACGGGAGAGCCACAGCCGAGGCTCTAAGCCTTCCTTTCCCGGGCCCCAGCGGGGGTGGGGATGGGAGAGGAGATGAGTCACAAGATGTGACCCCCCCCCCCCCATATCCCACCCGAAATTGCAGGAAGGCGGGAAGATGCCGAGTGGGGGGAAGGAAAAGACGGGGTGGTCAGCACCCTACGTCTTCGCATCCTACACGCTCACTCCCATCGGGTAGGTGGGCACCGCGACCACAGGGCCCAGCCGCACCGCGACCCGGGTTCCCGGATTCGGATTGCTCCCCAGACCGGCCTTTCCTACTTAGTGAGGACCCCAAGAGGCCTCTCGGGAATCCCTCCAGAAGGAGCATGTGGGCTGCTCCGTGGACCCCTCTTATCCCCACCCTCCAGTGCTCCTTAGACCGAGCGGACCCCCAGCGGCCGCCTGTCTCCGGCCTCGGAAGCTGACACAAAACCAAGGCGGTTTACACGGAGCAGGTCTGGGAGGTTTCAGGGCCAGGAACACGTCCTCCCCGCATCGGGGTCTCTCCCGAAGCACCGGGACGGTGGGAAGGAACCCTTTCACTCCGAACAGGGGCCGGGAGGGGAGCTGACCACCTCGGGCCGGGCCACGTGCGGGGGACGGAACTGGAGGCATCTGTCAAAAGTGGGGCGGGGCATCTGGGGCTTGGTCGAATGGGAGCGGGGCTGGGGCGACTTACCCGGGGCGGGGGGGTTGCGGGATGGGGAGAGGGGAGAAGCGAGCTTCTACCCAGGGAAAATCGCTGAGGTGGGCAGGGTGTGGACTGGCGTCTTCCGCTGTCCCAGAAACTTCCTGGCAGGCTCACTGGGGAATGATCCGTGAACATCTGCCTCTTCTTTTTTTTTTTTTTAGGAAACGTGGCTTCCTTCTTGAGCTTGTTTTGCTGCCCCATTCTCCCAGCTGCAGGCTCTCTTTTCTTTGGCACCCCAACTGGAGAGCAATATCTGGCGCCCCTTAGCAAGCACATGTGACCCCTTTGGTGACTCCCCAGAGTCAGGTATTTAAGAGCCCTGACACTGTCACTTCCCTGGCACCTTCTCTGCTTTCCAGAGAGAGGCAGGAACTCCTCCCTTTGAACTATGATCTAAACTCCCACCAAGAGAGGCTGGAACTCCTGAGTGATATTCTACAAGGACATCACAAATGACCAGGGCCGTGGGGGTGGGCAGGAAGCCCTTCTCTCTCTGAACCTCCCAGTCTGTAAAAATGCTGGAACTGAGACAGCTGGGGATGGTGGTTCTAGTAGAAGAGCACTGGCCTTGCAGATACGAGGCTTGGGAAGGATGTGATGGTGGGGTAGATGGAATCAAACAGGTAGGAGGTCCAGGAAAGCAGGGGAAGAATTTCAACTGGGAGGGATGAATTATGCTGGCATGGATCTGACTCACACACATTCACAGTCCTGTGAGCTTCCCAGCAGTAGTTAATACTGCCAGGCACTGCCCTAACACTTTATATGCCTCGCCTAATTTAGTCCTCTCAAGAACTCGGAGGCAGGTACCATTATTGTTCTCTCCATATACATGAGACATTGAAGCACAGAGCAGTCAAGTGACCTACCCACGTTCCTGGAGCTAAGTCAAGCTGAAGAGCTGGGATTTGAACCCAAGCTATCTGGCTCCAAGAGCTCACATACCTAACCAGGACACAATGCTGCCTCTCCTTAAGTTTCTCCAGGTGCTTAAGAAGAGGGTCCTTGGATTAGGATATTTTTTTCATTCCCTCTGGCATCAGAAAGGCAAGCCCAAGTAAGTGGGAGCAGCTTCTTCGTCTTAAAGGGACAAAGCAATGTCCGTTGTCTTGCTGGGGGAGGTAGGTCCACAGGGGAAGAAAAGCAGTGCGTAGTAAAGCAGATATATTGGTCCTGCACTGACTTTATTTATTTGGGTGAGGTCACCCCAGCAGTGCTCAGGATAATTCCCCTCTGGTCCTTTAAGGAACATGAAGTGGTGGGACCAAACCCTGGGCTCCCATGCATATAAAACCTGTGCTCAACCCTTTGAGCTGGCTCTGGTTCTTTAAGCCAGGCAACACTATGGACCATCTTGGGGCTCTCGGACTCTTCCTGAGCTCCCTGTCAGAACCCATCTTCACCTGCTGCTGGTACAGGAGACCTTGCTCTTGATCCTGCCTCTGCTCTTTTCAGTTTGATGTTTAAAGCAGTAACAGCTGACCCTGAACGAGTGGCTTCATGATGTACCAGACTCTCTGCCAAGTCCCTTATCTGCATCCTCTCACTCAATCCCAACAATGACCATTGCCAAGGGGAGATTAAAAATATCTAACAACCTGTTCAGGCATAAGCATTATCAATCAGAACATCACCAATCAGAATGAAGACTAACCTTGGTGCAGGATCAAGGGCTTAGTAGCTCTCCTCCTAAGACATGACACTTTAGTTACTGGAGAAAGGGAAGCAAGAGGAAAAACTCAGGAGGTGGAAGCCAAATGGGGTACTAGTATCAATTCAGCAATTTGAAAGTATTTTGATGCTCTTAAGAGCCTATTCAACTGATGGGTGCAGAGGGATTGAATTGCAGTCCTGGCATCACTACATTATTTCATGACAGAGGCTCAGAGAGGTTAAACAACTTGTGCATTGTAACACAGCTCATTAGTGACAGGCTTCGGATTCCAACCTAGGCCTCACTTCAGAGCCCACACTCTTCCCCACTGACCGACCTGTGTTCCTGGGAAAGGAGAGTATCCGAGGATGAGTTGGGGTTTCTACTGTTCTGGAAAGCCTGAGCCACATAAGAACGTAAAGTTCTGGAGGTCTGTATGGCCTGCTTGACTTGACCTTGGAGCCTTCACACCACCTGTCACACATTCTTGGAGGAGAGGGACTTGCAGAGTGAATAAGGCAGAGCAGAGACTGCCTGGAAGAAATATGTGGTTGTGGAGGGCCCTTTGCTAGCAGGATTTGAGTGATGGCAGGACCCACTTGCGTAAGCAGCAGCCACTTGCATCTTCCTTCCGGAAGGGTTGGTGATCCCCACTCACTATTGCCCTGTCAGTTGATGGATAGAGTCACTGCCCTGGGTTTCTTTCCTCAGTCGGACCTAGACAGCCCAGTGATGGCTGGAATCCTCCTGGGTCCTAATATTTCAGTCTCCTGAGTTTCTGGATTCAGAAAGTGAGATCCCCAGCGCTGAGTTCCTTCCCTTGCCCCTAGTGGCCACAGAGGATTTAGTTATGCATTTATTTACTGTTTTGGGGCCACACGTGGCTGTGCTCAGGGCTTATTTCTGGCTCTGAACTCTGCAATCATTGCCGGCAGGCTTGGGTGACCACATGGGGTGCTGGAAATCAAACCTAGATCAGTCCAGTGCAAGGCAAGTGCCTTACCCACTTTACTATTTCTCTGGATTTTTAAAAAAATTTCCAAAGTAGAATTCCACAATATTTTTTTTTCCTTTTGGCTTATTGATACACAGTGGTTAAAAATCATGATACAGAGAGAATGAAAGTTCCTCCATCAAGCTCACCGCGAGCCATGATTTCAGGAAACTTATATTTTTGCCTGTCTTCACTCTCCTCCTTCCTGCTGAAGAAGCTCTTTGGTGCGGTGGATTAAGTGCATGGATTCAGCAGCAAAGTTGGCTGGGTGTACAGCCCAGCTCTATCACTTACCAGCTGGGTGACCACAGGCAAGTGATGGTCTATGTCTCAGAATAAATACTTGGAATCCTCTGATTCCCAGGTACCATTCCCCTATTTGTGTCTCTCATTGGCCAAATCCAACTGGAAGACAGAGGGGATGGAGTGATAGTATGTGGTAAGGAACTTGCCTTACACGTGGATTCTAACCCTCGCACCCAATGTGGTCCCCTGAGCCTTCTAGGAGTAACACCTGAGTGCAGAACCAAGAGTAATCCCTGAGCACCACCTAGTGTGGCCAAAACAAATGAACAAAACCAACCAGAAGAGAGAGAGCAAAGAAATTCAGCTGAGGTAGGCACAGAGGGTGGAGTGGAGGCACGCCGAGAATCAAGTTACTGGGAATAGATATATCCATATATTCACATCCATTAGATGTCTACATAGATCTGTTTCTATCTGCATATAAGCTTTCGAGAAAGACAGCAAATAGATGAGTTACTTAACCTCTTTGAAGTTGAATTTCCTTGTCTGAAAAGGAATGATAATAGGATGTATTGTGTGAAGATGCCACAGGGACAAAGTACTGAGAATGCCTGGTATAAGCAAGCATCATTTATTTTGTTACCACACCTGGCAGTGCTCAGGTCTTACCCCTGGTTCTGTGCTCATGTGTTCTAGGATCATTCCTGGCAGGGCTTGGGAAAACACATGGGGTGCTAGGGATCAAATTTAGGTTGGCACATGCAAGGCAAGTGCCCTGCCTACTATACTCTCTCTCTCCAAGTAAGCATCTTTTCCATATAAATGTCCAAGTGAGCATCCTTTTCATACAAATACATAAATCATGGTGGTTTTATTAGTTGGAGCAAAAAATAAGTGGCTATAGTAAATCAATCCAAACATGCAATAACTCAGATCACCAGAAGTTTCTCTTGTTGCCTACCATCCAAGGTTGGTGTGTGGCTCTCCTTACAGGGATTTGGGGCTAGAACTCTGTCAACACTTGTTTCTACTATCCTCGAGGGTGTCCAGTCACTGAGAAGGGCAAGAGTGGAGAAAGCATAACTCTGCTTAGAAAGTGGCTCGTATCACTTCCTCTCACATTCCAGGGACAACAAAAACCATCCTAGAGGTTCCAAGAAGAAATCTAATACCCAAGACTGGATACAAAAGCGTTAGAAAGACTAGAGGAACAAAAAGGCAGGCAGTAAGGTTACCTAGAGCAGACAGGCACAACTACTCAAGGCTGGAAGGGCAAAGGGGGAATGATATACCTGGACTTCAAGGTTGTTGCATTGTGAAACTGGGACCCCCCCCACCCAATGTGCTCTCGCTCTCTCTCTCTTTCTCCATGCCAGAATTAACCCAAGAGCCTCTCTCTCTCTCTTTCTCTCTCTCTCTCTTTCTGACATACACACACACACACACACACACACACACACACACACACACACACACACACACACTCTGCTGCGGCCACTAGAACTACCACCCCACCACTACCCCCACCACTGCTGCCAGCAGGCACCAGGAGCTCACACTTACTGATGCAGCGTCCGAGAGGGTGAAGTCACTCACCGTTACTATTGCTGCTGGAGCAAATGTTTGTAAGCACTGTGCTGCTGAGGCTTCCTGAGTTGCCTGCACAGCCACCTCTGGGAGCAGGCTGCTGGAGGAGTGAGGGGGACCCAGGCCTTGTTTTTGTTGCGGTGGCAACTGCTGCTCCTCCCACAGCTGGAAAAAGAAGAAAAGCCTTTCCCTCTGCTTCCAAAACTCCCACCAGTGCCTCTCATTGGCAAAACCGAACGGAAAGTCAGTTGATACAGGAATCTGAGAAATGCAGTTTAAGGGCTTCCAGCCCCTTGTCAGACTGTGAGGGAGAGTACAATAGGATGAGGCTAGTCCCAGAGAAGTATCCGGTACTACAAAGTCAGGGTTCAGAAGGGTCCTCTGCAGGGTGCTCTGCAGCGTGGGCTGAGAGAGATCCACGCCAGAATTAGCCCAAGAGCCTTTCTGTTTACCCATGATTTTTTCTGCAGAGGACCCAGATAAGACAAATACTGTGATTATCAAGGGAAACACTCCTCTTTGCATTGGTTGTTGAGGATGTATTCAAATGTTTCCCTTCCCCAAAGATATCGGAGGGGTACCCTAAGGAATTAGCTCTTAAAGTTCAGGGGTGCCCTCAGGAAGCAGAACCTGACTCTTCCTTCTCTCAGCTGACTCATCATTACATTGATCTACCTTAGTGCTTGGCAGGGTAATGTGGTGAAAGCTCTAGGGAAAGAAGGGAGGTGGTGATGCCAGGTGGGGAGAGGAGAAGGTCTGTACCCTCAATGGTCACGTCCTGAGAGTCCGAGGAGACAGACACTACAATACAATGCTGGCCGACAAAATTTTGATGACTATGAAAATGTCCCATGTCTACAGTAGTCAATATGGTAGCCACTAGTGACATGTGGCTACTGAGTATTGAAATGTGGCTAGCTGAACTTCAATGTTCAGTCTCAGGGTAATTAACTGTAATGATCTCATTTAGACTGTGCCGCTGAAATTTGAGAGCACAGTTATAGGTCTGATGGTGGAGTAAGAGGCAAGGTAACACTGAGAGCTGGAGGCTGGCTGGAACCACAACAGAGACACACTGTTGCTAACGGGGATTGCCAGGGAATGGAGCTGCGTTGCAAGAGGCCAACAATATCAGAGAGACCAAGGACACTGCCCATCGAGTGCCTCAGCAGCAGAGCTTTGAGAGATCTCACCGGTGACTCTGAGCTCACATAGGATTGATGCATGGTGGCCATGCTGAAATTCAACCAGATCAACTATCCTAATTGGTAAAATATTGAAACTTTTCCATAGCCATTGGCAAATAGCCACTTCTTCCAGGTGACTGCCTCTGGTCACCCTAAGTCCCTGTTTCCATCCCTAGAGTTTCCTGGACTCTTTCTTTGGTCATACCCAGCAGTGCTCAGGGGTTACAACTGGAGGTGCAACCATTTGTGCCAGGATTCGAACCAGAGCTGCAGCCCCAGCCACATGTTAGGTCTTAACCCCTATGTTGTCTCTTTAGTTCCTTCCTGGACTTTGGAGTCCAGTGGAGCAACACTCTGGGCCAGGACAGGGGGGAGCTGAGCTCTCAGGGGCCTGCTCCAGGGACTAGCTAGTGATGGTTCTGTGGGGTTGCGCCTGACTTTCTGATTGTATATGTGGAACATCACCACTCCTATTGGACACTGAAAGCACAGCTATTGCTCTGTTACATTGAAGGGGAGTAGCAGTTATGACCCACTGGCAGAGGCCTGCCCCAACTCACCATGGGCACCTGTGAATACACACTCATACACCACACACACATGCACTCACAGTCACATCTACACCTATCCCACAGTTATACGTTCTTACATACTTACACATATACATATACACTTACATACCTATACTCAGTCACTCTCTTATATAACTCACATCAAAAACACACATGCACATATACTCATTGTTACACCCTCACTCACACAGACTCACTCACATACTATCTTAACATACTCAGACATATGCTCACTCATATTCTTACATACATATACAAACACACAAGTCACACTCACATAGTCACACACACTCTTACATACACAAACACACTAACATACTCACACATGCACATTCACACATGCATACTCACCCATACACACACTCTCTCTCACACACAAACACATACAAACACACTCACACTCTGGCATGTCTGACTAACTCTGAAGACATCCAAGGTCAGGGCTGGAGAAATAGAACAATGGGTAAGATGCTTGCCTTGCATGCTGCTGAGCTAGGTTTAATCCCAGGCATCCCATATGTTTCTCTAAGCCTCACTAGGAGTGATGCCTGAGTGTAAGAGTAAGCTGTGAGCACCACTGGATGTGCCATCCCTGCTTCCCCCCCCCCCCCCTCCATACACAAAAGGCCTTCTGAGGTCCTTTTGGTGTATAAGAGCAGAGGGAGTCATCCAGGAGCCAGTCTGGGCAATTGGAGGAAGAGAGTTACCACCAGTCCCATGGCTTCAGCCAGTGCTTAGGTAAATGCCTGGCTCAAATTGGACCAGTCAGATGTGGTCTCCTGGGAATTCTAAATGGGAGGCACAAAATCCCAGTGTCCTGTGAGCAGAGGCATACAGATGGCAGTGCTCTGGGAAGGAAGACTGGTGAGTTGCTGTGACTGTTCTAGGCCTGTGACAATTTCTTGTTGTTCAACTCAGAATCCCATTACCATACTATGTGATCATCCCCTACTCCCATGTTCCCCTTAACTTAGCCAGAGCTAGTTTTTATGACTTGCAGTCAAGTCTGTGAAAGGTCAGAGACAGAGGGTGCAGTGAGAGGCAGTCAGCAGGTGAGGTGTGATAGATTCACATGGAAGGGGCCTTGCTTGGAGTGATTCCAAAGGTTCTGGAGGCCTTTAAGGGAAGATGAGTGGAGGATAAGGTGGTGGGAAGAAGGTTCTTCCCGTGCAGTATTTCAGCCTAGCAAAGGAAGGAGGCCATGCTGGAATACCGGAGGCAAATCAGGCCCTTGTACCTATCAGCTTTGTTGTTGTGTGACCCGACCTTGAACCAGTAGCTCCACCTCTCTGGTTTCATTTGTAAAACTAAGATAACACTAAAATCTTTCTGAGGCCAGATAGTGTAGGGTAAAGCGCTTGTTTTGTACCCAGCTGACCTGGCTTCAATCCCGGCCACTCTGTAAAGTCCCCCAACCCCTTCCAGAGTGATCTCTGAGCAGAGACAGGAGTAAGCCCTGAGCACCACCATGTATGATGCCCTCCTGCCCTGCACCACCACCACCACCCGTCCCCCGCAAACAAACAAACTAACAAAACCCAAAAACTAGGACCTCCTTTATCAGGTTCTAAATGCAGCAAGAATCTTAGGTTTGCGAATGCCGACGTATATATTGAATACAGGGGTAGAGTCAGAAAAATGACAAATGGCATCAAAAGAAGGGCTACATAGTGGTCCAGTAACTCCAAGGAGCAGGGATGCTATGGGCAGGGTGGGGTACAGAGGCAATGGTCAGGGAAAGGTAGAAGGAAGATAAGAGGGCAAAGATTGGCTGAAACCTCTGCAAAGGGAATAAGTTCTTCTCTGCAGTGATGGGAGAGGAAATTAGGACACGCACTGGCAAATCGGGGTCAGGTGTGGAAGCCGAGCACCGCCTCCCACAGGAGTCGAGTCTGTGCGAGGTAGGTTGTGTGCTCAGTGTGTGTGTGTGGGGGGGGTGGGCAAGGGGGTTGGGGAGTTTCAGTTCTCACTTTCATGACACTGGGCCTTTTTAACATGTGAGTCCTATATCTGTCTTCTTTAACCTTACCTTCATCACTCAATACAGTTATTAGATGCTTTGTTTAATAAGTACTAAGTTCTGCGGGATGTACAAGACATTGTAAGTCTGGATTCTCAAGGGAAACAGAACCAATGGTAGGGGGTGGGGGGAGCTAGTACAGCAGGTGATTATCTTGCATGCAACCAACCCGGGCTTGATCCCCAGCACTCCATATGGTTCCCCAAGACTGCCAGGAGCAAGCCCTGAGTACTGTCAAGTGTGACCCCAAAACACAAACAAAAGAACCAATAAGGAATGGCTTACACAATTATGGAGTCTTGAGATCTGTAGCCAGCAAGATGGAGAACGCAGGAGAACTGGTGGTATAAGTGCTAGCTTAATGGAAGTCCCATGGCAGGAAGAGACCAATAGTCTTTGGTCTATGGTATCAGATAAACCCAGGTAGAGAGATTGAATTCTCCATAAGCATTTTGTGCTTTTCTGGCTTTAATGGGTTAGAGGAAGCCTACGCCTCATTTGAAAGGGCAATTTGGATGACTGAGTCCACTGATTCAAATGCCAGTCACATCTAGAAACACCCTCACACACACCCAGAATAGTGTTCTCGTTGCCCTATGCAGTCAAGTTGATGTGTGAAATTAGCCATCATAAAGACCAGTACGACAACTCCTCCCAGGGGCTGTAGGGTCAAACAGAAGCAACAGACACAAAAATCAAGCTAATAACTTTAATAACATATAGTTATCCCAGTATGCTATAAAGAAAATAAACATGCAATGTGATCAAATAGGTAAAAGGTAAAGGTAAAGGCCCTCCCGTTGATCATCGATTTGCTCGAGCGGGCCCAGTAACGTCTCCATGGGAGACTTTGTTGTTACTGTGTTTTGCATATCGAATACGTCACGGGGAGCTTGCCAGGCTCTGCCGTGTGGGCGAGATACTCTCGGTAGCTTGTCGGGCTCTCCGAGAGGGGCGGAGGAATCGAACTCGGGTCGGCCATGTAAGGGAGTGATAATTTTAAGACCAGATTGGAGGTGTTCTAGATGACGACTTATAAAAGACTGTGAGTGGTGATCTGGGGGCAAGAAGAAAGTGGGCATTCTCGGTCAAAGGACAGCTTGGGAGGAAGATGGGCTCATCCCAGGAAATCAAGAAAGCCCCTGACGGCTGGAGAAAACCAGAGTTGCCAAGAGAACAGTGGTGGGAGTTTGGATTCTATCCTAAGTGCCATCAGACTGTTTGTGGCCGGGGTGGACCACAGAAATGACCTGAATCATGCTAAAGATGACTCAGGCTCCGGGTGGAGAGTGGGCTGGAGGGAGCTGAGAGTGGAGGTGGGAGCACTGGAGTGATTTCAGGAGATGGAGAAGGGTGAGTAGGTAAGATCCGTTGCAAAGAGACTAGACCTCTTCCCATCCCGAGAGCGGGGAAGTTGACGGGGAGCCTGGCTCCATCCTGGATATTGGGGCATCTTCGTGTTGAGTACCAAGATGCTGGGAAGGTGATGCCTGATGGTAGCTTACCTGGTGAGAGGGAAGCTCTGCGTTTAACCATTTGCCCTATACATAGTGGGTGGTTAGAGGGGCTTCTAGGGTCAATCCCAGTTCCTGCTACTGGGTAAGCTTGTAGGAAGGGAAGCTGCCAGATTTGCCCTATACATAGTGGGTGATTAGAGGGGTATGTAGGGTCAATCCACGTTCTGTTCAAACCCCAGCTCTGCCCTCCAACCCCACTGGACTGCTGATCACTGAAGCTGATTTTTTTTTTTTTTTCCTATTGGAGGCAGGAAGAATAGCATCTTGAGCTCAGGATTTGTGCTCAGGATTAGATGAGAGTGTGAAAAAACACCTAGTGCTGTGCCTGCACAGAGCAAAGTTTCTGCTGACAAAGTGCCATAGAGAAAGCTTTCATTTCCGGGTGAGAAGAAGGGAAGCTCTAGGGCTTGGTGATCTGGGCTGGATCTCTGCTCTCATGCAGCACCCTTGTGCCCCACCCTCCGTACAGACTGGTTACTTTGGGAGTCTGCCTTATGGAGGGGGGCTGGAGAACAAGGGCTCACGATCTGGAAGATGGAGAGTTAACTGGGGCCAGAGAAGGCTGAAGTTCCAGGTGACCTGAAGAATATTATACTGTTTCAACATTGGAAATGCAGGGTCACCCCTGGGAAACTGCATTCTGAATGTACTAACAGTCTTATCAGGGTTCAGGGAAACTGGAGGTCAAAGGAAAAGGAAAAGAAAGGTACGGATAAGCTCCGGTGTAGAGCACTGAGTGGCAAGAAAAGGCCCGAGTCCCATCTAGATGTATAAAACCAGTGGATACGTAAGATAAATGTCCTAACCCAAGAGAACAAATGTGCACTTCCGTCATTTAAATTCAAAAAAGAGCTTTTGAGTTGGGGAAAGACCGCCAACAAAATCACCCTGTTCTGTTCTTCCTTTCCCCCAGCCCCCTTCCCACTGCACCAGGCTCTGCTCATACCCCCGGGAAACAGGTCCAGACCACGCAGAGTGCTCCCGGGGGTGAAATATTGGGATACGAACCTTCTTGATAGCAAATGGCAGACAGTAAGTGCAATCTATGGCTCAATATAGGAACATAAGCTATGCTAGAAACTCATTCGCTCACTGGCTGCCATCTTCAGCCCTGATAAATGGGTCTCCTAAAATAGCCACTCTGAGCTGCACGGCTGCACTCTGCGCCACCGCCCCCGTCTCGGAGGGCCCCCCGGTGAATTGCTCAATCTTAGCTAGCGCTCTGGACCCAGTTTATCTTTATCCTCCAATTACTCACTTGTTAGTGCTTCTAAATAGTTTACCCTTTCCTTTGTTTTTATTGTTGGTGCGTTCTAATGCTTACATAAGTAGTAAGTGTGCAAGGTGTTGTTTTCTGAGAGGAGCCCGGACTTAGGGGGAGGAAATTGAATGACAAAACCCAGGACGGAGACCACAGCTGAGGTACTTCTCTTGCCTATTAGAAATAACCCGCTGAAACTGGGGGAGAACCTTCTTTTGTAAGAAGGATGTTCGTAATTGCTAGTGAAGTATATGTGGGATGAGAAGGTGCCCAACATTTACTAAGCTTTGAAGGTGTTCAGCTTGTCTGGCACTTGTCCCATTCAGAGTGACAATTATGTGCCTTTGACGCTTGCGGTTTGTATCCTTCAGGGGTGGGATCAGACAAGAGGGAACACAGTGAATTATGCGACAATCTGAAGGGATGCGATTGTAAGGCACATGCGTTCCAGGGAAAGGTGGGGGAGGCACTTCTCTGCTCCTCGTCGTCTGAGGCCACAATTGGGAACATTTAGCAGCTGAAGAACAAAGTCACCTACAGGCACCGTCACACAGGCCAGGGGCTAGAGACCGGCTGCCAGTGGGGGCTCAGCTAGAGGGGCTGGAGTGAGGACATGTGGCTGCGATCTGGCCCACCAAAAGTGAGTGGGAGGTAACCCTTCCCCACCTGACCCCCAAACCTCCCGGGCCTGAGTCCTTCTCTTCTTCTCTCAGCTGAATGAAAAGAACTTCAAGGCCTTCCACTTTTCTAAGGTGGAAGAATGACCAGATCCCTGTCCAGCTTTTGCCTGTCCAGGCTGCTGCCAGGCTCCTACTGCAGAGAGGTACAAATCAATAGCCAGAGGAGGAGACATGTAGGATGAGGTATTGGAAAGAGCACAGAGGTTCCACGGCCTCTCAAGGTGTCCCACACCTCATTTCTCCACAGACTTTCAGGCCCACAAGTTCCCTCCACCCTGGGTTCTTCTTTTTTTTTTTTTATGGAGGTTTCATGACACAGTCATGGTTGATTAAATTATTGGCCATTGGCATTTATTCAGCAGTTCCAGTCCCTCTCCCCTTCCCCGGGGCCTGAGGGGGTAGAACTGAAGTTATAACTCCCTAATCACATGATTGGTTCTACTAGCAACTAACCTGCCATCCTGAGGTGCTTCCAAAAGTCACTTCACTTCACTCATGTGACAAGACATCTTCAATATTGCCAGTAGGTAGGGAATTCTGAGCTTTCTGGCAATGGTGCTGGTCGCTGGAAATGAGAACCAAATATATATGAGAAATATATTTCAGTCATCTGAATGATCAACTATCGATTTCTTTTAAATTATATAATCTCCAAATCACAGGAACAGCTGAATAGAAAAGAAGGACTTTATTACCAAGATTACATGTTATAAGTTGGGTGGTTGGCGTGTTCTAGCTTGTTCTAGCGTGTTCTAGCAGTGGGCTGGGTGTGGGTTCAAGGGCTGTCGTGCATGATTCGCATGGAGGAGTCTTGGGTTTACTCCCTAACACCACCTGATCTTCCCAACCAGCACAGAGTGGCCCAAAAACTTAAAAAGAAAAGGCAAAAAATAAAGAAGAAGAAAACAAGCTTCAGAAAGGAGAAGGCTTGGTTTCATGCCAAGTAGAGTTAGGGTGACATAAGTGTCTGTGCATATTTAGTAGTTTTCCAGGAAAATCATGCACATTGATGAGGGGAAATAGTGAGCATATGCAGTTAGGCAATATATGATGTGCATATTGCATATACAGAAAATGGTAGGGATATATCACTGGGGGTGCTTTGTGTTTGGGGTAGTTAAGAAAGGTTACATTCATGGTCTCCAGTGACCATTTCTGTCCAGTTAAGATCTGGGGTCTATTAGACACAAAGGTGTTTGTGAGGTCCTTTCTTGAGCCAAAGCCAAAAGAATCTAACAATGGAACCACTCCTGAGAGGGCTTGTCACATTACCCAAATTGTCTCATCCAATGTATATTACTTTCTTCACCCAGAGAGTCCATTTCCATTTAACTTTTTGGGTTTTTTGTCTTGTCTTGTTTTGTGTTTTTTTTTGGGGGGGGGGGCACAGTCAGTGCTATTCAGGTTTAATTCCTGGCTTTGCTCTTAGGGATCACTCCTGGAGGGCTCAGGGGACTATATATGGTTATGGGGATTGAATCTAGCTTGGCTGCATGCAAGGCAAGTGCCCTACCCACTGTACTCTCTCTCTCCAGCCCCCATTTAACTTTGATGAGAGGGAAAAGGTACATAGTGTTCTATAAAGTCTTTTCCATAAAGCTTTGATTATTTACAGTATCACAGAGCTCTCACTAACCTGCATCAGACTGTGAAATAAATAAGAAATTGCTTCCCAGTAAGTTACACCTTTTACATTGTGGAGTAGTTTATTGTAGCAGTTAATATTAACTATCCTAATAACCATCTTTGGTCATCTATTGATGTAAGGTATGACTAGATGTCTTATTTAATTAACTTTCAATTAACACCTAGCAGTGCTCAGGGCTTACTCTTGGCTCTGTGCTGTGTGGTACCGGGGATTCAAACCAGGGATGGCCACATGCAAGGCAAGTGCCTTTCCTGCCTCTCTAACCCATGACTAGACATTTTTACTCAGCATCGCGAACAATCATGCTGATTACTCTTACCATCACAACCATTCCATAGCACTGCACTGTAGAACCGTCCTCCCGTTGTTCATCAATTTGCTTGAGCGGGTACTAGTAACGTCTCACAACAAATTGTGAGACTTATTGACACTGTTTTTTTTTTTTTTTTTTTTTTTTTTTTTTTTTTTAAATTTATTTATTGAATCACTGTGGGAAAGGTTACAAAGCTTTCAGGTTTATGTCTCAGTCATGCAAATATCAAACACATTTCCCTTTACCAATACTTATTTTTTACCATGAAGAACCCCAATAAAACCCCACCCCCCACCCCTCCCCGTCCCTGTGAAGCAGATGAATTCTAGTTAACACTCTATCTGCTTTGATTAGATTCATTGTTTCAATAAAAGATTCACCACTATTATTTAGAGTTTACCCCCCCCCCCCCAAATCAGACATGCTGAAAAAGCATTGTGAAGTGATTTGCTTTCTACGGCTGGGTTCAAGAATTAAATGTTGGTTTTGGATTTCTGCTCTTTTACCTATTGACCCTGGAAGTATTTCTACTGAAAGTCAGATAGTTAAGAAATTGGTTTCTGTGTTCTGGAGTCCTGGCCGTGCTGGAGAGCCGCTCGCGGGGGGCAACCGGTGGCCTCGGTAGGGCGTGAAGGGCGGACCGAAACGCCCCCCTTCCCATGAGGTTTTAGTCGCCCCCACACTCCCGGCTCATACCTGCTGTCCACAAGGCTCCCATGTGGCCGCCATCTTTCTTTCCAGAGAGGAGAGGGCGAATGGGGCAACACCCTTTCCCCTCCGGCAGACTTGATGGCCTGGATCAATGCATAGTCCATTCACTTTTCTGCTCCAAGCTGCTGGGTTCTGCATTAAGCCCTTGTGCTTCTGGGGCTGTGGCCGTGCTGGAGAGCCGCTCGTGGGGGGCAACTGGTGACCTCGGTAGGGCGTGAAGGACGGACCAGAACGCCCCCCTTCCCATGAGGTTTTAGTCGCCCCCACACTCCCGGCTCATACCTGCTGTCCACAAGGCTCCCATGTGGCCGCCATCTTTCTTTCCAGAGAGGAGAGGGCGAGTGGGGCAACACCCTTTCCCCTCCGGCAGACTTGATGGCCTGGATCAATGCAGAGTCCGTTCACTTTTCTGCTCCAAGCTGCTGGGTTCTGCATTAAGTCCTTGTGCTTCTGGGGCCGTGGCCATGCTGGAGAGCCGCTCGTGGGGGGCAACTGGTGACCTCGGTAGGGCGTTATTGACACTGTTTTTGGCATATGTCACGGGGAGCTTGCCAGGCTGTACCGTGAGGGCAAGATACTCTTGGTAGCTAACCATTCCATAAGCCCCTTTTAAAAAAAAACAAAAACAATTATTTTATTGAACCACCGTGAGATGCAGTTACAAAGCTTTCATGTTTGAGATTCAGCCATACAATGATCGAACACCCATCTCTCCACCAGTGTGAACTTTCCACCACCAAGATCCCCATTATTCTGCAGCCCCACCATCCCAGTCCTCACCCTGCCTCTATGGCAGACAATTTCTCATATGCTCTCTCTCTACTTTTGAGCATTATATTTTGCTCGAATTTTCCCACCACCATTCAAGCCTGCCTTCCAGGGCAGATGCTAGATCATTTATTTTCCATTGCTCAGTTTGCATAGCATGAAACCTCAAGCGACCACTTTTGTGGCCGGGCGCTTCTGGAATTCTAAAATTATAAATGGTTGGGTTCCAGAGACATCTTTGTAGGGAGCTAATTCATTTTGGGATTCAACTGGGAGTTTCTGGCCCTGGCATAAACCCTTTCTGTGGTCAAGATGTTCAGGGTTGCTCTTGTAGCTGACATTACCTGCAACGCGTCTGATGAAATTTTGGTCATCTAAAATGCCTTTTAGTTTGTTTGTTTGTTTGTTTGTTTGATGAGTGGTCACAACTCATGAAGTTATCTTATTGATGTTTTGGTAAGGGGAAAAAGGGACTTCTAATTGTCTTTCAATCATCAAGTTTACAAACCATCCATGCTGTATCCGTCCCTCCCGCCCCCATGAGGATGGAAAAGTGCATATCTCTGTCCAAAGTCCAGAGAATAGATGTCTTTCACCTTACCAAATCCAATAATCACGGCCCTCCTAATCCTCTTTCCAGGTTGAATGCAATTGAGTAGATGCCCCCTTGGGGCATTTTCTTCCATGGCCCTCTACAACACACCTTTTTTTTTTTTTTAATAACCCATTGGGCTCACCTTTGCCACTTTTATAGGTTCTTCAGTTAGAGATCTAATGAGATCTAATCAGATCTAATAACTCACATTCAATAAACCCAGATGAGAACTTTTGATCACCCTTTCCAAATCTGTGCCCCTCATGGGCATCACCTATTGGGAGCTCAGCCACTCGCTTAGGAAATCATTCTCTACCCTCAACCCTCTCACCCCCAGACTAATCTATCCAAACCTTACAACTCTAGCCTCCAGTGATGTACACTGACATCAATAGCTTTCTCTCCACCTCTGCTTTGTGTACTTCTGTTCCAGCCACCACCACCTCTTGCCAGGCAAACTGTGGTAACTCTGCTTACTTCTGGTGGGCTTGGGGGACTACAGGGGATGCCAAGGATGCCTGGTTGGCCGCATGCAAGGCAAATGCCCTCTCTGCTGTACTGTAGCTCCAGCCCCAACCCTGGTAACTCTAGAATTGGTTTGCCATCCCCTACGCCCATTCCTCTAGAATCTATTCCCTACACATAAACAGAGTGATCCCTTGTTTTTCTCTCTTCCCTTCCCTCAGCCAATGTCATTCTTTTTTTCCCTTCTTATATTTATTTATTGAATCACTGTGGGAAAAGTTACAAAGCTTTCAGGTTTAAGTCTCGGTCATACAATGATTAAACACCTTTCCCTTCACCAGTACTCATTTTTCACCACCAAGAATCCCCAATATACCCCCCCTCCTATCCCTCCCAACGCTTGTGAGGCAGATGATTTCTACTTAACTTTTTTCTACATTGATTACATTCATTATTTTCACAAAAGATGCACCATTATTGTTTAGAATTCCCCCCCCCCAACAATCAGAATTGTGAAATACTTAGTTTTCTATAGCTGGTTATGAGAATCATATAATGATTTTGGATTTCTGCAAAGAGCCAGATAATTACGAGATTGGCTTCTGTGTGTCTGGTGTTATGGCTGTGCCATAGAGCCACTCGTGGGGGGCAACTCATGACCTCGATAGGGCGTGAAGGACGAGCCGGTACCACACCCCTTCCCATGAGACTGCAGTTGCCAGGTCACCGCTGGCTCATACCTGGCTTTCCTATAAGCTCTGAGGTGGCAGCCACCTTGCTGCTGGCGGGGGGAGGAAGGCAGAAGGGAACAACACCCTTTCCCTTCCAGGGAGGCATGGCACCGGAGTTTAACGTATGGTCCATTCACTTTTCTGCCACAAGCTGCCGGGCTCTGGATTAAGTCCTTTTGCCTCTGGAACCATGGCCGTGCCAGAGAGCCGCTTGTGGGGGGCAACTCATGACCTCAGTAGGGCATGAAGGATGAGCTGGTACCGCCCCCCTTCCCATGAGACTGCAGTTGCCCTGTCACCGCCGGCTCATACCTGGCTTTCCTATAAGCTCTGAGGCGGTAGCCACCTTGTATGTGGTCCAGATGCATTTCTGCCAAAAGCCACTGGGTTTCGAGATTTATTTCTGAGTCTCTGGGATCATAACCTTTAATCAGCTTGATCAGGAGCCAGAGAGGCCATTTGTAGGTGGCGACTCAGGGTCTCATTGGGATGGGAAGGAAAGGGCCAGTTCCAACCCCATCTGGTGAGGTCCCACATGTCTCGTTACTGCAGGCCCAAACCTGACTGTCCAGTGGCCTCTGGAGGATGGCAGTCACAGGGCCACCAGGGGGAACAGGCCAAGGCACAAAACCTATTCCCACCTGGAGTGCCCCAGCGCCAGTAACCTACTGCAGGAACAGGATGCATTTCTGCCAAAAGCCTTTGGGTTCTGAGATTCGTTTCTGAGTCTCTGGGATCATGGCCGTTAAGCAGTTCAATCAGGAACCAGAGAAGCCATGCCTCCAATTATATAGCTGAGCCGGAGTGGTTTGTGGGTGTTTCTCCCACATACCTAACTTTTGGCCATTTACTTTCTAGGTAAACTTTGCCCCAAGTTTTTTGGGTCTGGCCAAAGGCACAGCAGCAATTTTGGGGTTTCTGAAAGTCTGATGGTGCCATCAGGCTGCTGATGCACTCACCTCACAGGTACAGATTGACCTGCTGGCAGCACCATACCCCCCCCCCCCCATGTCATTCTTGCAATGTCTAGTAGGTTCACACTTAGTTGCAGTACCCCTAATGACAGGTCAGGGGTCACACTTGATGATGTGGTGTGTTTGTGGATTAAACATGTGATTTCATGTCTACAAGGCAGGTGCTCTACCACTGAATCACAATCCCAACCCTCAGAGCTTCCTGTTTCATTTTTACTTTTTTGGCCACAGCAAGTGGGGCTCTGTGCTCAGGGGTCATGCCGGGTGGGCTCAGGCAGCCCATATGTTCTCTCATGATCTGTCATATTTTGGTTTGGTTTATACTAGAAACCATCCTCAGGATGCTCAGAGTCTGCTCCTAGCATGTTGCTCATAGGCTACTCCTGGTGTTGTTTGGGGGGTCTAAACAGTGCCAAGCTCAAACCCAGTTCTCCTGATCAAATAGCATGCACAAGTGCCCTTTGAGCTAAATCAGACTAATATTTTTTGTTGCTGATTTGGGGACACAGCTCAGACGTTCAGGAGTTACTCCTGGCTCTGCACTCAGGAATCACTCCTGGCAGAGTTTGGGAGATCATATGGGGTACTGGGGATCAAACCTGGGTAGACTGCATGCAGGGCATGAACATGACCCGCTGTACTATCTCTCCAGCCCAGAATGATGTCTGAAAAGGAAAAATTTCCTTTACAGATTCCCAAGAATACCAAACTCTTTTCTGCCTGTGGGTCTTTTTTTGTGGAACACTCTTCCCCTGTTCACTAAATGGCAATTCATGTCTATCAGCCAAAACTTAAATGCCATCTTCTCTCTCTTTTCTTTTTTTGAATAAATTTTTATGGTGATGTCATAGTTTGCCATAGTATTGAAGTTGTCCTTTTACAGTGGAGATCTACCACACCAACCCCACCACCAGTGTTACCAGATCTCTCCACCGTCACTAAAGACCATCTTCCCAGAGTCATTTCTCATTCATTTTTCGTTAGGATTGGCCATTCCATTTTTGCTTACTTGTGTGAGATGCTAACAGCCATGAGGACAAGTACTCTGGGCTGAATTATCTCCTCCACAAGCCTAAGTTGGAATCCTATAACCCTTGTGTTCCTGGGGCTGGATCTTCAGGAGATAATGAAGCCTTAATGTTTGGGGCCCATGTCTAGTGTGGCCCTAGAAAAGGGAAAAAGTTTCTCTTCCCTTCTCCCACCTTCCCCAAGCCCCCCAGACCCTCTCCACACAGGCTCACAAGGGAAAAGTGGGTGACGACACAGCTGCCTCACAGAACTAGCTCCGTGGGTGCCTCCCTCTGGGGCGTCCCAGTCCCCAGCCCTGTGAGGAAATCTTTGTCTATTGTCCAAGTGCCTGACCCGTGTACTTCGCTATGGCAGCCGAAACTAAGACAGGTTTATAGAATCTGTTTACACGTTTCATCTATCCAGTGCGCTTGGCAAACAGGTTCTCCCCTGACTACACCAACAACGTGTGACCCAAGGTTTCCCTCTGTGTGCTCCTGCCTCAGACATCTCTGCTCCCTGCCCCACTCCAGGCAGCTCTGGGGGAAGGACGAAGCTAACCCCCAGGTCCATCAGAGGTGCAGTTGCCGAAGAGCCACTTTTCTTTTCTTGCCCCTACAGGAGACATGACTGACAGAAAGCTAGATCCCACCCCTTGGTTAGGACAGCATCCGGTCCCCCGGTCCAGCCAACTCTTCTCCATCACAGCAGGCACTGGAGAGGAGCATGCTGCTTTCCCCGGACTGATGGGGACCCGTTCTGTGAGGGGACAGGCCTGTTTGTTCGGCCACCCTGAGGGCTGGTTAATGGGTAACCAGAATGGGGGGGATGCACCTGTTTTCTGAGACTAGCTATGGCCTGTGTGCACTGACCCAAGCAATGAGCAATGAGGAGGAGGGGGGCTGTTTCCATCCTGCCTGGGGCTTGGCTGAGGAGGGAGGAGAGAGGAGTGTGTACACTCCATGTGTTGTGTGTTGTGGTGTGTGTGTGTTGCATATGTTGTGCAGTGTTGTGTGTGTTCTTTGTGTCTTATTGATCTATGCTGTGTTGTGTGTATAAGATGTGTATGCTGTTTATGCTGTAATGTGTTAGATTTTGCCAGGATCCACAACCAGGCCTCATGTGTGCAAGCTATGCCTCTATCACTGGGCGATATCCCTGGTCCCCAGTGAGTGATGTCCCTGGACCCCACTGAATGATCCCTGGTCCTCACTCACCTATGTCCCTGGTTCCCACTGAGGGATATCCCTGGTCCCCACTGAGCAATGTCCCTGGTTCCCAGTGAGTGATATCCCTAATTCCCACTGAGTAATATCCCTGGTCCCCACTGAGCGATGACCATGGTCCCCACTGAGTGATGTCCCTGGTCCCCAATGAGCGATATCCCTGGTCCTCACTCACCTATGTCCCTGGTCCCCACTACTCCTTGGCCCTCACTCGGTGATATCCCTGGTCCCAATATGAACAGCCACAGGTCTAGGCACATGGACCCCCTCATCCCTGTACTTGTAGCCTCAGGCACGCCCTGGCCTCCTGCCATGCCTGCAGCAGCCTCTGCTCCCTGCCCCATTTGGCCCAGCAGCCCATTCTCCTAGCAGCAGCCAGAGGGGGCTTTGCCCACACAGAAGTGGAGTCATCACCTAGCTCAGAATCCCCCAAGGACTCCTCAGTCCTTGAGAGGGCCATAGCCCTCCCCCTGGCTCTGCCCCATTAGTGCCCACCCCAGGGCCACCTCCCTTTATAGTGCTCCCCCCCCCACCCCCGCCGGTCCCTCTTCTGTGACTCTGGCCTGTAGGAGAGGCCATCAGAGAGACAGAACAAACATAATAGGCTGCATGGGTCTGTAAGAGATTCTCTCCCAAGTCCCTTCCCTTTCATTGTTGCGAGAACCCAGATTCACACACAAGCTGGCTTACGGGGTTTCAGAACTTGTACTTGCTGTGATCTTAGTGGTCACAAATGACAGTGCCCAGTGCCATTGGGACTGCGTTCGCATGTGGACAGTGCAGTACCTGAAATCACTCTGAAGCTTCATGCCTGCAAGACTGGCTTTCTGTCTCTAAGCCAGCTCTGACCAGGAGGGATTTATAGTAAGGAACCAGCTCATGGAAGTGTAGGCGCAGGTCAGCCTGAACTCCATGGAGCAGGCCAGCATGCTCTAAAACCCTGCCACAGTTGGTAAAGTTTTCAGTCTTCAGAATTTTTCTTCTTTTTTTGCTCTTTGGGTCACACCCAGCAATGCTCAGGGGTTACTCCTGGCTCTGCACTCAGGAATTACTCCTGGTGGTGCTCAGGGGCCCATATGGGATGCTGGGAATCGAACCTGGGTCAGCCGCGTGCAAGGCAAATGCCCTACCCGCTGTGCTATCGCTCCAGCCCCCCAGTCTTCAGACATTTTACATTGCAGAATTCTTTCTTCCCCGGTAGAGTCTAGGTTTTTGCTCCAAACACCTTCAGCTGATTGGCTTGCCTGCATTATAAAGGAAATCTACCTTACTCTGTTGATTTTATCATTGACTGTATCCCAGAAGGAGTCACCCAGGAACATCTAGAATGAAGTTTGATCAAAGAACCAGATGCCAGACTTAGCCAAATCTACATACAAGGCTCAGTTTCTTCATCTGTAAAGTGGAAAAACAATACATTCCATAAAGAGCACTCAAATGATTCTATTTTGGGTAATGGTTCCTTAACTGGCATACCAATTTATGGCCCAAGACTGCCCCCTCGAGGTAAAATTAAAACACAGCTTTATACTAACTAAATTACATATAATCTCTGAAAGGCTTTTTCTTCCAAACTGTCCAGACCAAAGCCCTGTAGTTTCTAGAAATTAAATTGCCTAGTAATAACTGATCTCTGGTGTGTCTCTGATATCTTTGTATTATAAGTCTGAGTTTCCTTTAGAGAACCAGGAAGACATGGCCCAGTTAGGTATCACTGCAGGGCGAAACAGGACACCAAAGGATTCTTGTGAAAAGTAATCCACCATCAGCAGTAATACCCCCCCTTCTCTTTCTCATGCACATACACCATAACTCAGATAACTTTACAAATTTCTCATATATATTTCAAATAAATTATCCCCTCCCATGTAAACTACTTTAACTAGCAATAGCAATATCAATAAAATACAAAAGTTGACTAATTCATCTTATTGAACAAAAACATATCCATATCTTCTGGGGACCTGGGGATTTTTTAAAAATTATAGCATAAATTTGTGTATTATAGCCCACCCCCATAAATATACCAAATAGGCTAGAGCAAAGTTATAAATAGCCTCATACCAGTTCAGATTAGATTTCGCTACCAAATGTAACTCCCCCAAATCCTATGACCAGTACTCAGAACTTTCTGAATTTTCAAATTGCTAATGATGATGGTGGACATTTTAGCAATTTCCCCCCCCCACACACACACACACACTAAAAAAATACAACAAAACAAAAAGTCCTAGTTCGAGAAAAGCTCCAACTCATGAATGTACCTGCAAAAATACTTAAAAGAAATGCAAACAAATAGAGAGTTGGGCAATATATTAAAAATCCTCTGGGTCTAGTCCCCAGCTGAGACTACAGGACATGTTGGCAGTCAACCCCTAAAATGCAAATAGACTTAAATCTAGATGACAAACAGGAAATATGGCAGATGCCACATTTTTGTTTTCATATCCCTCGGAACTCCGCAGCTAACTACATGCTCAGGGCCTTTGGTCACTTGCTCACAGGACCTGGTCAACTGCAACAGGAGCTAAGACATATGTGGGGCCACCTTAATCCATAGGAGCTGCCCCCCACTATTTTCTACCATTTCTGTTGTCCGAGCCCACAGCTTACGAGCCTGTGTGACAAAGCCTCTAACCCTATGCTTACGCACAAAGGAGACTTACAACAAAGGAGGCATCCACAATCGTCCTTGTTGGTCTTAACTGTGAGGTTTCCAGTATTAGAGAAGACGGAGGTCAGTGCTAGTCAGGCTTGCATCAGCTCAAATGTGATAACCATTTTCCTTTGACTCACAGAGTCTGATTTGTTGTTGTTTGTTGTTGTTTTTCTGTTTGGGAGTCACACCCAACAATACTCAGAGCTTACTCCTAACTCTGCACTCAGGAATCACTCATCATGGTGCTCTGGGGACCATATGGGATGCCAGGGATTGAACCCAGGTCAGCTGCATGCAAGGCGAATGCCCTACCCACTGTACTATCACTCCAGCCCTCACAGAAGTTGACTTAACATGAGAAAATCACATGGATTTGCCAACAAAGTGGTAAGGGGGAAAATCCCATGGTTATTATTTTTTTTAATTTGTTTATTGATTCACCATGAGGTACAATAACAAAGCTTTCATGCTTGAGTTTCGATCATACAGTCATCCAACACCCATCTCTTCACCAGTGCACATTATCCACCACCAAAATCCCCAGTATCCCTTCCCCCCATTCCATACCTCTCCCTGCCTGTGTAGCTGACAATTTGCACAATACTCTCCTTCTTTACTTTAGTTACCTTCAATATTTCAAGACCAGACCCACCACCACTCATACTTGCTGAAAAGGCAATGCTAGTCAATGTGTTTTGTATTGTTTGTTTTGGATGCAATATAATGTTGTGTGGCCGCTCTTGCAGCCACGCACTCTAGGAATTCTAAAATTTTAATAATTAGGGTCTGAAGAGATCGTTGCAGCAAGTTGCTCGCGTCTGAGGTTCGCTTGTGTGTCTGTGGATCCTGGCCGCGTGGGAGCTAAAGTAGACGGTGGCAGGGTGGCCAGGTGTTGCATAATCTTAGAGTCTCTTTGGGGCGGGGGAAAGGAGGAGTGCCCACTCCTCCCCTGTCCCATGAGACCTGGTTTTAGCGCCACCGCCACTCGTACCTGAAGCTTATCACTGACTTCTAGAAAGTGGCGGTCGCTGGAGTTCCTGGGGCATAGGCGGAGGGACGGCACCTCTCCCTGTCTGGAGCAGCCCAGAAGAAATGGCCTATTGCAAAGTCCAGGGCCTTCTCTATCTCTGTAGCAAGTTGCTTGGATCTGAGGTTTGTTTGTGTGTCCCCCATGTTATTTTTTAATGCAGAATAAAAAATATGGGTTTATAATTTTTTTTAAATCTTAGGAATAGAAAAGACATCTTTCAATCTCACCACAGCTATTCATTAGTAGACCAGAGTTCCTAGAGGATGGAATAGGAATTAATAAGAGTGATTTAAAAATGAGAAACATACTGTTTCTGTCCATTAGAAACCCCCCCCAAATCTAGAGAAAAACTATTTGAACTGGATATAGGAATAAGAAACTAGATGATACAGTAGGCAAAAAGATACCACTAAGGGCTGGAGAGACAGCTTAAAGGGCTGGAGCCACACTTTGTATGTAGGAACCCCAGGTTTGATCCCTGGCCCAACATGGTCTCCTGAGCACCAATTCAGGAATAGTTCCTGAGCATCAATCCAAAATCAAAAAAATGCAAATATATATTGGCATCGTGTGTATATACATATATAAATATATATACATATATGCATACATAGATTCATGATGCCAATAAAAACTTTTGCTATCTAGACATATATAAGTATATTCCTAGATATAAAATACATATTATATATATTTTTATTTGGGGTGGATTTTTCTGTCACATCTGATGGTACTGATCATACTTGGAGACTGTTTCTACTCCCCAAAAAGCCTTACAAATTTAATTCATCCCAATATTATATTTCTTTTGGGTAAAAGTTAAGCAAACTCTAAAAAGAATTTTCTTTTTGTCTTACCAGGGATAGAACTCCTATGTCCAAAAAAAATAAAATGCTGGACTACTAGCCCTCAATCTAAAATTCTTATAAGTATGCATGAAACCTTAACATTAACAGCATTTTAAAATCATGGTTCCTAAAATTAGAAAAAAAAATTCAAATAATAAAAAAAAAGAAAAAACCCTAGTGCAGAGCCAGGAATAAGCCCTGAGCACTGTTTGATGTGCTGCACCCCTCCCCACAAAAAAATTCAAACTCTTTAGAATATTAATTTAAAAGAAACAAATAAAATTCTTATGAAATAGCAAACATTAAGAAATAGCCAAGATAATTATAAAAAGAGAATAAGAAAATAAAGTACCTGATATAAATCTTTACAATTACAATTAGAAATAAATAGGGGTGGAGTTAGATTAGATCAGTATAAAGGAGAAGAGAGTCCAGATGCATTTCAAATATATTTGAGACTTGATGTATCACACCGAAAGGCATGATCAATCATATTGAATGGAATGAAGGGATAGGACCATACTAGTAAATAGTATAGGAATAATCAGTTCTCCAGGGCTGGAGCGATAGCACAGCGGTAGGGCGTTTGCCTTGCACGCAGCCAACATGGCCGACCCGAGTTCGATTCCTCCGCCCCTCTCAGAGAGCCCGGCAAGCTACCAGGAGTATCTCGCCCGCACGGGAGAGCCTGGCAAGCTCCCCGTGACGTATTCGATATGCCAAACACAGTAACAACAAAGTCTCCAATGGAGACGTTACTGGGCCCACTCGAGCAAATCGATGATCAACGGGAGGGCCTTTACTTACTTTACTTAATCAGTTCTCCATTTGGAAAATTGCTATACATCAACAAGAGAAAAATATCCCAACAGAGGGAAAGTCTAATGACGTAAGAAGAGTTTATAAGCAAATCTCAATGTAGGAATGCAGCCTGGCTGTGATCAACATTATTAACCTTCCAATGAAACAAGATGATTTATAAAGGTAAAGGCCCTCCCGTTGATCGTCGATTTGCTCGAGCGGGCCCAGTAACGTCTCCATTGGAGACTTTGTTGTTACTGTGTCTGGCATATCCAATACTCTCAGTAGCTTGCCGGGCTCTCCGAGAGGGGCGGAGGAATTGAACTCGGGTCGGCCATGTTGGCCGCTTGTAAGGCGAACGCCCTACCCTCTGTGCTATCACTCCAGCCCGAGTGAAAATGATTTATAATAGTAATAAATGCAATGAAGCAAATCATCCAGAATCATTTGACCAAGAATAAGTAGGACTGGCTTTTATAGAAGGAAAGGTCAGGACAGAAGGCCTTGATTGGGGGACAGAGCCAGAGGACAAGAGATAAGGCATTTATTTCTTGGATCTGAGGTTTGTCTCACGTGTGGCTGCTCTAACCCTGGTTTGATCCCTGACACCACATATGGTCTACCAAGTTCCACCAGGGGGCGTTCCTGAGCACGGAGTGTGGCCTGAATGCATCCAGCACCCTCAAAATAAAACAGAACAATAGGGGTGGAAAGATAGCACAGTGGGTAAGGCGGTTGTCTTGCATGTGGCCGACCCGGGGTTCGATTCCCAGCATCCCATGTGGTCCCCTGAGCACCGCCAGGAGTAATTCCTGAGCACCGCCAGGAGTAATTCCTGAGCTCAGAGCCAGGAGTAACCTCTGTGCATTGTCTTGTGTGACCCAAAAAGAAAATAAAAATAAGATATCCCTGATTGAGTACCTCCTAAAGGTGTGCTCGGGATGCTGATGCGGGACAGAAGGTGTGAAAGAACCCATGCATAGAATTCTTTATATTTCGGGCCAGAGAGATGGTATAGCAGGTAGGGTGTTTGCCTTGTCACCTGGCTGACCCAGGTGCAATCCCCAGTACCCCATATAGTCCCCAAGTATTGTCAGGAGTAATTCCTGAGTGCAGAGGTGGGAGTAATCCCTGAGTACCATCAGGGGTGGCCCCAAAATCAAAGCGAAAATCATGTTCATAGTGTCCAAGTCAGGAAGAATTGATAATTTAAAAATTATCGGAGGCCGCCAGGGTGCTGGTGGAAGGGGTCACACTCTGCACGGGGGACTGAACCCAGAAACTAGCACATGTCAGCAGGTGTCCACTGTCTGAGCTATGCCCCCAGTCTCCGGACATGGCATCTAGAGCACTGGATGAATACAGTGCTGTGAAATACTGTGGAAAGCCGGAAATGAGGTCATCACCTCTAGGTTCTGTCCCTCCTGCTGCCAAGGAAGAAACGGGTCCCCCACAGCAGAGAGCATTTTCCGTTATGGTCTTTCAAACAGTCTCCATGGAACAAACATGGACTCAGGTAAGACTCAGAGGGGTCAGAGGCAGATGCCAGGGTCGGATCCCTGGCACCACATGGGCCCCTGGACACTGTCATGTATGGTCCTGAAGGCTGTAGAGCACTGTCAGATGTGGTCTGGGTGGCCTATGCTCCACAAGGCAGAACAGCACCCAACACAAGGTCCTAGCCTTGAACTTCTGGCTCAGGAGGTCAAGTATTGCCAGGTCAAGTATTGGTCCTCAGACCCTGGGGGCTTCTTGGGAGGCCCACACCCTTCAAATAAGCCTGGTGGCCGAAAGTGCTTGGCTTTAACTTGCCTGTTGTCTGTCGGAGCTCCCACTGCTGTGTGGCACTTACCCCTGGTGACTGGTCCCCCTCCCTTCCTCCCAGGCTCTTGTTCCACACAACGCGCCCCCACTCCTAGCAACCCACTCCCTGTGATTCAGCCTCTGCTGAGGAGCCCAGGCACCCAATGAGCTAAGAATAGAATTTTCCATTTCGACTTTATTTGAAAAATAAAAAAAGGCCTTTTTTTCTGCTTCATTCATCAGATATTAAAACACCACTAAATGCCAAGGAATTGTGCAGTGTGCTGGGGTTACCGTGGAAAGCAAACAGATGTGACTCCTGGTCTCTAAAGGTTCTTTCTCTCGTGGAAGAAAGGGAGTGGGAACGGGGATAAAAAGTCAATACAAACCGTGCTGCAGGTGAGCATGAAGTGGAGCCACTGCACTAAGAAATACAGGAGATGGGGCTGGAGTGATAGTACAGTGGGTAGGGCGTTTGCCTTGCACACAGCCGACCCGGATTCAATCCCCAGCATTCCATATGGTCCCCTGAACACTGCCAGGAGTAATGACTGCAGAGCCAGGAATAATTCTTGGGCTTTACCAGCTTTGCCCCCCAATTTTTTTTTAAAATGTGGGACGTGGAGCCAGGATGATAGCACAGATAGTAGGGCACTTGCCTTGCATGTGGCTGACCAGAGTTTAAACCCCTGGCACCCCATGTGGTCCTCTGAGCACTTCCAGGAGTGATCTGTAGTACAGAGCCATGACTGAGCATTGCTGGACATGACCAAAAAAAAAAAAAAAGGACTAGAAAATGCAGGGATGCTGGGAATCAAACCCGGGTCAGCCACATGCAAGGCAAATGCCCTACCCGCTGTGCTAGGGCGTTCGCCTTACACGCAGCCAACATGGCCGACCTGAGTTCGATTCCTCCGCCCCTCTCGGAGAGCCTGGCAAGCTACCAAGAGTATCTCGCCCGCACGGCAGAGCCTGGCAAGCTCCCTGTGACGTATTCGATATGCCAAACACAGTAACAACAAAGTCTCCAATGGAGACGTTACTGGGCCCGCTCGAGCAAATCGACGATCAACGGGAGGGCCTTTACCTTTACCTTTAGAAAATGCAGGATGAAGTTTTCTGGAGGCTGACCACTCTGCCCCCACCAGACACTATTCGTAATTAGATGGCATATAGGTTCTATCACCAATTCGTGGGTGGAGTGAGGTGAACTCACCAGCAAGGTATCCTACAATTCAACTTAATTCTGACACTATATAGCAGAAGAAAGCACCAAAAGATCTTGAGTCAAGGATCAGTCTGACTTGGGCTGGAGCAATAGCACAGCGGGTAGGGTGTTTGCCTTGCACGCGGCCGACCAGGGTTCGATTCCCAGCATTCCATATGGTCTAATGGCCAGGAGTAACTCCTGAGTGAAGAGCCAGTTGTCCCTGTATATTGCCACGTGTGACCCAAAAAGAAAAAAAAAAAGGATCAGTCTGACAAAAGCACACCCCTCAGCCTTCACTCGGGTCTAGGCAGCCAACTAACTATACTTTTGACTGGCTATAAATCAGAGGATGGCAACTGGAGCATGGTACAGTGGGTGGGATGTCTGCCTTATATGCGGTCAACCCAGGTTCGATCCCCGGCACCCCATATGGTCCCCCAAGCCCATAGGAGGGAGTGACCCCTGAACACAGAGCCAAGAGTAAACCATGAGCACTGCCAGGTGTGCCCCCCAAAACAAACAAATAAACAAACAAAAACCAAAAGCCACAGCCCACCTCCTCATGTCTAATTTGATAGGGTTCTCAGAGAGAAATATTTTATTGGACGGATCACTGGTTTATTATTAGAAGACATAATAAAAATACAAATGAGCGTCCAGATGGGAGATGGATGGCTGAGGTCTGGGAAAGGGTGCGGCATCCCCGGGCCAGTCTGTGCCCATGGCTCTGCAAATCTCCATCTGAGCCCTGTCCATTGGGGTTCGTTTTCTGGCTTGGGCTACACCTGGCAGTGCTCAGGGTGTACAGTACAGGGACTGAACCTGGGCCATGCGCATGCCCCTGGGTACCAATTCTTTGAGCTCTCTCCCTGGCCTCCATTTGTTGGTTTTTTTTGTTTGTTTGTTTGTTTGTTTTGCTTTTTGGGTCACACCCAGCAATGCACAGGGGTTTCCCCTGGCTCTGTGCTCAGGAATCACCCCTGGCGGTGCTCAGG
The DNA here is from genome assembly GCF_029834395.1 of Sorex fumeus. Classification (NCBI taxonomy): domain Eukaryota; kingdom Metazoa; phylum Chordata; class Mammalia; order Eulipotyphla; family Soricidae; genus Sorex; species Sorex fumeus. The sequence goes on from NW_026606104.1 coordinate 54,515,615, forward strand.
GGACCATATGGGATGCTGGGAATCGAACCTGGGTTGGCTGTGTGCAAGGCAAACGCCCTACCTGCTGTGCTATTGCTCCAACCCCCTGGCCCCCATTTGGAGGCTATTTTGTTTGTTGTGGGTTTGGTTTTTAGGTCATAATCAGGAGTGTGGGGGCTACTTTGACTCAGTGCTGGGATCACTCCTGATGGTGCTGGGGGTCATTTCCGGTGGTGCCAGGGATCAAACCCAGGATTCCAGAATGCAAGACCTACCAAAATCTACGCTCAGTCATTTGAGCCTTCTCTCCAGCCCCTATTTTAGTTTTTAATGGATATTTCATTACACAGACATGATTAATTAACTAATTGTTTATTGGTGATTTTGCATCCTTTCCAGTCTCTCTCCCCTGCCAAGAGCTAAAAGCCAACCTTCTAAATTACACAGTCGGCCCACTGGCAACCAGTCTCCATTCCCAGGTCCCTTCCCAAACAACGCACTTCATTAATATATATTTATATGTATATATTAAAAAGGATGGGACACCATGCTCCCTCTCAGCACTTAGGAAATTCCAAGGGTTTGGGGAGCCGTGAGCCCAGACTCTGGATGAAGACCAAATATATATGATGGAAACAACCCAAATAGAGCAGTTGTGGCATATATGCAAAATAGAATATTATTCAGATAGAAGAAGATTAAATCTTGCTTTTTGCTGCAAGAACTGGAGGGCATCATGCTAAAAGAAATACGTCAAAGAAGGTGAAATACCTGATGATCTCATTCATCTGTAATGTCTAGCAAAACAAGGGAATAACAGGTATTTTTTGGGGGGCTGTTGTTTTATTTTATTTTGGGAGCCAGACCTGGCAATGCTCAAGGGTTACTCGACTCTGCACTCAGAAGTCACTCTTGGTGGTGCTCGGGGAACCATATAGTTTACCGGGGATCAAACCTGAGTCAGCCACGCACAAGGCAAGCACCTTACCCACTGTACTATGTCTCCAGCCCTGGGAATAAATATTGAGCAATACCAAAATTATAAAACCGAGATTACCAAACAGGAGGGGGAGGGGAGTAAGGAAAAAGAGAACTAGGATAATAAAGGACCTTAGGCATACGTGTGGTGGTGGTGAAGTTACAGCCTATTTGTACATCAAAGCCATACACACTTACACTATCGTAACAAGGTTTCCTAGAGTAAAAGTTTAAAAATAAAAAACCATAAAAATTTAATTATTAAAAGTGGAAAGACCAAATAAAAGCAGATAGGGTTTCCAAAACTCAACGACATGTGAAAAGACCTGAGTCCTTTCTATAGCCTTCAAGGACTTGCTCTGCTTCTAGCATCCTGCTCAATACCAACCTCACAGAAGCATCCAGACATCTAGGAACATCTAATATTTCTAGAGCATTTTTGGAGACAGCTGTATTATGGTATATAATAATTGTAACTGCTCTTATAGATATGCCTCTGGGAATCCTTCTGAAAGGGATACTGTGGTCTTTATTAAAAAGATCTAGCATAGGGCTAGAGTGATAGCACAGTGGGTAGAGCATTTAACTTGCACACGGCCAACCCGGGTTCGATTCCCAGCATCCCATATTATCCCCCAAGCACTGCCAGGAGTAATTCCTGAGTGCAGAGCCAGGAGTAACCCCTGAGCATCGCCGAGTGTGATCTCTCCCCCCGCCAAAAAAAGCTGTAGAATAAAAGCTAATTATTATAACTTTGTATATTCAACAAACATTCAATACTTGGTTGCTATTATTATTATTATTACCTTGCATATACTAGACCCTGGGCTTATAGAATGTAATGTAGAAGTCAACTAATCTCAACTAACAAACACATTAACACAAAAGGTTTAACTTGCAGCAATAGCTTAGTAAACCCTCAGACAAGGACTTAATGTTCCCATGGCAAGATACAACAATTTTCACAATTTTTCTTTGACATAAATATTTTTAAATATTCTATTAACCATTACTGTTACTGTGTTTGGAATATCGAATACGTCACGGGTAGCTTGCCAGGCTCTGCCGTGCAGGCGAGATACTCTCGGTAACTACCCGTGACGTATTCGATATGCCAAATACAGTAACATCAAGTCTCACAATGATGGAAACGTTACTGGGCCCGCTCGAGCAAATCAATGAACAACAGGAGAATCTTGCTACAGTGCTATTAACCATTAGGGCTGGAGCAATAGCACAATGGGTAGGGCATTTGCCTTCCACGCGGCCAACCTGGGTTCAATTCCTCTGCCCCTCTTGGAGAGCTCGGAAAGCTACTGAGAGTAAGCCTGGCAAGCTACCCATGACGTATTTGATATGCCAAAAACAGTAACAAGTCTCACAATAGAGACGTTATTGGTGCCCGCTCAAGCAAGTCAATGAACAATGGGAGGACAGTGCTACAGCACTACAGTGCTATTAGCCATTTCACACAATCAATCACAACCATCCTGTTATTCGTCGATTGCCTCGAGCAGGCCCCAGTAACGTCTCCTTCGTCCTAGCCCTGAGACTTTTAAAAAAAGTGCCATATTCAAGGCTCTTTCAGAGTTAGGAGAATGAGACCCTTCATTGTTACTGGTATTCGGCATATTGGGTACGCCACAGGGAGTTTGCCAGACTCTTACATTCGGTAGCCTGCCAGTTTGTCCAAAGTAGGAATGAGATGATAAGGCATCGTGTGGGCACGAATGCGGCTGCATGCTTCCGGGAGCTGGGTTTTATAGCCCTGACCAGAGCTCCTGCAGCCGAAGACCTTCAGAACCAGCCACCACCATGCTGAGACCACTCTCCGCTATTAGCCATTTAGTGGTTAAAAATATTATAAAATAAATTATTGTGGGCCTGCTACAGGGGCAGGCTTGAGGGGTGGTTGAGAAAATGGAGATAATGGTAGAGGGAAGTGGTGGGATTGGTGTAGGAATACTGAATTCCTGTAACAAGTCATTATGAACAACTTTGTAAGTCACAGTATTTAAATGAAGTGTGTGCGTGTGTGTGCAGGAGACCCTGGATTTGATTCCTATGACTGGAAAACAAACAAACAAACAAACAAACAAAAACAAGAACAGAAAGTAGAAAAAGCTTGAAACTTGTCAGGACTAAAACTATGTCATGGAACAGCTGCCTAATGCTGAGTCTGACTCCAAGCAGATGTGTTCTATACAGCTCACTTCATCTCTCCTTTTGTTTTTTTTCTTTTTGGGTCATACCTGGCGATGCACAGGGGTTACTCCTGGCTCTGCACTCAGGAATTATCCCTGGCGGTGCTCAAGGGACCATATGGGACGCTGGGAATCGAACCCAGGTCGGCTGCGTGCAAGGCCAACGCCCTCCCCACTGTGCTATCACTCCAGCCCTATCACCTCTCCTTTCTAATCCTATTGCTCTATTACTTACAAGCCCACAGATGTGAGAAACGTCGACTGTTCTATCTTCCTACCATTCCCTTCTGGTGAACTGAATTTGCTTCAGGACTGTAGCTTCTTTCTTCACCCTGCATTCTGAATGGGAGCATTCAGGTGCTGAGTGGCTGGACTGGCTTCCTAACCCTGACCATTGTCAAGTGTTTTCGTTGGTGTGAACCTGCTGCCTCTCCTGGTTCCCAGGCACCCAGCCTATGGTTTAATTGCAAGTGCAGGAGTCCTTAAACACTTCCATGCTGACCACAGCACATACAGGAATGTGCAAACACACACACACACATACACACACACACACACACACACACACATACACACACACAGAGCAGGAACAGAAGCAGATGCTGAGTGATAAACATGCAGAGGTAGAGACAGTCAAATCCTGGTACTGCCCTGGACGCCAGTGCATGTTTTACTAGGATTCCATCTGCTTTTCTCTTTTGTTTGCTTTTTCATGCTCAGGGTCTGCTCCTGACTCTGCTCAGGGATCACTCCTGGAGGTACTTGGGCAACCAGATGTACTGCTGGAGATCAAACCAGACCTGGCCTTGTGCAATGCAAGATCCTCACCCGCTGGACCATCTCTCCAGGCCTCCAGCTGGTGTCTACTCAAACATCTTCCCATAGGAGAACATTTGTTCCCCTCGCGCAAACAGTGCATTTAAGCCTGACTGGAAAGGCCCCCGGGATGCTGCTTGGAGACCGATCACGCTGAGGGGCTGCTCATGCAGGGGCCTCTCAGTGCAAAGCCGGTTCTCAGACCCTGTGGTTTTAGAATGGGATGGGGAGCAAGGAGTAGTCCTAGGTCTGGAGGCACCCAGTGTCTGCGGTACCCAAGACCCTCATCGGGTTTTACCTGGGACTTGACAGTTGAGGTGCCTGTGTCTGGGGAAACAGTTAGCAGTGGGACCCCCACCTCTGCTGGGCAGGGCAGTGGAAGGGCAGAAAGGGCACTCTCCTCAGGTCATTGACGCCCGCTTCCCACAGGTAAATGAAGCTGTGGTGGTTCTCCAGGCTCATCATGCCAAGAAAGAAGCGGCCCAGAAGGTGGGCACCATGGCTGCTGCCACTTCCCAGGCCAGGAAACACCATAGTTGACATTTTTGCTCCAGCCGTGGTTTGGATATAAGAATGTAGCACTGGGGCACAGCAGGTAGGGCGTTTGCCTTGTACGCGGCCAACACGGGTTCGATTCCCAGCATCCCATATGATCCCCTGAGCACTGCCAGGATCAATACCTGAGTGCATGAGCCAGGAGTGATGCCTGTGCATCGTCGGGTGTGACCTAAAAAGCAAAAAAAAAAAAAAAAAAAGAATGTAGTACTGTCCTTCCATTTTTCATCAATTTGCTCGAGCAGGCCCAGTAACATCTCCATTGTGAGACTTGTTGTTACTGGGTTTGGCATATCGAATACGTCACGGGTAGCTTGCCAGGCTTTGCCGTGCGGGCAAAATACTCTTGGTAGCTTGCCGGGCTCTCTGAGAGGGGTGGAGAAACTGAACCCGGCTTAGCCGGGCTGGTGGCTTGCAAGGCAAATGCCCTACCGCTGTGCTATCACTCCAGCCATGGGTTTAAGAACACCATTCTAGAAAGACAGTAGGAGAGGAGTGTAAATTTTGATATCTGTCCCAACAGCTTGAGTTGTCACTACCTTTGTGTCTTACCTGTTAGCTGGGATTAGAGAAAGGAGAGTAAGAGTTGAGAATTACAAAGGACAAACAACAGTTTCTACTCCTATTTTATTTCCTGACATCAATTCTCCATCACCAATGGGCCCAATATTTCAATTCAATTCTGACACTACCTGGGCTTAGCAGTCCACACAGAACTCTGTAAAGGGCTGAGTTCCTCAAGACTGACCCTCTATATGATCACTTGATCACTTGACTTCCCGTTAATCGTCAATTTGCTCGAACGGGCGCCAGTAATGTCTCCATTTGTCCCTGTCGCGTGCTAGTGTAGCCCAGTGGCATCTGTTCGTTCTAGGAGCACGAAGAGCCTCAAATCTATCATTCATAACCTTGACGAAGAAGTCTGACCATCTGGTAGGTGGGCGGCCACGTGGTCTTTTGACGTCCCATGGAATCCAGTCGGTAACGGCTCTAGTCCAGTGGTCGTCTCTAAATCTCATTACGTGTCCAGCCCATCTGATTTTTGACGCCTTGGCAAATGAGACAGCGTCCCTGATTCTTGATCGTCGATGGAGGTCGGAACTCCTCTATATGATACGAGCCACAAATGGGGTACATAGGCTCCCCACATTTTTACTTGACCAACAACTTTGGGATTCCCATAACCTGCTGGTTGGGCCTGAGGTAGGGGAGGTTCTCCGTGTACAGCCACCGCTTAGCTCTGAGAGTTCAGCAGGCACAGCCTGGGGGCCAGCATGAGAGAGATGGACACATGTGACTAGTTTTGGGTGTCCCTGTTAACTTCTGGACTTGAGACTGTGGCCTCAGTCTGCAGAGTAACTCTGACTTCTGACAAAGACAGATATGTGTCTGTAGGTGGAGAAAGGAGGGGTCCAAATGAGCAAGGTTGGGGCCCAGCAATAGTACGGTGGGCAGGGCGCTTGCATTGCACATGGCTCACTCGGGTTCGATCCCCAGCATCCTATATGGTCCCCTGAGCATTGCCAGCAGTAATTCCTGAGTGTAGGACCAGAAATAACTCCTGAGTACTGCCAGGTCTGGCCCAAAAACCAAAACCAAACCAAATGGGCAGGGGCAAAGGACAGGCCAGCGAGTATAAAGACAAGTGACATTGGTATGGAATCCTGCTGGGCTGGACAACAGCCATGCCCTGGCAAGGGCCATAGGGGCCCTGTTATCAGCAGGTATCCTAGAGAGTTCAGGGAACTCTGACAACAAGCAGGAGGGTGAATTGGAAGAAGTGAGACCCAACTTCCCTAAATCCTCTGCATCTACCTGGTATCTGGCCAGAGCACCTTAAATGTGGGGCCAGAGAGATGGTACAGGGGTTAAGGGGTTAAGGTACCTGCCTTGCAATGTGAATAACCCCAGTTCAATCCTCGGTATCACATATGGTCCCCCAGAACGTCCATGGTCCTGTCTGAGCAGAGAGCAGGAACAGCACGTGAGAGCCCCTGGGGGTGATCCCAGAATTCCAGTGTACCCCTCCAACATTAATGTGATCACAGAACCCCTATAAGCCCTCAGGGACCCCCCTCCCAACCTTTCACATCACTTGCATGGCCCCTACATGGCAAGACCCGACCTCATCTTTGGGCCACGTGGCCAGTGTAGTGTGAAGGCAGCCAGACAATACTGAAAGGAATGAGCATGGCAGTGCTCCGGTAAAACCTGATTTACTGCTAGGGGAAACTGTACTTCTGGGCTAGAGAAATAGAAGAAGGGTTAAGGTGCTTGCCTTGTAAGTGGCGATCCTTGGTGACTCCGCACCGCATATGGTCCCCGGAGTCCAGCTAGTAAGGAGTAAGCCCTGAACGGAGCCAGGAGTAAGCCCTAAGCACAGCTGGGTGTGGTGCAACAACCCCCCCCCACCAACCCCGCACTCCCCTTCGCACTTCACATATTTTTCACGTGTCAGGATCTATTATTATTGTTTTAATCCCCCTTCCCTCCCACACACAACTGTTTGAACCATAAAAAACACTGTTAAGGCAGGGGATTTTGCTCAAAGGTACAGCACAAGCCTTATTATGTGTGCGACCCTGGGTTGATCTCCCCGCATGATCAAAATTAAAAACAAAACAAGGCAATTTAGCGGTCCAGTTGTTTAAAAAAAAAAACGAATGAGGGGCTGGAGCGATAGCACAGCGGGTAGGTCGTTTGCCTTGCACGCGGGCGACCCAGGTTCGATTCCCAGCATCCCATATGGTCCCCTGAGCACCGCCAGGAGTAATTCCTGAGTGCAGAGCCAGGAGTAATCCTTGTGCATCGCCAGGTGTGACCCAAAAAGCAAAAAAAAAAAAAAAAAAAAAACCGAATAAGGGCAACCGGCTGCGAGTGGAGTATTTGTTATTATAATATATTATATATAATATATTATGATATAGTTATTTGCTTATGGGCTGGGGGTGAGAGCGCGGGAACCCGCTGCAGCCTCCCGCCGGTCTCAATACGCGCCTCCCCCAGCAGCCGCAGCTGGAAGCGGGTTGGCGTGGGTGGGCGGGGCCTTAGGAGACTGGGAAGGGGCGGAGGGGCGTGGCCACGGCTCGGGGGGGCGGTCCCAGCGCCAGCTTCCGGCGGAAGAGCGCGGGAGCAAGATGGCCACTACCAAGCGTGTGTTGTACGTGGGTGAGCAAGCGCCGGCGCCCGGCGGCGTTCGGGCGAACCGGACCCCGAATCGGTGGGGGGGGGGAGGGCCGGGATGTGCCCCTGGACACGGAGGGCTGCGTGTAACTCTCCGAGCCGGAGCGCTGACCGTAGCTCTGCTTCGTTGTGGGCCAGAATGTCACGGACTTGCCCGCCGCTCTTCCGAGTCCCCCCCCCCACACACACACTTAGATGCGCTTTATCGAGAACTTCACCTCCCCGGCCCCGGCCTGGCCAGAGGGTGATTCTGCGCCTCCAAACCCTCGCTCCCGTTCACTTGACAAACGGTTGCCGCAAGATGATGCAGCCCCGGGCCCTGCCCCGCGGAAGGCGTCCCCGGCTAGCCAGGCCTACGTGAAAGTAGCCTCCGCGGTGCAGTTTGACGAGGCCTTTGAGAGGACCCACGTGATGACTTGGGCTTGGGTGCTGGGAGACACGACCCCCTCCTAGGGGGGTGGAGGCCATCGGTCATTGTGCCAAGCAGCTAGCGTCCTCACGTGGCAAATGTGTTTGCTGAAAGGGAGCCGCAGGAGCAGTAAACCCTTGCTTACACTTGGGGAACGGGATTTACCGCGGAAACCCCCGAGGGTTGGGAAAGCAGAGACTGAAAGAACCAGGCTGAGTTCAGGTCGCAGACCGGTGGACACTACTGACCTTATACTTTTATCTTGAGGACACTACGAAACCTTGAAGGTTTTCATTCATCTGTGGCACTGGGTTGAATCCTGGCAAGACGTGCATTTCACCACCAAGCCCTGCCCCCGGCCCCTCTTTTGTCAAGGAAGCGAGAGAGCTCAGGAAGTTGGAGTGCATACTTTGCAGGCAGGGGTTTGATCACCATGGCTTTGGGATCACGTGGACCCCTGAGCATGCACACACACACACACACACACACACACACACACGAAACTACTGCAGGGTCAAGGAGTAGCCCAGGAATTGGTGCCTGTGCAAGGACAGTTCAGTCCCCTCCCCCCACAGCACCACAGCGTGTACTTCTGGAGACCCTCCCCCATCTCCCCTTACTCCCCCCCCCTTTGTGGTCCTGGTGACCCCAGTACTGCTGACCTGTGCATTGCTGGGCCAGAGTATTGAACATTTTGACCTAATTGGTCTAGGATGGCTGGAAGTCATCTTTAGGCCACCCTGAGCACTGCTTGGGAGCACATCCCTCACTCCCACAAAGAAAAAGGGTTTGCAGTAATCCTGAGGCTCCAGGAGAGTCTGAAAGAAGGGTAAAGGGAGTGATGCTTATGTGATGTGCCCAGAGACTGACTTAGGACAGTGACTTAGAAGGCCCTTGACTTTGCAGGTGGACTCGCAGAAGAAGTGGACGACAAAGTTCTCCATGCCGCTTTTATCCCTTTCGGAGACATCACAGATATTCAGATTCCACTGGATTATGAAACAGGTGAGTCCAAGAACTTAAATGTAGTTGTGACAGCTGCATCACAGTGCTTTTTATGTTTTTGTGTTGTCTGGGGCATGAGGGGACCTCTGAAGCAGAGTTTGGATGACCCTGTGGGCCACTCACCAGGGATGCTCAGAGCTGTGATGTGATTTGATGCTGCTCGATCCAGCTGTGCTGGCGCGATGTGGTACCACGGGTGGAACCTGGGGCTCCTGCATACAAAGCATGTGCTCTTGTTCTCTAAGCCATCTCCTGGCCCCTTGCCCCTAGGCCTGGGATCTTTATATGTTAAAGACAATAGGTTGGGGTCAGGGAGATGACTCATGGTAGAGCACATGCCTAGTGTGTGTGAGACTCCTGAATTCAATCCCTGGTACTTAGTGTCTACCGTGCTTCCATAGTACTGCAAGGTGTAACCCCCTATTTAAAAAATAATAATAATAATAAGGTAGAGCTAGAGATATAGAACAGTGTGTAAGGCACTTGCCTTGCACGTGGCCAGCCCAGGTTCAATCCCTGACTCCCCATATGGTCCCCTGAGCCCTGCCAGGAGTAAGCCCTGAGCACTGCCAGTGTGAATCCCAAACAAAACCAATATTTATCTAAGTTTAATTGGTAATTAAATTGACACTACTATTCTTGGCCTTTCCAGTTTTGGCAGCACCTTCTTGTGGATAAAGATTGAGCATTATGTCTAGGTTTCAGGATTCATGCATTCTGCAGACTTGATGTTCAGAACGCGTATTTGGAACAAATAATTGATAGGTTAAGTACTTAATTTTTCTAGCTGACTTGCGTATATTTGTTATGGTTTTAGTTAGAAAACTTATTTAGTTATGTCCACTTAAAATTTGAGCGATAGCACAGTGGTAGGGCGTTTGCCTTGCACACAGCCAACATGGCCGACCCGAGTTCGATTCCTCCGCCCCTCTCGGAGAGCCCGGCAAGCTACCGAGAGTATCTCGCCCGCACGGCAGAGCCTGGCAAGCCACCCGTGATGTATTTGATATGCCAAACACAGTAACAACAAAATCTCCAATAGAGATGTTACTGGGCCTGCTCGAGCAAAATTTGAGATGAGGGCCTGAGAGAGGGCTCAGCTGGCTGCTCTGTGTCCTGGAGGACCATTGCTGGAGGTCCAGGTTCAGTTCCCAGCACCACCTGGTCCTCCCATGCACCAGGAAACTCAAGCACTGAGCTGGGAGTAACTGCTGAGCACTACCAGGTGAGACCTCCTCTCCACCAAAAAACTAAGTGCAAAATACTGTTCAAACAAGGTAAAAAAAATCAAAGAATGAGATTCCATCTTAGCGAGTGGGCAGAATTTCTATTGTCGCTATGGTAAGAGGCTGACTTCACTTTCTTGTGACCATCTGTTTCTTCCCATTGCCCCAAATGGTTATTCACTGCGGTTTTTTTTTTTCTTCTTCTCCCCCTCACCCCCATTTTCTTTCCCCAGAAAAGCATCGAGGATTTGCTTTTGTTGAATTTGAGTTGGCAGAGGTGAGAAAAGTCAGTCCTACCTATGTTTCATCCTTTCTTTGGTTGAATTTCTGGACCTTAAACTGCTGCTTCCTGAGAGACAAGTGGTGGGATTTGAAGGGAAGCTTTGCTCACTCAGTCAAACTGCACAAGCTGAATAATACCGCCCATCCGCCCAGACCTCTGTGCTGCTCTGCCAAGCTTCTGTGGCCCTGCTCATGGAGCATTCTTGCCCCAACCCTCGGTGATTAGTTTCTGTGCCTTCTACCTGTGCTGAAGTCAGCCAGGAGGTACTCTTCCCAGACAGAGGAAGCAGAGTGGTGACTTGTGTCTGGGTTCTTTGCCTGAGTATGTGTTTAGACGCCACTAGAAAGATTCAGCTGCAAGCCTCAACGTGGATCTTGTCTTTTCTTGGCAGGATGCTGCAGCGGCTATCGACAACATGGTATGGCTGGAAGTCTTTGTTGGGACTGATGTTGCTCTTGGGTGGCACAGAGGATGCTTATTCAGATACTGGTTCGCTGATCCTCCAGAGTCAGAAGATGACGTGGACAAGTGAAAACTGCCACGTGGAAATACTCATTGTGAATTCATTGATTCTAAACTTAGTCCTTCCTCAAAACATTCTTCCTCATTTAATAATCTTGTAGATCCTAATCATTCCTGTGGGTCACTCCCTGGCTTGGCTGCCCTTTCCCAGGATAATACATTGCAAACATAATGCGAACTGATTGCATGATGAAAGTGCATATTTTGCAAAAAGAGGCAAGGTTTTGTGAAATGTTTGATCAGTTGACAGTTGAGGAAAGAAATTCAATAAGGATGTGGGTAGGGTGAGTTACTGAGGCAAATGATTTGGATAGCGTAGAGAGAGCCTTTTGAAAAAAGATTTCCTGTCTGTATGTTCCTCTTTGGATCTTCTGGCTTTTCATATTAGCTAAGAAGTGGAAGATGTTGCGTCCTGCTGGCAATGGATTTTAGGGGCGAGGTGGGATGCTCAAATCAGCATCCAGAGTGTTGTTCTAGAGGAGTGTTGTTCCTTAGAGCACAGCTAAGCCCTAATTTCACTATTTTTGTGAAGTAAAATAGTTTCATTTCAAGAAATTTACTTAGAGATATGAGGAGAGAAGGAGAGGTTAATATTCAAGTGAGAACACAGGCTTCTCTAGAAGAGAAAAAGCCAAGTTCACATCTCAGGTCAAGATGGGGCAAATCACCAAGGTCGAGAAGGCACTATGCCTGGATTTCTACTCCAGTAAATTTATTTTCATTATATTCAATCTTGGCAAATAAAATCCCAGTCAGACGTTCTTTCTCATCATGGTTTATCATGATATTTTCTTCACGGCCTTAAGTCGATGTTCTTTAATTTGAAAGGAAACCTGGGTACTTGGAAGCTGCGTTTTCTCGGTGATTGCTGAGCCTCTGAAGTCCGGGCTATTTCTGGCAGTAGCGTCTGCTTATAATGACAACTCAGGGAGAAAACCCCTCAGTGCTGTGAGGTGCTGCACAGCCTGTTAGGGACAGTAAGTTAGGGGCCTACCTCATAGAGCAGAAGTTGTAAAAAGCAGTCCTTTTTTTTTTTTTCTCATTAAAAAAAATTTTTTTTTAATTGAATCACTTTGAGATACTCAGTTACAAAATTGTTCATGATTGGGGTTCAGTTATAGTGTTCTGACATCCTTAGTTTCCCCAGTTTCCCTTCCTACCTAACCCTGCTTCTGTGCAGATACTTTACCTCTATCTTGTTCTCGTTCCCTTTCCTTTAGGCATTGTGCTATTGTGGTTTGCAATATAGGTTCTGAAAGGTGTTGTATATATATATATAATCTCCTTTCAGCACTTAGTTCTTGTCCAGAGTGATCATTTCCAAGTATCATTGTCATAGTGACCCCTTCCCTCTCTGTCCTAACTGCCCTCCACACCCCCAACCCGCCCCCCATACACACTTTGTGGTAAGCTCTCAGCCATGGACACTTCTGATCCTTGAATCCAATTCTCTTAACAGTCTCAGCAACAGGCTTTGTAATCTTTTCAGAATGAATCTGAGCTCTTTGGACGGACAATCCGTGTCAATTTAGCAAAGCCAATGCGGATTAAAGAAGGCTCTTCCAGACCCGGTGAGTGGCCACATCCTCCATCACGTCCTCTGAGTAGCCTTAGTTGTGGGGCCTTTGTTTTTGGGTGCTAGGGATCAAACAGAAGGTTTCATACATGCACTCTGTAGGCTCTATCAGCCATATCCTCGGCCCCCTCAGTTGTGTTTCTTCCATTTACTTGGAAGTAGGTGCTGACCACTGCTTCAAGTGGACAGGAGTGGATGGTGCCTGTCGGTGAAAGGCATGTGCCACCCGGCTTGGGGTCAAAAAAGTCTGAGCATCTCAGCAAGCCGGAGTCACTGCTTCCATTCTGTGTGAAAGTGCCTGGTCCCTTACCTTTCCTCCTGTTCTCAGCATTTGACTTCTGGAATGTTCCAGAGGGGCCCAGCCACTCCCTGTGTGTGGCCCTTTCACTCAGTCCTGCTAGGAGCTGGCCCTCTCTGCTGGCCTTGCCAGGGGGACTTTGCTTTCTTAACCTGGACTGGTTCTTCCCTTTCAGTTTGGTCAGATGATGACTGGCTGAAGAAGTTTTCTGGGAAGACTCTTGAAGAGAGTAAAGAGGAAGAAGGGTCAGAGCCTCCCAAAGTAGAAACCCAGGAGGTGAGACCGGCGTGTGCTCCCAGGGAGGCCCGGGCCTGTATGCAGCCTGTCCTGGCTATGCTGGTGACGCTCCCTCAGTTTCTCCTGGAACTCTCCCTCTCCCTTTCTGCCCCGAGCCATGGCTGCAGCAAGCCTCACAGGCAGTATGCTGTTGCCTGCTGTGGACCCTCCCTCCCCTGATCCTATTCTTCCTAGAGCTCAGCGACTTGTTCCTGGCCCGTGCACACACGGACGTCAGACATAAACGTGGGAACCACGCACAGCACATAAATAACCCCTTGGTCAGTGGAGTCACCGGAGGCCGTCTTGGCCCACTTGTTTCAAATAGCTGGAGTATCGCCATGTTCTGCTTCGTCTTTCTCCAGAACCATCCGCTTCCCTCCTCCCGGTTCCTCCTGATCACCATGTGGCCTGGGCTTGTTGCCGTGACTGTGTAGCTCCTCAGTAGTCCCTGGCTGCAGTCTTGGCCTCCTCCTGTCTTCAGCAGATGGCTGTGATGTTCTTTGGAAACCCAGCTCTCCTCCCCGTCACCTGTCCCCAGGGAAGGCTGGGAGGGACTCTCCATGCTTGTCCTGCTACTGCACCTGTGTCTTCTGCACCTTGCAGCCCCCACTTGCCACACTTGGTGAAACCCACAGCGGGAGCCCTACCCGGCCCCCGCCGTCTCTGCCTTTGTACAGGCTGCTCCCGTGCTTAATGCCTTTCCCTATCTTTCTAGGCAGTAAACCAGTAAATGTTGTGAAACAGGATCCCCCAAACCCACCAGCAGTGATCCCTGAGCACTGCCAGGTGTGGCCCAAACCAAAAAAGAAAAAAAGCATGGGCTAGGGGAGAAAGTGGTTTCAGTGTGGATTTTCATGATCTCAGTGAGTTCGGGCAAATAGGGAATTTGGTTTGCCTTGATTTGCTGTCCCTAAGCGGGGATGGTGGTGGTGCCACTTCCGGGTGGCCGAGCAATAGACAGGCTGTATTGCAGCACGATTCAGACGGTGCTCTGCACAAGGAGAGTGCTTCTTACTGGCCCCGCTGTGCCAGTGCTTTGGCAATGAACAGTAGCAGCCTGTTGGCACATCAGCCCTGTTTACACTAAACCACATCAACGGGTGACTTTGCTCTTTGGAACCAAGGGGTGGCATTTTGGTTTCTCTGTCCTCTGCTTAGTCTTGACAACTTGGACCACAAAGCCACGACCTCTGTTCTTTGTGTTCATCTGAGCAATCGGCCCGGGGAACAAGGGAGGCTGTGGGTCATCGTGGGTCAGCAGAGCCTGGAGGCAGGTGACTGGGCGGCAGCGGCTTTGCAGGGGAAGAGTCTGAGGTGCGGTGGAGCCTGTTGGGCCAGAGCACGCTGCTCTGATGGGAAGGCTAACTCCCTGTGGGCTCCCGGCTCTAGGCATGCCACTGGCCTCTGGGAGGCTCGTGCCTTCCACCTTCCCTCTCGGCAGAGGGTTCTGGGCTACACTCAGAGGGCTGTGTGCTCTTGCATCCCTCTAACCAGGCTACCTTTCTGCCCTCAGGGGGAGCCCGCAGCAAAGAAGGCACGTGCCACCCCTCAGGTGTACCTGGACATCAAGATTGGGAACAAGCCTGCTGGCCGCATCCAAATCCGCCTACGCTCTGATGTTGTGCCCATGACAGCAGGTGAGGACAAACCCCCAACCCGATCTCCACCACAGGCCCCAGCTGCCCCCTCGTGTCCCTGACAGCAGGTGAGAGACACACATTCTCTCTCTCTCTCTCTTTCTCTCTCTCTCTCTCTCTCTCTCTCAGACACACACACACACACACACACACACACACACACACGAGATTCTTTCACCCTGAGTATGTCTCAGGTAAGTCAGAGCAGGCGTTTTGTTGTTTCTTATTGTAATACCAGGGATTGAATCCAGGGCTTCACACATGAATGGACTTGCTGTCCCAAAGCAAGTAAAGTGCTTGTGTACTTTTTATACTTTATAGTTTTTTAAAAATTGGGGGTGGGCAGGGACTGAAGACTCCAGGCCACATGGTGGCAGCAGGGACATCTCCCTTCCTGTCTCCCCACCCCTTCAGGGTCCTGACTGTCACACTCACAAACTGCCTCCACTTGTCACCGGCCTTGATCAGAGACTCACAAATGAATCTCAGAATGGATTAGTTCCCTACAGAAGTGTCTCCAAACCTCAGTTGTTTACAAATTTAGAATTTCAGGAACGCATGCCACTTTGGCGGCTGTACGACCTCATGATATTCATGTTAAGCAATAGAAAATAAATTTTCTAGTATCTGCCTATGGCGGGCAGGCTTGAACAGTGGTGGGAAAATTCAAAATAATGGTGGTGGGAAGGTGTAATGGTGGTGGGATTGGTGTTGAAATATTGAGTGTAACCAATTAATGTGAACAACCTTATGAAAATAAAATTTAAAAATTAAAAATAATTGGGTTGGCGGTGCTCAAGTGCCGTTCCTGGCTCTGTGCTCAGGGGACCATAGTTGGTTCCTGGGATTCCAACCAGGATCATAGTTGACGTAGACATGCAAGGCGAGTGCCTTACTCTCTGTACTGTCCCTCTGGCCCTACTCTTGGTTTGAAAAGTGACACAAGGGGCCAGAGAGATAGTATAGCATGTAGGACTCTCGTCTTACATGCAGTTGACCCAGATTTGATCCACGGTAGCACCACCAGGCCCATCAGTAGTAAGTGCTGAGCACAGTGGGTAAGGCCCAAAAACAAAAATTTTAATGCTCTTGTTTTCATTCAGATCAGATAACTATTTCACTTTCTATAGAGAGAGAGATATATAGATATATAAAGCTTTTCGGGGAGGGTCACACAATGACCCGGGGGCCTCTCAAAGATGCTGGGGACTCCAGGGCTGCACCCAGCAATGCTTGGGGGACCATGTTGTGTCAAGGATCAAACTGAGGTCACTTGCTTTAACCCCTGAACTCTAACCCAAGAAGCATTTTCCATGGTTTTCTTTGGGGGTGGGGGGGTCACACTCAGTGGTGCTAAGCACTTGCTCCTGGCTCAGCACTCAGGGATCACTCCTGGCAGTGCTCAGGGGACCATATGGGAAGCCGGGGATCAAGTCCGCGTCTGCTGAGTGCAAGGCAAATGTCCTATCCGTTGTACTGTCACTGTGGTCCTTTTGGTCTTTAACCAGAGCCTTCCTTTCTCACCCAGAGAATTTCCGCTGCCTGTGTACCCACGAGAAGGGCTTTGGCTTCAAGGGGAGCAGCTTCCACCGCATCATCCCCCAGTTCATGTGCCAGGGCGGTGACTTCACCAACCACAACGGCACCGGTGGCAAGTCCATCTATGGCAAGAAGTTTGACGATGAGAACTTCATCCTCAAACACACAGGGCCTGGTGAGTGTGGGGGGCCGAATTGTGGGGGCCATGGTTCTGGCAGGTGCAGGGGACAGGGTCCTGGATGGTGAGTCAGCACCCCTTGATTCCTATCCTACCTCTCCTCTCCTTGCCTACACCTCCCTCGACCCCAACCTCTCCTGGATTCTCTCTGCCCTCAGTCCTCACCCTCATCTTGGCTAGATGCGCCCAACACTTGCTCTACCCGCAGCTGGAGCGCACAGAAGTATGCTGATGGCAGCTTGGGATTTAGGGCATTAGCTCAAGTTTTTTCATTAGCTGCCCTATCACACTGTCCCATTCCCACCTTCTTTTCTTCGCCAGCAGTCCACCTCTCCCTGCCCACCTACCCTCTCTGACCTCTCCCCCACTTAGAACTCGGGTCCTGCCGTGGACCCCAGCTGCCTCTACTTCCATTTCCCTGTTGGTGCTCAGCCCCTCAGCTTAAGGCATGTATGGCTTATTTTAAAATTTCCTTCCTTTGGGCCAGGAAGTGGCTGTGGATGGTACAACACATGCTTGGCATGTTTAAGGCCCCAAGTTCACTCTCTGGCAGTGCATGGCTCCCTAGGCATGCTGTGACCCCCTCAAAAGCCATCACCTTTTGTCCCCCTCAGCGAACATGTATGTCTTTGGCTTCCCCCACTATTCTGTTTTTGGGCTGCTCCCGAAGTGCTTGGGGAGCCATGTACTGTTGGGAATTGAACCAGGGTTCCTGCATGCAAGGCATGTGCCAGCTCCTGGCCCTCCTGGCCCTTTTAGGCAAAGGTTGGGCATGGAGCTGGAGAAATAGCTAGGCGGTCAAAGCCTGCACTGGGATCTGAGTTTGTGTATCCCTGGAGGCCTTGGAGCATCACTGGGGTGACTCTGGGAGGTCCGTGGCCCTGTCAACCCCAAGTAGCACAGCATCCTTGGGTCCCAACCCTGAGAGTTGGCTGGGTACTTCCAGGAGTGACTGGGATTACACTCCCTGAGTACTGGACTGGAAAGCCCCCAAAATAGTAATTATTTTTAAAATTTTAATGTTCTGTAAACTACTTTCCATTATCTCTTTCCCTCTGCCATATTTCTAGCACATTCCACTGACACAGTTTTAGCAAGATTCTGTTGAGGCCGTCTTTCAGTTTCATCTGACCCACTCCCAGCCATGTCCTCAGGGTGGCGGGAGGTGGGGGGCTTGGGAGGGGTTAAGCAGGGGTGCAAGAGCTGACGGATCCTTCTCTCCCCCAGGCCTGCTCTCCATGGCCAATTCGGGCCCCAACACCAATGGCTCCCAGTTCTTCCTGACATGTGACAAGACAGACTGGCTAGACGGCAAGCACGTGGTGTTTGGGGAGGTCACAGAAGGCCTGGACGTCTTGCGGCAAATTGAGGTGAGTGCCAGCCCTCGGGCTAGGAGCGGCCCTGGCCCTTTCCAGGAAGGGGACCCGTCTTCAGATCTTGGGTGTCGCAGACACCCTCTGTTCACCCTCCCCCACTTCTCACTTGTTCCCGCTCGCTCGCACAGGCCCAGGGCAGCAAGGACGGGAAGCCCAAGCAGAAGGTGCTCATTGCAGACTGTGGGGAGTACATGTGAATGAGTACACGCGTGTCAGAAGCCATCAACTGTGAAACGAGCCACTGGGGAAGTCACGTTACAAGGCAGGGAGTATCCTGACTTCCCACAGGGACTGCTGGTTGCAGACTGGGCCTCTTCCAAAGCTCTTTCCCGTGTTGCTGTGGGCCCGGGAGCTGAGACAGATCCTGTGGCCCCCGCCCCCATCCCGCCCACCCTAGCCCAAAGACGGCTGTGCAGCCTTTCCCAGGTCGTCACTGCTGCCTCCCTCCTGAGCCCACCAATAATAAGGCTCCTGGCTGGTCCTGGTGAAATACGCTACAGTTCTGGTAGTGCCTAGTCTGTATCATTGCTGAGACAGTTGGAGAATACACAGGGTGTCTGGCTTCCCCGTGACTTTTGTTTGCTCCCTGGAGGAGTCCTTGGGATGCCGAGAGATGGAGTCTCACCCCAGACCCCCTAGTCAGACCATTGTCAGGCAGTGGGAATGAAAGGTGCTGGGTCATTCCTGTTCGCACAGCTTCTTCTGGCCAAGCCTGTAACCAGCATGTGTACTTAGCAGTGTCAGTGATGCATTTGTTTGTTCACTTTTATTAATTTTTTAAAATGAGATTTTCTGTCTCAAAGTGCCTTCTCCCTGAGGTCAGCAAACCACATGGACCTAAAAAAATCCAACCTGCTGTGTTTTTTGTGAATAAAATTGTACTGGAACATGTCCACATCCCTTTGTTTACATGTCACTTGTGCCTGCATCCTCCCTGGAGTGGCAGAGTGGGATAGTTGGCAGTGGATATCATAAGGTCCCTGTACTCAGATTCTCAGAGAAGCATGAATCATAGGATGGGCGTGCAGAGAGGCTTTCTCTAAAGGGTCTGCTCTGCAGTTGTGGAGGCTGGCAGGTGTGAGGCATGCAGGGACAACCACAGACTAGAGTCTCAGGAACATTTCAGATTGGACTTCAAATGTGGAGCCACCTGAGTAACCTCAATCTTCTCTCTCCTGAGGTCCTCAGAGGATCAGGTCCACATTGTGGAGAGTAATCTTGACTCCCAGGTCTCCTGACTTAAAATGTTAATCACATCTGAAAAATCCTCATGGCAGTATTAAGACTGGTATTTGGCCAAAATCAATGCTGTGGCCCATCCAGAATAACACATAAACCAACCCTCCCAAAAGCCTAAATTACTTGCTTCAGAGAGAGTTTGCTGGGCACTGTGGCCAGTGGATCCCTCCCTATGGGTTGGGTTCCTCAGACCATCCAGAATCCACTGGACTGGGCTTTCATCCTGAGTTGAAGCATCTGGGCATGCTCCTGGCAGGCATGTGGGCATCTGGCTCCTGTGTGCTAAACTGACTCTCAGCCCTGACTCAGCACCGTCTGCTGCATGTGGGGTGTATTTTCTGGATGTACCCCATGGTGACTCCTGAACTTCCTGGAACTCCCCAAAAAGATCCTCCTGCAAAGCGCAGGCCCTATCTGTGCCCACCCCAGGTCACTCATAGTGTTAGAGCAGGCTTTAGTGTGATCACAGCAGTGATACAAGGGAGTGTTTCTTTGTCAATTTGTATTTTTCTTCGTTTCGTTTTAAAATTTATTTTTGGGGTGGCCACACTCAGTAGTATTCAAAGGCTACTCCTGACTCTGTGCTCAGGGATCACTCTTGGCATAGCTGGGGTTTTAGGGGGAGACCATATTTGATGCTAGGCAAAGAACAGGGGTCAGTGGGATGCAAGGCAAACACCATGCCCACTGTCCTATCTCTAGCACGCCACAGTGCTTGTACAGTGCCCAAGAAAGGGTGTGTATCAGGGAGGTACCTGGTGTAGCCGGTCTCCCAGGAGGGCCCACAGCTGTGACATGGCCTTGTCTCTTTCAACTCTTCCCAGACGCTTTTAGAGGGTGAGGCCAACAGTCGGGTCACAGAGCTCAGTGGGTCTGGAGTCACTGGGTGCCATGGCCCCTCCCAGTGCTTGACCAGAGTGTTATCTCACTGTGCCCACAAGGCTCAGGTGACATGGCTGCAAAGGTTGCCCGGGATGGCGTGGCAGAACTGGGATTGACCTGTCTCCTCCTGGTCACCGTGGAGTGACCAGGAGGTTTACTGCTGTCACTTGTCTATAGCAGAGGTCTCCTGCCTGGGGGGAAGATGGGTCACATGATCAGTTTTCACCTAGGCACAAAGTACTGTCTTCCAGGCAGGGGTTGGGGGCTGCAGAACCTGGGAGTCACCTACAGCTTGCTCTAAAGGGTCAGCTCAGCTCAGAGCCCACGTGACCTGCTGCTCTGGAGACTGACACTGTGGGGCCTTTGTCACTGCCTCCACCTTCCCACTGCTCCAACACCAGGACTAAGAAGGTGGGGCGGGATTTGGCTGACATGTTGCTTCACTGACGCTTAGGGCTGGTCCCCACCCACACTGGCCTTTCACAGAATGTCTGCTGGGATGTCCTCACAGCCTGCCTGCAGCCACACTGCCAGTCCAGCCCCAGTGGTTCTCAGCAACCTCCTCTGAAGGGCTATAGGACCTGCTTTTCATTTGTGAAAAAGCCATATAGAATCCAGGGGAGATCAAAGGAGAGCTGTGTTTCAAAAAAAATATTTATTAATAGGGAAATTTTCACCGTATCAGGTGGGGAAAGCACATCAAGCAATTTATATAGTATAGTATGATACCAGTTCTGTGTAAACAGCTATATGTATGTCCTAAGAAAAACGCCTAGTCCACCGATTAAAAGTGCAGCTGAATATGGGACTCAGTATGGTTTGAACTGTTTGTTTTCAAACTTTCCTTACAGACTGCTTCCCCCTCCACACACACACCCCATTTTTTGTTTTGGGGTTATACCTGGTATACTTGGAGTTCCTCCAGGCAGCGCTGGGGGACCTGGTTCTCCTGTACACACTCAGCCAGTCAGCTACCTCTCTGGCCCCCAAACTGCATTCTTTATGTAATAAATGAAAAGTACATTTCTTGGAAGTGTTTGCATAAGACCTTTCCCCTAGGAAAGCCCAGAATAGGGCACTCCCATTTTAAAGAGCCTGAGGAGGTATTTAGTGTAGCACCCTCAGGAGCCTCTTTCTGAGGACAGGACAAAGGGGACATAGGACCCAACCCCACCTCCCACAGTATCAGGCACTGGACTTGGGCCTTTAAAACAGGTAAGCTGCAGCTCCCCTCAGGTTGCACTGAGTAGATGTGTTAGAAAAATGCCAGGCTCTGCAGTAAACCATCACCCCCAAACACAATTCTGAGAGAAGGCTGTTGGAGAAGCGTAGACAGGGCCTCAAATTAGCAAATTCACTTCAGATATGCCACTGGGAACTGTTGAACACATGCATGCCAGACACAGACTGGAAAAAAAAAAGACCAGGGAGGTGATGCCAAGGGCTGGAGCACCTGCTTTACGTGTGAGCGCCCTGGGTTCCATTCCCAGTCCGCAGTCCCCCAAGCACTGCCGAGTGTGCCTCTCCCAAAAAATTACTTGTTATGTTGACTGGCTGGTTTAAACACTAAAATTGCCTCAAGGATTACCGGTAGTGTTGGGAAAAGAACTGTCAGGAAGTAATGGCAGCTCCAGTTAATGATGGCATCCGGAGCCCCGAGTGTGGGGTCATGCAGCTCAGAGAGAAAAAGGGTCAGCTGACAGATTTCTTAGCTGAAGGCCCACTGAAAGTCAAAAGTCGAATGCCTTCAAGTGTCAGACAGGAAAATGAGGCCTAAAGGAAGAGGTGTCCCGCCAGCCAGGCATCCTAAAGGTCAGCACAGACCACCTCCTGGGTCCCCGACCCCACTGCCAGCTGTGGGCTCTAGAGCAGGAATCTAGAGAGAAACCCTCGTCCAGCTGTGGGTGGGGACTGACTAATGATGCAGCAGTTCAAGGCTCAGGCAGCTTGACTCTGTCGACAGCAGGTGATGACGCTTCTCAGGTCAGGAATCCAGAAACACTCCGGCCACTGCCAGCACTCCGGAGAGTAGAGGTTGGTGTGAAGCCCCCGCCCTGATGGGCTAATTACTATTAGTCACTCCCCGACAGGGCCTCCCCCGAGGGTCCCGAGGCTGACAGGCCCCCAAGGATCAGGACGGGGCTTCTCAGCACACAGGGTGACACCTATTTGGTGACCAATCTGCTTTTCAGCAACATCTGGACACAGCAGGTGCTGCCAGCCAGTCCTCCACCCACATGTGGCCATGCTCAGACAGATGGATGACTCCTTAGTGTGACAGATGGCAGCTGTCACCGACTCTGACCTGTTGGCAGTGGCTTCCTGGAGTTCAGGCTGAGCCTTTCGAAACCTGACGGCGTCTGGAGGAGCGACGTGGTAGATGACTGAACATGTATGTGGGTGGGAAGTGATGACCTCGCTGGCCCATCCAGTGCCTCAGCGGGCAGCAGCCCTGGGGTGGGTGAATGAAGACTCTGAAGGAGACAACTGGAACCGCCTGCTTCACAGCACAGGCGGGTCAAGGCAGGAGACCGGGAAAGAGCAGGGCTGGGCCCCCAGACTGAAAGGGTGATTGTTCAGCTGCCCCTGGATTCCCCCACACGCATAATCGTGGCCAGTTCAGTAATTCAGATCTACAATATAACATACCTGAGGGCAAGGCCAGGCTCCTTCGCTAGGTGCACAGGCCACCCCCTTTGCTCCTGAGAGGGGCAGGCAGCTGGAGCCACACACTTATCCACACGCAGGGGAACCATGGCTAGTTTTCAGATCAGGTGCCTCAGAGCCTGGGCCATCAATCACAGCTCCGCTGACTTGTGCCAGCCCCAAAGACCTGGCCCTTGACTCCCTCAGGCTGCAGCGGGGCAAGCAGGACCCAGACAGTTAGCGTTTGACTCTCTCCATGCCAACCTGCCTGGGTCTGCCTGCATCTGAGGGACCAGAGGGGGGTTCTGATCTGGCGAGGGGTGGCAGCAGGGGACCTCAGTGGCAGCCACAGGCCCTGACCACCATATTGCGGTGCTTGCGCAGGATGACGTTGTTGCTGCTGTCATAGTAGAGCACGGAGGTGGCGCTCAGCTTGGTGGGGGCACAGCATGCCTTGGGGACCACGTCTGGCTTCATCAGGTGCACCTGATGGAGGCAGAGGCCTGAGCCTGGGGCCAAGCCCAGACCTCCTGGTGTCCGCCACCCTCCATTGTCCTTTCTTGGTGGTACTACAGCCCAGGGCACGGAAGGGCTACACTGCTCCCCTGTAGACCACCTTGAGGGTGCCCAGCACCTGATGCCCTGTGGCTGCACCTTTTCCTTCCACCCCTGGAGACCCCAAGAGGTCTCTGCTTTTCTCTGTGCCCACCACATCCCTTGTCCACATTGGCTGTGTCTGGGCTGTCTGCCCCCACCCTGATGAACCTGTCGGTGGCAGGGAGCAGTGGGGAGTCCTGGATGCCAAGCGTGTTGGATACTGGATTTCTGAGGGATTCTGCCCCCTAGAGTACCCCCCGAGGTGAGGATCACGGGCAGACAGGGTTGCTGAGGGATACAAGCAGGGAGACAGAACAGGGATTGAGGGCAGAGTCCTATCGCTTCTCCAACTTACTGGGACCCACCCAAAAGTGATTGTGAGGCCAGGGTTGGGGGGCATATGGTCTGCCTGGCACACACAGAAGCCTGACGGAATGGCTCATACAGCACCACAGAGGCTCCCCCTGAAACCACAGGGATCTGCTGTTCACAGTGACTGCAGAGTCCCCCACATGAGGACCAGGGGACTGCACACCCCCTCCCTCGGCCCCCATCCCTTCCCTGGTATAGACACTTTGGGAACATGAGCCTGGCCTTGGTTTTGAGCATTCAGACCTGCTCATAATCATCCCAAGACCTGTGAGCTAGACTCTGCTCACCCTCTCCCTCCAATCAGCACCCATCCCTGCTGGTCCAGAACCCACCCAGCTGGCCCCTGTCCTAGGTCGTGTCTGTGTGTTTGAATACAGGGAGTCTATACAGCTTGGTCTCATGGGGACCAGATGGGACAGGTGGGCTGGAAATCCATGACCGCACAGGAAGGAGCCCCTCTGAGGAGGCTTTCGGAGATGCGAGTGTGCCCCTTCCTTCCTGGTGTGGTGGGCGCAGGTACTAACCAGGGACTGCAGGATGGCGTGGTTGGTGGCGTTCATGCAGGAGTCCAGCGGAAAGGCGCATTCCCCCTCACAGTAGTAGGCCGAGTAGCCCTGGGGGGCGATGACCCAGTCCTGAGGAGTGGGAAGAGGTGAGTCCCACCATGGGGCCCTCAGAGCTGCCCCACCCACCATTACCATGGATGTAGCCTCAGCCCTGGACCAGTGTCCCTCAGGGTCTGGGTCCCAGTAGACTCTCAGGAGCAGGGCTGGGCCTGCTCTTTCTTGTCACCTTCAGTGCCCTCCCCCCCCCCCCCCCCCGTCACCTGTTCCTGCAGTGGCAGTGCATGCCCAAATTCCTGCTGCCCCCTTCACTCCTGGCAGCCCCGACATAACTGAGTCAGGGTGGCTCTGTTCTCATCATGAAAGCAACATAAAAACAGATGAAAAGACCTATGAGCTCCCCAACCTTACTCCCTGGAGAGGCTCAGAAACTCATGGGATGACCTTTGAGAAAATGAGACGCCCTCCCCTCCCCCTGGAGAGGCCCTGTGACCCATGGGGTGAGGAAAGAGGCATGCAGGGAGCTCACCAGCCAGCCGAGATCCTGGAAGCTGACATAGAGCTCGTGCCGTCGGCAGACCTGCCGGCCACCAGAGCGTGGGGTACCATCTGCAGGGACAGGTGCAGGGTCTTTGTGGGGCATGGGGCAGGGGCCCTGACAGGCATACTTGTCCAGTGAGTGGGTGGTGGGTTAAAAACCAATGGGGTGTCCACCCTGCGGCTCTGCAGGGCCCTCACCTCACAGCCTCGGAGTAGCCCCACACCTAGCCCCCCCCTGAGTTCCAGGGACCCCCACATCCAGTGGCTCCTCCTTCCCTCTGGAGGAACCTCCTGACACCCCCTCTCCTGTCACCCCCTCCCACAACTCCAGGGGTCCCCATGAGGCAACAGGGCCAACTCTGGGAGGAGAGAGAGGAGGTGGGTCAGGTTCCACCTGTGGGGTCACCTCTGAATGAAGGGGCTCAGGCAGATGTGGACAGAGCCCAGGGCTGTAGGGTGGCATTGGCCCAAGACAGTTGCTGTGTGTGACAGAGATGAGAAAGGCCTGAAGCCTGGGGAAAACGGACAAGTGGGATCCTGGAGGGAGCTCGGGCAGAGTGGTGGCTGGGGACCCCCTGAGAGTTAGGGGGCCTGTGGTCGTCACCTGTTCTCGGTCCCCTGACCCGCCCAACCTCCCCAGCTGGAGCCTCACCAAAGATCCCCGGGAGTCGGCTGAGGTGTGGCAGCTCGTTGGTTTTCTTCAGGGGCCTCCTCTTCAGGGGCCGTGGTGCTCGAGGGGCTCTGACGGGGTTGGGGGTCGCCCTGAAGAAGGTGACCATGAAGGGCTGTTGGGAGTGTGGTGCCCGGCGGCCCAGCAGACCGGCCAGACCAGGATCCACGCTGCGACCTGAGATGAGAGACAGTGGTCACTCAAAGTGGCCCTGCATGTGGACAGGGCAGGGACTTTGGCTGGCGTGAACAGGAGCAGGAGGGCCAGGACCTGAGTAACCCCCTGAACCTCAGTTTCACCATCTGAGGGGAGCTCACATGCAGCTCCAGCCCCTGGGCAGCAGGTCTGGAGGAACAGGAGTCAGGGTGACTGTTGGGGACACCTGAATGCCAAGTGTGCATCCCAATGGCTCCCAAGTCTTTATGCTTGTCCCTGAGACATGGGGGTCCAGTATGGCCCCACCACCCTGCCAGGGACTTTTAGGGTCTCCAGACTGAGACCTGAGTTCTGCCTGCTGGCTGG
The DNA here is from genome assembly GCF_029834395.1 of Sorex fumeus. Taxonomy (NCBI): domain Eukaryota; kingdom Metazoa; phylum Chordata; class Mammalia; order Eulipotyphla; family Soricidae; genus Sorex; species Sorex fumeus. Next base: position 54,541,689 of record NW_026606104.1, read on the forward strand.
AGCAACTGCAGGGCTGAGTAGAGCTGCTCTGGGGCAGCCCCAGGAAGGGGGCCCCAGGTGTCCTCTGATGTTCACAGTTATGACCAGGCTCAGCAGCAGAGACACCGACCAGTATCCAAGAGTGCAGGTCTGCCAGGTAGGTCTCATTCTAGAGCCCAAGTTCCTGCCACGAGGCTGTGTGTGTGTGTGTGTGTGTGTGTGTGGTTAAAAACTGGGGACTTTGGAGTCAGAGATAGTACAGTGGTGAAGGCGCTTGCCTTGCATGTAGCCAACCCAGGTTTGATCCCCAGCACCCCATAGGGTCTCCTGAACACCTCGAAGAGTAATTCCTGAGTTCAGAGCCAGGAGTAAGCCCTGAGCACCGCTGGGTATGCACAGGGGTGCAGCTCAGTGGGAGAGCACTTGCCTTACACGTAAAAGGAAGACCTGGTTCAAACACTGGAAAGGGGAAGATAAAAAGAAAGTCAGATGGAATAACCACTAGCACCCTTGGGAGGTGCCAGCTGGAGGTGTGCAGTTTATCTGCCTAGATTTGACCCCATCTCCACTTCCAGACTGAGCAGGCCATGAAAAGCAGGTGAATAAGCTACCAATAAAACTTCTTAACCCAGGCTGGAGCGATAGCACGGCAGGTAGGGCATTTGCCTTGCATGCTGCCTACCTGGGTTCTATTCCCAGCATCCCATATAGTTTTCTGAGCACCACCAGGAGTAATTCCTGAGTGCAGAGCCAGGAGTAACCCCTGAGAATCGCCGGGTGTGACCCTAAAAGCCAAAAAGGAAAAGAAAAGAAAAGAAAAAATTCCTAACCCCTTTTGTTCTAAATGACGTACCACTTTTTTAGTTGTTGAGGCAGTATTATAACTGTATTTATCTGAAGCAAATTTTTTAAGCACTGCATTGCAGCACTGTCCTCCCATTGTTCATCAATTTGCTCGAGTAGGCACCAGTAATATCTCCATTGTGAGACTTCTTTTTACTGTTTTTGGCATATCAGATATGCCACGGGGAGCTTGCAAGGCTCTGCCGTGCAGGCGGGATACTCTTGGTAGCTTGCAGGGCTCTCTGAGAGGGATGGAGGGATCGAACCTGGGTCAGCCGCATGCAAGGGAAACGCCCTACCCGCTGTGCTATCGCTCCAGGATGTATTAAAGTGAATGTGATTTAGGAGAGTGATCAGGAAGCACTGAGAAGATGAAAAGGAGAAGAGGGTTTCACAGACACAGACGTCATGGACGGCTTCGCAGAGCTGAGCTTTAGGGAGGCACTGGGTGCAGCGAGTCCTTTCCTAGAACCTCAGGAGTTCAAACCAGAAGCCACAGAACTGGGACTGACTAGTGCTGCTTCTGCTAATGGAAAACGTCTGCATCTGGGGATAAGAAAAAATAATATTCTTAAATCCTTTCCACCATTCTTCTGTGTCATTTTCATTTGGGGGGGGGTGGTAATTTTTGGTTTTTGGAGGTGACCCCCAGCAGTGCTAGCACTCCTGAATCTGTGCTCAGAGATCAATCCTGGCTCAGGGGACCATTTGGTGTGTCTAATCCAGGTCTGCCTTTATGCAAGGCAAGCACCCTACCCACTATACTATCTCGCCAATCCCTTCTGGGGTAAAAGTTTTACATAGTCTATACGGTGTACAGGTGTACATGTGTATTCAGTTTCCTCCACGGGTCTAAGCTCCATTACACAGTACAGGTCAAGAGCGTTGCCAGCTCCACCCAGTCCAGCTGTGCCTTAGGCTGGGCCCATGAGCCACTGCTAACAACTAATCAACCCAGAGACCAACCTTTGACCACTGACAACACAAGCCACTGGGCTGGTCCCATCAGGGTTCCACTCGGGAACACCCTGAGAGGGAGCTGACAGGGAAGGAGGCCCAGAGACAAGTCACTGGGAGAGTCTTGTCATAAGGAAGCAGCAGAACCACGAGGACTCATGGGCACCTGAGCAGAGGGAAAGGCCAGCATCCCCGGAGGACAAGGCAGTGGTGACCGAGGGATAGGAATGAGGCTAAGATGGAATTCTAGGGACTCCAGTGAAAATACATGGCCCGCAAGCAAGTTTTCCTTCCAAGTTAGGGCGCTACTTGCTGTGTGGGCCCGAGGTTCATTGACATGGCGCTTATGAATTTTTACAGAGGTTTTTTTTTTTCTTTTTGGATTACACCCAGCGATGCACAGGGGTTACTTCTGGTTCATGCACTCAGAAATTACTCCTGGCTATGTTTGGGGGGCCACATGGGATGGTGGGAATCCAAGTCGGGTTGAGCTGCATGTAAGGCAAACGCCCTGCCTGCTGTGCTATCACTCCAGCCCCTCTGTTTTTTTTTTTCTGCCAAACAGAGGGAAGAGACCCTTACTATCAGAAGAGCCCCAGGACAGCCCCCACCTACATCCCAGGTCCTGCTGAGCACACCAGAGTTAGATGGGGGTAATGGCACCATTAGGCGGGGTCAGACCTCCCTGCATCTCTCCGAGGATCCGCATTCCTCACACCTAAGAAGTTCCCTGCCCAGGAAAATGAGCTCAGAGTCCAAAAGCATTTTTCTCTTGTTCAGTTAGGATGCTGGCAATTGCCACAGAAGCAACAAAAGACAAAGGCGGGGTCTGCTATTGCTTCAAATTCCCCTCTATTGAGACTGACCTTAATCATTGTCCCTAGCAGGGCTCTGGTATGGGTGATGGGAATTGATTCTAAGCAGAACTCTCAGCTTCTTTCTCTGGACAGACCTAAACTTGAACCTCATAAAAACAAAGTTCCCTTTCTGTTTTTCACCCATACAGCACTGACACTCAACCTGGTCAGCAGATGAGGGACAAGGTGCCCTGGGTCCTTCCTCATGCCCTGCACAGCCAGGCCCCCTCAAAATCCCATCCACCTCAGCCCTCTGCCCAAGCAACTCAAAAGCAACCTTTTCAGCAATTGTTTAGTCCTGCACTGTTTCCCAATGCACTGCGTGTTTCTTCAAGATATGGGGTTCACTGGGTTTCAGCAGTGCTCCACAGAGACTACCACTCTGGGCCTGGGGCTGGACCCAAATGCATAGCGCCCCCATTCCTTTCATCTCTCTGGGGAGTATCTAGTTGGCAGGTCACCTGTCGGGCTCCTAGGATGGTGAGGTTGAGGTGGCCCCTCAAATGAGTCATCGATGGGGAAATGCCAGCCCCAGGAAAATGGGGGTGCTCTGCTTATGTCAGCTGAAGTCTGCATCCACCTCTTGTCTTGGGGAACCACCTGGACTCCAGCTTTCCCAGTCCCTGCTGGCCATCAGAGGGACTCGGTGCCCAGGTGGACACCTCTGTCCTCAAATTCAAGAGCTGCTGAATAGGGATGTATGGACTCCTCACATCAGTCCTAGATGGCAAACACAGAGTTTTTGCCTGCTCTCCCAGGAGTCAAGCATGGGCATTTCCCTTGCAGCCTGGATCCGGGAGCACAGAAATCAGGATGCTTCCGGGGCACCAGTCCTGCAGAAACTCCTGCTGCATCTGTGATGCCTCCTGCGGGGTCGCCATTCACCATTTTCACAGAAGTAAAATCCCAACAGTGGTGCCTGGCAACTCCCTTACCCTGGGGGCACACCTTATGGCCTTTGACTGCCTCCTTCCCAACCAGGTCAGTGCCCAGGAGGTAAAAGACTAGTACTCAGGTCCTTGATTTGCTGACCAGGGGATGGGTGACAGGGAGCCTTGGGGCATCAGATACTACTCAGGGCTCCAGTCACAGGCACCTTTTTCCCACGGCACAACAGGGATGAGGGAATGTACTGGATGCTAGGCCAGCAGCACAGCCACAATTTTCTGCCCCATGTCCTGTGACCTGGGCTAATCTCACACTCAGTCTTGGGCAGTTCCCTTGTCAGATTCTCTGATCCCCACAGGACCCCCAAACAAGCTGGCATCCCTAATAGGTGTCTTTCTCTGCCTCCCTGCTCTCCCTGAAGGCATGTCACAGGTACCCGCAGGGGTGATGCTTCCACAGTTGCCCCCTGGTGCTAGCCATCAAAGGCCTGAGCTTCCTCCTTCTGGCTTCAGTGCCTATCTCCTGTGCCTGCCCTGGGCCCCTGCCTCTACAGGTACCAAGGCAGGAAGGGCACCCTCTCGGGGTCATGCCAGCGGGGATCCAGATCTTCTCCATGCCCAAGGGACAACCCAGCTCCACCTCCAGGCCTGAGAGGGGTGAAGATGATGGGTCGAGTCCACCATGGGCTGTGCTTGGCTCCCAGACAAGGCACCTTTGATCCTCGATTCTTGCTTTGCTGCCTCACTGCCTGGGATAAAGGGGGCTCCCTCCCGTCCCCCACTCACCCACAGAATGAGTGAATGCTCAAATCCTCATTCTACAGAGACATTTAGAGATTGGCTAGTAAGGAGCTGTCCAGGGCTCCAGGAGAAGCTGCAGAGTTGGGGTCTCTGAACCACAGCCAATGGGGACACTTCCCTCCTGCCCCACATGGAAGGTTCCTTTCGAGACAAGCTGCTTTCTCCTGTTTCTTGAGGAGAGAAACAAGACATTTCTCTTGTGAATGTTGTGAGTCTCAAGTTTGTTCTATGGGACAGGAGGGAAATCCCTGGAAAGGCCTCTGTGCTTTCTGCCTGACCCTCTGAGTCCCAGAGTGGGAGAGTCACCACCGCTGGCGACGGGGCTCCAGTTGAAAGTGCTGCAAGGCCCAGGGAAGCCCTGGTGACCTCCCAGCCCTGCTCTTACCATCCTCCGTCTCCACAAAGACGCGGAGTCCCAGGTCCTGGTTGCGGGTCAGCAGCCAGCGGTCACTGGCTGCTGTCACGTCCAACACCAGCCAGCCCTCGTCCCCAGCTTGGAGCGTCTGAAGATCCAAAAACAACAAGTCAGACTCCCTGTGGACATGAAAGAACAATTAACGGGGGCTGAGGGTGGCACCGCTGCCCACTTCCAGTGCACCAAGGATGGGTTGAGGGGGGGCGGTCTTTGCCTCCCTGGCTCTGGGTGGGACCCTTCATGGGCCCGTCTCACTCTACCCACAGTGCCTGCAACTCTACCCTGTACCACCCCAAGCCCCGTGCTCTCCCTGGAAATGAGTGCTGAGTCTATACATAGAGGGATGACTGCACCCATGTGCAGGTGGGGAAACTGAGACTCAAGCTCAACACTGACCAAGGTCCCATGGCCAGGACAGAGGCTGGGCCTCTCCTTGTAAGTCCTCAGCCAAGTGTCTATCATCCCCGAAGTGGGCACCTGGGCGCTCCCCTGTCCCCCAGGAAATGCCACCAGACGGGCACCTGTTGGACTGCTCCCTGACCACCTCGAACATGCTGACGTGGAGGGTCTGGTTGAGTGGACGGGAGCTGGGCAGCTTGTAGATCCGGAACTCAGCGGCTGTGACTGCCTCCCCTGCCGGGATCTGGGTCATGTCAAAGAGGAACTCCTTCCAGTGGGGCTCCTGCTGGCCCAGGGGACGGTCACGCTCCACTGAAAGGCAAAGTGGGGTTACTCAGGGGGTGCTGGGCTCAAGCTTGGGTGGGCAGAGTTAGGGGAACCTGGGGTTCCAGACAGGATGGGTGGACCACCCTCTTCTGGGGTATGGACACAGCCCTAAGCTGTCTTGGGGGGTCAGGGGACGCCTCAAGACTGTGCAGTGGGGCAGGCAGGAGGTCCCAGCTCAGGGCAGGTGCCAGCTAGGGCAGCTTCCTTCTGGCCCCTCAGCCCCTCACCCAGCCTGCCCCCACTTGGACCCCTATGCTCTGGGACCCAGAGGTGAGGCCTCAGGGCAGACCCTGCCTGGGGTGGACAGTGGGGGGATGGGGACCATGAACTGCAGCTGACACTGCAGCCCAGTCCTGAGGGTGATAGAGAATCTGCCACGATGTCCAGGAAGAAGGTCCCTGCAGAGAAGGGGCCAGCATGAGCAAGGGCCTAGAACTCTGGCGCAGGTGGTGCAGGCAGGGAACCCAAACATAACATGCTGCAAGGCTGTTGGGGCTCGTGGGAAGGAAGGAGAAAGGTAGGATCTGAGCAGGCTTCCTGCAGGAGAGGACATCTGGGCTGGCCTTGAAGGATGGGGCAGAGTCTTGGGGGTGAAGGAGCACGAAGGAGTTCTGGGGAAAGGGCACATCACCCACAGATGTGGGGCTCAGGGTGTGCTGAGTCTGGGTGAAACTGCTCTAAGGAGCCTGGGTTCTAGCCCATGGTACGGGTCCCGGGTAAATGGGGGCAGTGAAGCAAAGCCTGGGGGAGGGAGGGCACAAAGGCTGGTGGGGGCACCTGAGGTGGGGCCCAGAGGTGGGGGGTGCTGACAGTCAGGGCGGAGACCTTGGTAGTAAGCTCAATCCCACATTTTCCCGCTGCCCGGAAATGCCCGGGACAGTCTATTTCGGGCGCTCACTTGGCCTCCTGTCCCTTTCACACACTGAAAATCTCTGTTTCCAGAAAGCAGGGGCGGGGGCCACCCAGCGCCTTCCCCCAAGCCCAGCACTGAGATTTTAATGACAGGTCTGAGTCTTTAAAAAAAAATTCCCTCTCTGGCAATTCCTTCTCTGGCCACTGGGCTTTGTGACCTCAAGTCACCAGGCTGGTGGCAGGGCCGGATGTGGGGAGCACTTCCTGCCTTGTGGTGACAAGGTTGAGGGACAGCCGGGCACAGCTGTGTGTCGCAGGCTGCAAGCAGGCAGGGATGTGCTCTCCATGCACAGACCAGGGAGAGGGAGCAAAGACCCCATGTGACAGGGGCTCAGCAAAGGCCTGTCCCCAGAACCTGGCTGTTTTCCAGGCTACCCAAAGCAGCTGGGGTGGGGTCCACTCCCTGGCAGGGAGGGAATATCTACATAGCTGTCCCCTCCCCCATCTCTCCTGCAGCTCTGGTGACAGTCTCATGACTCAGGGTGGGCTGGTCCCTGTTAGGTGGCTGCGTGGCACCCCTGCTCTGGCATGAGCCAGGTCCAGCTATGGACTGTCACCAGGGGTGGCTCAGAGAGAGGCCAGGAGGCTCAGAATTACTGTTCCACCAACAGACAACTCATCTGTGGAAAGACAGGTGATGTGTCCTGGGGGCTCCCTGGGAAATCTGTCTGCAGGGTGGATATCCATGTCCTCTGGAATCAGAGACAGAGGGAAGCCCAAACCTGCCTGCTCTGCCCCTCTGTCCCTGACCTGGGGACTGCCAACTCCTAACTTCCATCCTGTGACACCCATCCAGGGTGCCCATATAGGGATGAGCCCAGCCTGGCTACTTGCCACCCGTACTGGAAAATGATTTTTCTCTGAAAATTTTATGTCCTCTGAGTCACGGAACTGGACAAAGAAAGGCACTTCTTTCTCTGACGGCCGTGGGACCTGAGAGAGACCTCCTGATAGTGTGCAGCTCTCTCTGACCTGTTGCTTTGAGTTCGGAGAGCTCTTTCCCAGCCTGAAGGCTCCGAGGAAGTAGCTTCTGCCACCTCTTTCTCCCATGTTCGCTGTGCAGACTAAGCTTGCTTTGCCAGTGAGGCAGCTTGAAGCAGCCAAGAGCTCTGAGCAGTGACCTAGGCCCTCATGTGCTTCCCTCCCAGCCTGCCTCCTCTTCTGAGGCTTCAGAGAGGAAACTGCCCAGCTCTGTCAATGGGCAGGCAGTAGTCGGTTATATGGTTATTATGCAGGAATGTGGGATGAGCCTGACTTGCTGTCTCCCAACCTGTGATACCATCAGAAGGCCAAGGAGACCAGGGGATGGAGCAGAGGGGAGAGTGATGAACCTTTTCCCAAAATAAACGTGTTGACTAGCCCATCGCTTATTAGTTCAGTTTATAAATAATTCAGTTGGGGTGGTAGCAAACCCAGGAGTACTCAGGGTTTACTTCTGGCCCCACACTCAGAGATTTCTTGTGATGTTCAGGGGACCATAGGTGGTGCCAGGGACTGAACCAAGTGAACTGTGTGTAAGCAAGCACCTCATTCCCTTAAACTATCAGTATATACCCAACAGTTCAGGTGAGTTTTTTTTTGGAGTGGGGAGATAAGGGGGTGTTGGGCCACACTCTGCAGGGCTCAAGGCTTACTCCTGCTCTGCGGTCAGGGGTCACTCTTGGTGGGACTTGGGGAACCATATGGGAGTGCCGGGATAGAACCCAGATCGGCAGTGTGCAAAGCAATTGCCAGGCTTGCTGTACTGTCTCTCGGATTCCAACAGTTCAGTTGTGATTTTTTTTAAAATTTCACTTATTTGTAGCCACTTTTAATAATGATATGTCATGAGAAAGCAGCATACCATCAAAAGCCATTTCAAAGGAAAGCTTTACTTTTGCATGGTGTACGGCTTTGAAAAATAATTATAAAAAGAACATAGTATTCACCCATGCTTCAACAGTTCAGATTTTAAAAAACAAATCACATTCTTGGTTTTGTCTTTTTTTGTTTGTTTTTGTGATCAAATCCAGGGCACCAGACATGCAAGGCAAGCAGGCCTCTACCACTGAGCTACTTCTCCCGAGACACAGTTCTCTGTTCTGGGCATTGAGGTACAGCAGTGAAAAAGTGGAGTCAGCACTTTTCACACAGGAGTTAAACTATAATGGAGGAGAAAGAAACAGAACAGGCGTGTAATGTCGTTTCTATTATAAGTAAGGCAGAGTGGATTATGGACTCAAGAATAATGCAGAGAAGAAATGGATATGCTCTTCAGAGGGTACACAGTTTGGTCTGTGGGAAGGAAATAGATAAGAGTCAACAAGACATTCTCACATGTTGCTGGTAGCAATGCTTTGGATAGCATCTGGCACTATCCTTTTGAAATACCCTGGCACAATTAAATGCAAACTTATCTTTGAATACAAAAATCCCGAAGACACACCGGCAAACATATGAAAAGATATGCACCAAGCCAATCACTGGGAACAGGGGCAGACCAGGCTACCTCACAATTCAACTGGCACCTAGAATTTTATTTTCCATACAATTATAAAAGCTGCCCAAAATGTTCAAACTCTGAACCTGTTTGGGGGAAACAGCAAATGAATTAGTTTTTCAAACAGCCTTCTTGTGGCTTCCGGAACAATTAATAATCAGGATTCATCAAGTCTGCTAACAGGATTTTAGTTCTCCAGCCCATGACAAAACCAACTCTGGATGCCCATCTGCAGGGAGGGCCCGCTGTGGGCTCAGGGCGCCTCCAGGCCAGCCAGCCCAGTCTCTGACTTCAACTTCCAGTTGTCACGCACTGTACCCACCGCCCCACACCAGCCAGGCCTCAGCTCTTAGTCTGCCAGACAATCAAGTTAGTCTTACTGAGATTTAAGGTCAGAGTGGCTGCAAAGAGAAGAGAACTTTCTGGCAGTTCTGAGGGTCTTTCCTGCCCTCAGACCCTTCCCAGTTAACCCCCAGCCCATATGGCGCCTCAGTTGGACTCTGTTTCAGGCTGGCCCATTCTCGGGTCTCCTGGACCTTCTGGCAGATGGCTTCATTCCCCAGACTCTCCTCAAAGCCGCTCTCTCCTGGATTATCCCCTTCTACCATGTCTAAGGCTACTTCCCTCAGCCCAGCTCCCTACCCTCTTACCCTATCCAGACCAGCTTGGTGGTCCCTCATTTCCTGGCCAGAGTTCATGTCCCTGGCTCGCTTGTGCAAGAGGATGGTGAACAATGTGAAGGCAATAATATGAGGGGAACATGGAAACTTCCAGTGGCCTGACCAAGCCCCTTGTACTTGAAGGACCCAGAAAGAAAGCCCATATTCCTTCCCCTCTCATTAGGACAGCCCTTGGGGTCCAGCATCATCACTTCCCTGGAGGGGCAACTCTGTTGCTCCGGAAATGGCTCCCCTATCACAGCAGGTCCCCCCAGAAGGCACCCTATTTCCCCTCTCCTTGGCCTGTTCCCTGCGGGGCTGGGGGGTGAAGGGGAAGTCAGGCTGCCCCAAGGCCCGGAGGGGGAACAGGCTGTGCCTGTCTGGCTGGTCCTGCCAGTGACCAAGGCACTCAGGCAGAGGGAGGCTCACCACCTTTGACCTAAAACCAGACCCTATGCGGCCCCTGGAGGAGGCGCAGCCCCATCACCTACTGAGCCTGCACCCTGAAGGGCTCCCCCACCCCGAAATCCCAGTGCTGCCCAGGGCCCCAGGCTTCCTCTCTGAGGTATCTTTAGTCCATTCTCATCAGGAACTTTTTCAAGAGCTGTTTCCATAAATGACTCTGTACTCATGATTACCGGGCTGGGCCCAGACGCTTCCACCCCCAAATTAAAGGGGAACACCCGCATGGTGTACCACATCAAGCCTCCAATGCCAAAAATAGACCCAAGGAGCTGTGAGTATGGATGGACTTAGCCTCAGTTCAGAGCCGGGGAGTCTTCCAGAAGGATGTGGTCAGGTGACACATCCCCACTGCCCCAGTAGTGGGTGGAGACTGGGTGGCCCTCCCCACCCTGCACCTCACCCCAACTTTTGATGGGAGCTGGACCAGAAGGGCAGAGACTTGCCAGGGTCATGTGTCAGGTTAAGGCCCTCTGTGGGGACTCTGAGTGGAAGCCCACAAGAAAGGAACAGCCTGAATGCACCTCAGGATGGTGGAACTAGGGCAGGGGTCACCGGTCTACAAAGTCCTCTTGTCACCTGGTGGCCTGAGGACCCTACTGAAGCCGCCTTCCTCTAGGCAGGATCTATGGGGGCTAGGACTGTGCCTACTATCAGCAGGAGGGACCAGCTAGCTTCTGTGACCGGGCCAGGCCCAGTATTCCTCTCTCTCCCTGCTTCCTGCTACTCCCAGCCTCCTCCACTCTGGTCCTCAACTGTCTGAGCACGGTCTGGGGGTTGGTGGGAGTTCGATGAAGACACAGATTTAGTCTCTGTTCATAGTTTCTGGGGAGAAGAAAAGAGGAACCAGATATGGTTCTCAATCAAAGTGGCAGAAACAACTAGAACCTTAAGAGAAATACACAACAATGAAGAGCCCTGGGGAGAAAAAATCAGAGAACACATCTAGTGGTGGAATTTGAATTTGAGTGTGGAAGCATTCTGACACGCAGGCACAGAGAAAGGCATAGAGCTGTTGGGCATTGTGCTAGGTGCCATGTCTGTGATTCCCACTAACATTTGCCCAACGGTACCACTAACGACTGCTACCTAATAAATCACCCCAAACACAGCAGCTTCAGACAACCACTTTCTATTTTACACAGTGTCTGATGGTCTGAAATCATGGCAGTTAGCTGGGTGGGGTGGCTCAGAACTCTCCTGAGCTAACAGTTAAGCTCTTAGCTGGAGCTGCCATGTTGAGGATTTGCAGGAACCAAAAGATCCACTTTGGAATATAAAGAAATATAGTGAGGGAACAACGAATGGTCAAAGTTATCAGAACTGGAGATTTTGTTTATAGTACTGAGCTTACTTTGGGGATGGGGGCCTGCGGACACTGGTGGAGGGAGGCAGACACTCTGGTGATGGGTGTGGTATCAGAATGATGCAAGCATCAAAAGTATAATTAATAGTATTATAAATACTGACACCTCAATAAAAATGGTAAAAATAACAAAAATAAAATAAACAGGGGCCAGAGAAATAGAACAAAGGTTAAGGCCCTTGCCTTGCATAAATTTGACCCAAACTCAATCCCCAATACCCCATTAGGTTCCTGGAGCCCTCCAGGAGTGACCCCTGAGTGCAGCTAGGGAAGCCCTGAGTACAAGTGAGCATGGACCCAAACCCTAAATAAATAAATAGTAAAAGATTCATTTCTAAGTTCAAGCAGATAGTTACTTCCGTTCCTCACCATGCATACCTCTGCACAGGGTTGTTCACACAGAACTTCCCTTATACTAGCAATCTGTATGTGAGGTGAGTGGAAGGGATGCTGGCAATAGAGATGAAGCTGTGGTATTTCAGAACCTTCTCTGGGAAGTGACATGTCTCACTATTATCATATTCTATTGGTCACACTGACCAGCGGGGGGAGGGAGTCAGAGTGAAAGGGAGTATTCACAAGGGGCCTGTGAACCTGTGAATGAGGCATGATTCATCCCCTCTGACAGAGACCATAACAAGGTCAGAGATGTGAATTGCCTTGCGGCAGACCAATCCCTGAAGCACCCAAGGTGATGTTCGTGTCTGCGAGTATCTTCTCCAGAGTCAGTATACTTTCTCTTCATCCATGATCTTGCAAAATTGGGCTATGTCAAGGTTCCAACTGTGTAGCTGAGTCGAACTAGACCATTGGCTGTTAAGACCTGGGCCAGAGGGACATGAGTGCTATTCTGCATGTAGGAACACACAGGGGCATCCCAACCAAACAGTGACACCTGGATTTTCACTTCAGTGGCTGAAGTCCCAAGAACACGTGAGAATATTTTTAATCTCCATGCCTCCCTTCCACCTGAACATGGCCTCTCTCCTCATTTCCTCTAATCCCTCCTTTTCCCCAAGGTCCAGCACACATGTTAGTTCCTCCAAGCCTTCTCTGTCCCCTAGCCAGGAGGAAATTGCCCCCTTTTCTTCTGACCTTGTTTGTCTCCCATAAAAGAGAGGGGCCTGATTTGTCATCATCTTTTTAATTTTGTTTAATTGATTGAGGTACTGTGATTTACTATATTGTTAATGATGATTCCCTGTGTATATAATTCCCACCACACCCATCCCTGGTTTGTTTTCTGAAGAAATGAACATTCATGGACTCTGCTGAGCAGCTGAATGGCCACCATCTCTTCCATTCTGTGACCATTTATATTAAGATCTCCCACTAACAATGAGGGGTCTTGGGCTCAGGCAGTGCCTTTATCAGGTGACAGGATAACCATGAAGAGGAATGGTGCCCAGGAGGAGCACAATAGGATTTATTCAGGAATGACCACAGACCACCCTGCTTCACTACCAGGTCTTTCAGCCTCAGTTTCTTTAGAACCATTTTTGTATGAGGAGCCCTAGACTTTTCAGAAACAGGACAAAGGGTCAACAGCTAAAAGAAATAACTTTCTGTTTCCGGTCCTGTCACAAACCAGCTGGCCTTGAACTAAAGAAAAATAAAAGCTTGGAGGTATGGTGCCGCCAGCAGGTCACTCTGTACCTGTGAGACGTGTGCATCAGCAGCCTGATGGCGCCTTCAGACTTCCAGATACCCCAAAATTGCTGCTGTGCCTTTGGCCAGACCCCAAAAACTTGGGGCAAAGTTTACCAAGAAAGTAAACGGCCAAAAGTTAGGTATGTGGGAGACACACCCACAAACCACCTCTGGCTCAGCTGTATAATTGGAGGCATGGCCTCTCTGGTTCCTGACTGAATTGCTTAATGGCCATGATCCCAGAGACTCAGAAACAAATCTCAAAACCCAGCGGCTTTTGGCAGAAATGCGTCTGGTCTCTGCAGTAGGTTACCGGTGCTGGGCCAACCCAGGTGGGAATAGGTTTCATGCCTTGGCCTGTTCCCCCCGGTGGCCCAGTGGCCGCCATCCTTCAGAGGCTACTGGACAGTCAGGTTTGGGCCCCCAGTGACGAGACGCACAGGGCCTCACGGGATGGGGGTGGAGCCGGTCCCGTCCTCCCCATCCCAACGAGACCCCAAGTCACGCCCATGAACGGCCTCTCTGGCTCCTGATCAAGCTGCTTAACAGCCATGATCCCCGAGACTCAGAAACAAATCTCGTAACCCAGTGGTTTTTGGCAGAAATGTGTCCGGACCCCACAGTATGTTACTGTCGCCAGGTCATCCCAGGGGGAAAGGGTGTTGTCCCTCCACCTGCTCCCCCTTGGCAGCTTGGTGGCTGTCATCCTCCAAAGGCCATTGGACAGTCAGGTCTGGACCCGCAGTGATGAAACTTGTTGGGCCTCACAGGATGGGGGTGGAGCCGGTCCTGGTCTCCCCGTTCCAATGAGACCCCAAGTCATCGCCCACGAACGGCCTTTCTGGCTCCTGATCAAGCGGCTCAATGGCCATGATCCCAGAGACTCAGGAGCAAATCTCAAAACCCAGTAGCTTTTGGCAGAAATCCCTCCAGATTTAAATGTTAAAATTTCGGAATCTCAAAATCACATGGCCCTACTGCAGCCACGCGACATCATATGTTATTCATAACCAGCAATAGAACACAAATTGTCTACTGTTGCCTTTTCAGCAGATCTGAGTGTTGGGGTGAAATCTCAAATAATAATGGTAGGTCTGGTGTCAAAATATTGAATGTGATCAAAGTAGAGAGAGAGTAATGTGGAAATCCCATCTGCCCCACAGGTAGGGAGAGGGTGTGGGATGGGGGTATACTGGGTTTTTGGTGGTGGAGAATGGGCACTGGTAAAGGTACGGGTGTTTCATTGTATGACCGAGACTTAGACCCGAAAGCTTTGTAACTGCTCTCACGGTGATTCAATAAATAAAATTATAAAAAATGAAAAAAAAAGTAAGGTGGAGTTCATGCACAATTCAATCATCTAATCAGTGGCTGAATAAATAGCAGTACTCCTACATAAAAATAAATAAAAAAAGGAAAAGCTTACATTTATTGAACACAATTTTAGCACATTATATGTAAACATTTAAGGTAGTCATCTTACAAGGGAAGAACTATTTCTCTCTCCCATTTGATAAGGAAACAAAGGCACAAAACATTAAATAATTTACATAAAAATACTGGGGCCAGGAATGCAGTTCAGCAGTAGACATGAGGCTTGCTTGCATGTGTGAGGCTCTGGGTTTGATCCCCCGCACCATGATATATAGACACACACACACACACACACACACACACACACACACGAGTCATAACATTGGTCAGGATTCCTGTGCCCCAGCCTCTGGGCGGGGAGGTTTCCTGGATATTAACTGAACCCAGAGGAACAGTGATGCAGTCACAACAAAGGCCTGGCCCACTCCATCTGCACAGGAGCTATGGGGCTGATACTCTTCAGAGTTGTCCCTCCCTGACAAAGGAAGGTTGGACATTTATGCTACACCCTGACAAACCAGCCACTGGATGTACAGCCTCCCTAGAGTGTACCTCCCTGGGACATGAAGCTTTCATGGGTTTAGTGATGGACTTAGCTATGACTCATACACCCGCCAGGCAGTGTAAAGAGTGACTTAATCCCAAAGACCAGATCTGGGAAGAACCATGGGATCTGTTACAAAAAGCACCAGTAAGTGGTGGAATATGGCTCTGGATGCTGGCAGCGTAATCCTAGAACTGTTCTTTGTTGCCTGTCTACAGGTTCCAAATGACTAGGAAAAGGTGCTATAGATAAATAAAGCAGGTGCTCTCTCATGAAACTGCCCGCCACTTAGAGAGAAGTGCAAGGTACTTGCTGTCTCATAAACATGCACTGTAAATGCCTTAACTGTTGCACTATGATGCAGGTATTACTCTGATTTTGAAGGTGAGAAGCGGGGAGGGAGCTGAGATGCAGAGGTTTGAGTAACCTGTTCAAGATCTCTCCATTGTTGATAGCAGACTCCCACCTTCCTCATAGCTGCAGTGATCCATTTTTATATTTTCCCAAATGGATCTGGCTAACACTTTTGGTCAGTCTAACACAGGTTGAGATTCAATTCCCTCCTCTGTCAACTGGGGCCAATAGTTCTTTTCTCCAGAAGGATGAGAAATTAGTGAGGAGATAGGGCCAGCCAGACAAGTCAACCCTCAAGAAGCTGACCTGAGGGAAAGGACCTACTTCAGCTCTTGAAAAGAGTTTGGAAGCCATCGATGAAATGAAAAGACAAGACAACCTACAGAAGAAGAGAAAATATTTCTCTCATAAGGGGGTAACATGCCAAACCTATAAGAAACACATATAACAAAAACAATAAGAAAAATTTCTATTTAAAATTCTGTAGAGGAACATAGTGGACATTTTCCCAGAGACAACACAGAAACAGTGAACAGGTATATGAAATGTTTCTCAACATCCCTACACATAGGGAAATGCAAATCAAAACCATCAAAACTATCACCTCACACATCTTGGAGTGACAATCATTGAAACTCAAGCAATAACCAATGCTTTTTTTTTTTTTTGTCACACCCGGCAATGCTCAGGGGTTACTCCTGGCTCATGTACTCAGGAATTACTCCTGGCGGTGCTCGGGGAACCATATGGGATGCTGGGAATCGAACCCGGGTAGGCCATGTTGGCTGCGTGCAAGGCAAACGCCTTACCCGCTGTGCTATTGCTCCAGCCCCGCAATAACCAATGTTGACAGAGGTGCAGAGAAAAGAGTTCATCATGGTGAACATGATGAGAAAAGCATCATGGTGCCGCGCACTGTTGGTGGGAATAGAAATTAGTGCAACCACTATGGAAAACAACATGAATAGCCCTCCAAAAAGTGAAAACTAAAACTACCATCTGATTCAGCAACCCCACTTGAGCGTGTACTAAGAGGAAATGAAAGCCTGAGAGCTACTCGTAAGTACTCCAGTGCTCGTTCACTGCAGCATTACTCACAACAGCCCAGATGCAGAAACAACCTGTGGACTGCTGAGGAACAGATAAAGAAGTGACAGATTACTCTGGGACTTTTACATATAAGGAAATATTACTCAGCCATGAGAAAGAAGGAAGTCCTGTTATTTGAGATATGTGGACAAACCTTGAGAACATTACGTAAATGAAGTATGCCAGGTACAAGACTACATAAAAACAAGCTGAGTGGCCCAAAAACAAAGAAAATCCCCTCAAGCTTTTATGATCGGCAAGAATTTATTGTTCAATGAGAGACAAAGTACCAAGGTAGTGAGCATGTGTGATGTATTTTGTAAAAGATAATATCACTGCTATTGCTACTTACTGTATTGACAAAATATAGGCTGGGGGGTGACTACATAGAAAGATTTTTAATGGTTTTCTGAGTTAGAAGGACTATTACTAAGGACTTCCAGACCATTCATATGTTTTTAGACATATGGTCTGAATTGTTTGTAATGACTCTATATGGTAGTAATTATCTACAATGAAAAAGCATTGTAAATGTACTGTGTGTGTGTGTGTGTGTGTGTGTGTGTCTACAGCCTGCCCGCCCAAGAGAGTGCACAATGCTAAAGATTCAACCCTTGGCCTCACATATGCAAGGAATATGCTCTACCACTGAGCCAGTGCCCTGGCCAACAAAGAGATATGTTTTTAATGAGATACTCAGTTTACAACACATATTCACCACAGTCTGATTCAGCGCTGCTCACTGCACCTAATGACAGGGCAGGCCCTAGGCTGAGGGAGAGGCAGCTTCGTGCACAGGGTGCAGGCAGGGAGACAGCCTGCAGTGTGGCCTGGAGAAAATCACCAGACTTCTCTAGGCCTCTGTTTAAAATGAAGCTGTTAAGGTACCCGGGAGATGAAAATGAAGAAGCACCTGAGGTTTGGGGCAAGTGCTCGCCCCCTCCCCACCCCCTGCCATCTCTACCCATGCCTGAATCTCCCCATGGTGTGGCACTGAGAATGGCTCCACTTACAGAGGAGGACGCTGGGGTCGGTGTGGGGACTGGAAAACCCCGAGCGCACTCAGAGAAGGCAGCGAAGTCCAGATGAGAATTCGGCCCATCCAGCTCAGAACCCCCATTGTGGCCACCACAGTCACTGCTGACAGCTGACTTGGCAGCTGTGTTTATTATTTGTGGGTCCCACCGGAAGTGCAGCGCCATGAGGGAGGGATGTGGCATACGTTGCGGTCAAAGTCCTGTCACTAGAATCATGTCTGGCACAAGCTATTAGTACCGAAGTCTGTGGATCATGTGACCTCCTGGGGGCTTGGGGCCCTGAGGTGAGGGACGAGTGGGAGAGGATGCCTCTCAGAGCCACAGCTAATGAACCAGAGTGATAGGACAGCAGCAGGGCACTTGCCTTGCACGTGGCCAACCCGGGTCCAATCCCTGGCACCCAATATAAGTTCCCAAGCCTGCCAGAAGTGATTCCTGAGTGCAGATCCAGGTGCAAGCACAGGTAACAGCCAGGACAGGCTCACCCTGTCCCACGAGAGAAACACTATTGTGTCCCTGTTCTGCCCAAGGGAAGGAAGTCAAGTGTCTGTGAGGCCGAGCGCCAGGCCAGGCAGGGCCAAGGGCTGTATCCAAGGCTCTGGCCTCCCTGCAGGCACCATCCTTCGGACAAAGCTGCTGAGCGAAGATCAAACTAAGAGGGAGGACCGCGGGGTCTGAGTCTGGGGTGGCTGCTCCGGAACCCCAGGAGGCCGAGGGGAGGCAGGGTGTGTAGGCACAGGTGTGGGAGCCTGGGCGTGGGCGCTGCTTCCCAGCGGCTCTGCTCTTAGACCCCACGGGGCTTCAGGGGCCTGGGCCTCCCAACAAGGAGCCGATCTGGGAGGCGTCTAACCCTGCATCCGCCCCGTAATCACCAGTTAAACTACTCAGCTGAAAGAGTCTTGGGAGCAATTAGTCCCTGGGACAGGGCCGCCGGCCCGCCCACTGCCTGGGCTTCCTCCGAACAAAGCAGTTTGTTGATCCCACAGCCACAGAGGCCCGAGACCCAAGGAAACACGCTCAGCCGGTGTGGGGAGAAGCTGGGACTTGGATGTGCCATTGGCCCTGGGCTGCCACCTAACCTTTCTGAGCCCACGAAAGGGGGCTGGGAAAACAGCTTTCACATGTGACCACATGGAAGAAATGAGGAATTACAAGGTTCTGGGTCTCCAGCGTTAGCTTTCAGCTGGAAAATTGGTGGAGACCCCTTCAGGAATCCTTTGAAAGTCTGTTTCTGGAATCTGCATGTGTTTAAGACACGTGGGGGTATGCCCACCAGGAACACTGAGGCTGGCCAGGAGCTGGGAGAAACGGGGGTCAGCAGGGAGCAGGTCAGGTTCACCCCACAGGATGATTGGATTATTGTCCAATCACAGCCCTGAGAATGCACCCAGGACCGTCCCCGTCCCCCCCCCCCCCGCCCCCCCTGCCTTTGACAAGGAGGGAGCAGAGGCTCAGAATGGGAATGGGAATGGGAATGGGACTCCCAGGCCAGAGCAGAGGTCACAGAGCCAGTCCACCGTGCAGAGGCCACAGGGCCAGTGCCAGGGAAAGAGACCACAGCTCCCTTCGCAGCTCCATGGGGCCCTATGTGCCTTGACCAGGGGCTTTGGGACAGCAGTATAAGGGGCCGGTGGTGATCCCCGGGGGTCCCTTCCATGAGTGACAGTTGGTACTGAGAACCTGGGATCTAGTCCTGAGCCTGGTCTGGGTTCCCAGGCACTGCGCAACCGCTGCCTCCTGCTGCCTGAGTTCCGGACTAGCCCCAACTCTGGGGTGGGGGCATAGGGTCTCCGTGACTGTCCCCTCTTCCTGCCCAGTGAGGAAGTGACGGCCAAGGACCCACAAACCTGCTGTGGCTCATCCTGTGTCGCTGCCACCCTCCCTGGCCACTCTCCCCACCTGGAAGCTGCCTCCTGCTGTGGGATGTGGCCTCCTGGAGCAGCGGATGGAGGGGCCACTGACACCACGAGGGTCCGAGCCGAGGCTGCTCTGCCCAGCAGTGACAGGGCTCCCGTAGGAGACGGGGACAGATGCGAGTCCTGGTGTCCGGGGCTGGGGAGGACTAAGACCGAAGGCTGCAGCCTCCCGACTCGGCCCCACAGTGCTCCTCACCTGCGAGAGCCGGAGTTGGGGGTCTGCCCCCACTGACTTCACAGGGGCACAGCCAGAGGCCGCCAAGGCTCCGGACTGCAGACCAGGGTCGGGGACAGCGCAGGGCAAAAGGCTCCGGGATCTGGAGTCCAGGTCGCGGGGAGGAGGGCTGGGCCCTGCGCGCAGACCCAAGCCGGCAGGGCCTGGACGCTGACCCGACGCTGAGCCGTGTCCTGCGCGCCGGGCCAGGGGTGACCCCTCGGCTCGGCTCCGGCCACCGCGGCGACGCGCCCCGGGCTGTCCCGCCCGCCCCGTCCGTCCACGGCGACAGCCCCGCGGCCCCGGTGCGCGGCGGCGCGTGTCCCCGCCCCCGCCGGCCCGCCGCCGCGCCCCCCGCGCACTCACCCATGTTCACGAAGCTCATGACCAGGTCGGCGCGGCCCAGGCGCCGCTCGAGGGGCCCGTCGCGGCCGCCGCCGCCGGCCATGGCGCGGTAGAGGTCCAGCATGAAGCGCGGCGCGGACGCGGGCAGCCGGGCGGCGGCGGGGGGCGCGCGGGGCCGGGGCCGCCCGGGCAGCCCGAGCACCGCCAGGATCTCGCGCTGCATGTCGCGGCGCTCGCGCGCGCCCAGACGGCGCGACGGGCCCCCGGGCGGGGGGCGCGGGCCGGGGCCGCCGCCGCCGCTCAGCGCGCACAGCGCCAGGCCCAGGAGCCAGAGCGGCCCGGGGCGCGCGGGCATGGCGGGCGGGCAGCGGCCGCCGCTCACCCGGCGCGCATCCGCCCGGGCTCGCCGGCCACGGGGCCCGGCCGCACCTGTCGCGGCTCCGCGGCTCGCGACGTCCCGGGACCCGCGGGCGCGGGCCGCTCCCACGGCTGTCGGGGCCGAGCGAGCTCCGGGGCTGGCGGGGCGGCGCGGCGGACCCGGCCGAGGGGGCGCCTCGACGTCTGGGAGGCGCGGCCCGGAGTGCGGCCGCCGGCGCGAGCCGCCCTCTGAGTGGCGCGTCCCTGGCCCCGCCCCCCGGGCCGACCAATGGGACGGCGGGGCGGGGCCAAGGCCCGGCCGCGACCCTCGAGGGGCCCGGGGCCGGTGCGGCGGCGCGGGAACCGCTGGTACGACTCGCCCGCCGGGAGTGGGCAGTTCGTGCGAGGGTCCTGCCGCTCAGCCGTCCGGGCCGTCAGGGTCGTCTTGGGTCTCCCCCAGGCACTGACTCAGGCGCGGGGTCTGGCTCTGGGCCCCAGGACAGCGGACCCTCGAGCGCCCTCCGCCAGTCCCCGACCCCAGGCTCGGTGCTGCGGGCGGCTCAGGCGCGGCCTAGAAACGCGGCGTGAGTCCCACGTGCCGGGGCCCGCCGGGGTCAGCCTGGCCCGGAGGGTGACCGCACCCCTGCGCGGCCGCAGCCCGGGGTCCTTGTCGGTCCCGGCGGCTCGTCCTGGTCACCCGGTGCCTTCCCCGCTGCGGCCCCGCGCAAACCGTCCCCGGGGCGTCTCCTTCCCGGGTAAAGCGCCGTCGCGGCTCTGCGTGCGCACCGCGGGGCTCCGGCGGCCTCGTAGCGCGCCCAGTGCTGCTCCGGCTGCCCGGGGTCGCGCACAGGCCTCCAGCGCCGCCCACGGGCGCTGGTCCCCTCCCGACACCACCTCTCGACGCCGAGCATCCAGTCCCTTTGCGATTTCACTTGCTTCCCACCCGGACTTGAGAAGACGCCTCGGGGAACTGCACTTGATTCATTGTCCTGTATGCTCCCCTCTCGGGTGGTCCTTCCTCCCCCGTGTTTCTTTCGTGGGGGGCAGTGACGCCCAGACGGAGTTGGGACGCTGGAGGAATTGGCCCGGAACTCCTGGACGTCAGGAACGGTATTGGGAGGCGTGTTCCGAAGGAAAAGGCTGAGTGAGGCCCTGGGAGAGGGGACAGCATGCCGGAGGCAGGTGACAATGAGCACTCTCCTCACCAGGCAGGTTCTCTATCAATCCACGAAAGATCTCACGCTGCTCTAGAATAAAGACCATTTATGCCCTTCCTGAACA
This sequence comes from Sorex fumeus, assembly GCF_029834395.1. Classification (NCBI taxonomy): domain Eukaryota; kingdom Metazoa; phylum Chordata; class Mammalia; order Eulipotyphla; family Soricidae; genus Sorex; species Sorex fumeus. The sequence continues at coordinate 54,563,193 of NW_026606104.1, forward strand.
GGCAGAGCACTGTGGATGAGAAACTCCTCCAGGCTACCCAGACACACAGCTAGGCTGGACAGGTGGCCACGTGCAGGTGAGCTGTTCAGCAGAGCCTGGGTAAGGGGGAGGCAGGTGGGCAAACGACCAAGCTGAGGCTGGAGGGGTGGGCAAGGACTGACCACAGGTGCTGGGCAGGGAGACTAGATGAATGTTCTGGACAGGTATTATGGTGACCCAAAAGGATTCAGGATCAAACCTCAAAATAAATGTGATGTTCTATAAAATTCTCATAAGTCACTTCCCTTCCCTTTCTTGTTCCCACTCAGGGGCAGCAACGCACACCCCTCTGTTTGTGATGCTCACTGGGGGCAGGGTGGAGGGATCACAGACACCCAACTCTGAGCTCTCTGGATTCCCAAGTCAGTTCTTAAATCATTCACTGATACTTTAACCACATGCCAGCTCTGTCTTACTCAATAGGTGCTTGTAAACCCAGAGCATGCGCTGCTCTTTCGCCATCGAAGTGCCCTAGGCCAGACAGCCTGGCTGCAGAGGGACCCTGATTGGAAGGAGGGAGATGGATCAGGGCCTGCAGTGCAGGGGAAGATCCCGTGAAGAGGGTCATGATCCTTCCATGGTGATGGGTTGAGGTCGAAAAAGCTGATAGGAAGTAGAATCCACCGGGGTGGGGTGACTCTGCAGAGGCGCAGAGTGCCCCACTGAGTCAAGGTCTCTGAATCTACTACCCTGGACCCCTGGGCATCCCTTTCTAGTCCCCATTTGAGTCCACATCACAACACGTAGGCCCTCAGACCTAGCTTGGAATCTCAGTTCGGTTTTAGGCGGTGCTGGTCCCCCAGCTAGACGGCAGCAGCTCATTCTGCCTGCTGGCCTCATTCGGTAACAGCGAATCCTTTCAGTTTATTGGGGAAGGGGAGAGCTCTGCTCTTTATCCAGAGGGTCTCCCATGACCCTACACCTCTATGGGCTGCTGGGCTGTGTCTTGAAATAGAGAAAGTTGACAGCTGCCCACTCCCAGGCAGTGCCCGCTCTCCCAGGGGTGACGTGGATGGACAATCATTTCCAAAGGCAGAATGACAGCAGTGCCAACAGAGGGGTCTGTCAACTGCCTAGAAGGACAGTGGAAGTTGGTAGTGACCCCCCCCCCCCATGAGGGAATATCTAGAACTGGGCAGAGTGATATCAACCAATGGCTTTCCCCACCACATCCAACTCTGCAACCATCGAGAAATGATTTATCTCTGAGCTGTTTCTCAACTGTTGTCGGACCAGAATGAATTGGAAGTCTGTAATGGAGATTCAGTGGGAGTGTAGATAGAGCACTTGGCACCATGACAGGAAGAGGAAGCAGAAGCAATTAATGGGGGTTAGATAGTCTATAAAGGCCCTCCCGTTGTTCATCGATTTGCTCGAGTGGGCCCAGTAACGTCTCCATTGGAGATTTTGTTGTTACTGTGTTTGGCATATCGAATACATTACGGGTGGCTTGCCAGGCTCTGCCATGTGGGTGAGATACTCTCGGTAGCTTGCCGGGCTCTCCGAGAGGGGCGGAGGAATCGAACTCGGGTCGCGATAGCACAGCGGTAGGGCGTTTGCCTTACACGCAGTCAACATGGCCTTTACCTTTACCTTTTAGATAGTCTATTTTGGTCGGGGGGGGGGCACCACCAGCAGAACCCAGGGCTTACTCCTGGATCTTCACTCAGAGATCACCCCTGATCATGTTCGGGGGAACATATGGGAAGCCAGGGATCTAGCCTAGGTCGAATGCATGCCAGGCAAATGCCCTACCCTCTGTACTATCCCTCCAGCCAGCCCTAGCTATACTCATTAAATGTTTTGCTCACACTACTAAAGGCACTAATTTGGGGCTGGAATGGTTTGACCCCCAGCATCCCATATGGTTCCCCGAGCACTGACAGGAGTAATTCCTGAATGCAAAGCCAGGAGAAACCCTTGATCATTGCCGACTGTTACCCAAAAACCAAAATAAATAAACATAAAAAAATTTAAAAATAAAGGCACTATTTTTTCCCTTTATAAAGATAACTTGCTTGGACCACACCCAGTGGTACTTAGGGCTTACTCCTGGCTCTGCACTCAGGAATCACTCCTAGTTGAGCTCAAGGGACCATATGTGGATTGAACTCAGGTTGGCCTCATGCAAGGCAAGAACCCATCTTGCTGTGCTATCTCTCTGGTCCCAGATTTGTCTGTTTTGTGCAGTGCTGTTATTCACAGTCTTGTCAGATAATCTGATCCCCTTTAAAGTGATTTCTTTTTTCCCCTCATTGCTTGGGGGAGCATGAAGTACCAGAGACTGAACCCAGAGTTTCTGCATATAAACTTTAAGTTATCACTCCAGCCCTCTATTTCTTTTTTTCAGGGACAGAGAGTTTGGGTCACACCCAGTGGTGCTCAGGTGAGCGTCTGTGCTCAGGAATCACTCTGTGGGCCATGTTCAGGAGACCATATACAGTACTAGACATAGAACTGTGCTCATAAATCTTGCAAGGCAAGTACCTTACCTGCACTATCTCTCCAGCCCCCTGGTTTCTTTGGGATAAATTTCCAGAGATGAGCTGTTTTGATCAAAGGGCATAAACTGACCAGGGCCCAGTAGTAGAGCACATTCTTTGTACATGTGAAACCCTGGGTTTGATGCCTGGCACTACATGGTCTCCATGAATGGAGATTGGTAAGTCTTTGGAGGCACCAAGCACCTCCAGGAGTGTCACTAAAAAGGGGAGGGGACAGAGATGCCCATTCCTTTCCACTTGAGCCAACCCCAGGCACTTATGTATTTGCTAAATACACATAAGTAAGTGTATTTAGCCAAATACAAAGCCAAACTGATAGGTCAAAACCTCTCTCTTAGGGATAGACATAGAAAGATTGCATTCATCTGGGGGATATAAAGTAACAAAGTATGAGATTAATACCCAAGAATAGCTGAGATCAGCACCAGGAGGATTACTCCATAGCTTAGAGGCCAGCCGGGCATTCTAGAGGAAAGGGCAGCTCAGATAGAGAAGGGAGCACCAAATAAAGGATGTTTGGAGGATCCTCCCAGGAGGGGAGATGCATGTCGAAAGTAGACTATGGACTGAACATGTTTGCCACTCAATGCCTCTTTTGCAGACCACAACACCCAAAAGGAGAGAGAGAACACAGGGGATTTCCCTGCCACAGAGACAGGGGGGATGGGGGGATGGGGGTGGGAGGGATATTATCCATGGAGGTGGAAAATGGGCACTGGTGGAGGGATGGGTATCTGATCATTGTATAATTGAAACCAAAGCACAAAAAATTGTAAATCTACAACTTTAAAAAAAATAAAATAAAATAAAGGGAAAAAAAAAAAACAAAATAAAAGAGCTCTTTTAAATAAATAAATAAATGTCACTAAAAAAAAAAAAAAAAAAACAAAAAACCTCTCTCTTGAGAGAACAAAAGGGAATGCCCTGCCACAAAGGCGGGGTGGGGTGGAGGGGACAGGGTGGGGGGTGATGGGAGGGATGCTGGGACTGTTGGTGGTGGAAAATGGGCACTGGTGGAGGGATGAGTACTCAACCATTGTGTGACTGAAACGCAAGCACAAAGGTTTGTAAGTCTGTAACTGTACCCCACAGTGATTCACTAATAAAAATTTTTTAAAAATCCCTCTCTTATTTCTCACTGCTTGCTTCTGCTTGGATCACTGCATCCCGTCTCCAGGATAGCTGCTCTCCTGCTGCTCTTTGGTCCCTTGCTCAGACACAGATGCCCAGTCCTGTTCTTCCTCTTAGCCTTTCAGCCTGGTGCAGAGCTCACCCGCCTGAGTCTTCAATGCCAGGGGAGCACATGAGTCTGTCCAGTGCAGCTTCTCTCCTGGAGGTCCCTTTATAGCCAATGACTGATGGTGTGAACTATCAATTCAACCTTCTGCCGCTTCTTGAGAGGCCAAGAAGGGAGATTTCTAAAGTGGTGCAGCACAGGTCTAGCAAATGTGAGGTCCTGAGTTTGATCCCCAGCACCACACCCCCCTCCCCATTCTAACCCTGCGTTAGTAGCCCTAGTAACCCCTGGCACCCACCCCCGCTGGGGATGACTCTATAAAAATAAATAAAATGAATACAAACTAGGATCAAATATCTCCTCAACTCTCCCAGATCTTTTTTTTTCTTTGCTTTTTGGGTCACACCCGGCGATGCTCAGGGGTTACTCCTGGCTCATGCACTCAGGAATCACTCCTGGCAGTGCTCGGGGGACCATATGGGATGCCGAGAATCGAACCTGGGTCGGCCATGTTGGCTGCATGCAAGGCAAATGCCCTACCCGCTGTGCTATCGCTCCAGTCCCCCCCAGATCTTTTTTTTGGGGGGAGGGTTGTGCTTTTCTTAGTTTGTTTTTGGACCACATCTGGGAATGCTCAGGACTTACTCCTGGCTCTGCACTCAGAACTTACTCCTGCTGGTGCATGAGGGAATCGTATAAGATGCTGGAGATTGAATCCAGGTCATATGGGTGCAAGACAAGAGCCCTAACCACTGTCTTATCCCTCTGCCCCCTCCCTCCCTGCCCTCTTAACCTAGGTGCTTCCTGCGGTTTCTCTTCTCTGCCACCCCCACTCCCGACTGTGCTTCCTCCTAGTACCACCCCCCCCCCCCCCGCCTCTCCTGATTCCCTTTCTCTGCAGCTGCAGCCCAAACTTCAAAATAAAAATCTACTCTCTCAACCTGTTACAGAAGAACCACCCACAGGGTGCTGCTTCCGAGTGCCTTCTACTAAGAAGTTCCAGGAACACTGCCCCTTTGGGGGGCCTAATGCACTTGACATTAACCGCTTGAATGCCTGCAGTGCTGACACCTGCTTAGCTTTAACTTGTGCTATTCCAGGTGCATAAATGCGTAGCACCTGGAGGTCTGGCAGCCCTGCTCTGTCTCTGCAGTCTGCCCACCCCGCCCATGCACACACACGCACACATTCCCACCACTGTTCTGTTCTCCTGCATGTGCTGCCTTGGCTGAAAATTCCAGGTCCCTTTACAGGTCCCTCCCTCCACTAGCAGATTATCATCCCAATTTACCTTCAGAGCCCAAGCACCTCTGGCGTTTCGACTCTGGGCAATCGGTCAGGGGTTCATAAATATTTGCTGAAGGCACCAGTCTCTGAGAAAGGCACAGCCATCCAATCTTCGAGAATCATGCTCTTAAGAACCATTGCTATCATTCAGATTTGAAGGAATGATACAGAGATTCCTGGGACAGGCAACAACTTAGGGAATTTAGAGCCTTGAAAGCAGTTTAGCAAGAAACATTCAAAGAGCTCCTTTTTAACCCTTTTAGGACAGGAGAAACTTCCCAACATTAGGCATTGAGTATAGCACTCACTAACGGTGCATATAGATTAAGTAAAGTAAAGTAAAGGCCCTCCCGTTGATCATCGATTTGCTCGAGCGGGCCCAGTAACGTCTCCATTGGAGAATTTTGTGAGAGTCCGGCAAGCTACCGAGAGTATTCGATATGCCAGACACAGTAACAACAACGTCTCCAATGGAGACGTTACTGGGCCCGCTCGGGCATATAGATTAAGAAAGGTTAAAACATAGCAGTCAGTCATCACAAATTTGAATTTTATTGATTTGTTTTCTGATAATTCCATTTGCCATTCCTTTAAATTTTGTTGGAGCAAATAATAGGAAACAAATTTGTTATATGCCTGCCTCGAGGGCAAGACTGGAGGGTGAGAAAGATATTGGTGGAGGGAAGGAGACATTGGTGGTGGGGTTGGGTTGGAATATTGTATGTCTGAAACAAATCTATCATGAATAACTTTGTAAACCACAGTGTCTAATAATTTTTTTAAAAAAAGAACCATTATTCCTCACAGGGGAGTTGCAAGTAGATACAGGTTGAGGTGCTGAGGTTGCGGTGGGGGGCCAGCAAGGCCCCCTCTCAGGCGCTGACACTGGTCTCTTGCACACCAGCTTTTGTAAACCAAGAGCCTTCATTACCACAAGGTGAGGGTCACCAGGACCAAGACCTACCTGCCTTTTGCAGAACAGGAAAAGAATTGGTAACTTAGGGACCAGACAGGGAGCCCAAAGGGTTCAATCCCTGTCCCAAAGGGGTCTCCAGGGAACCAGTAGCAATGATCCCAAACACACAACCATGAGTAGCCCTGAGCACCACCAGTTGTGATCCAGAGACAAAAGCGACAACAAGAAGAGCGGAGAAACAAGTTGTCCCCAAGATAGACAGCTCAGGAGTGCAGATTATCCCAAGCCACCGTGCCAACCTAGGCAGTTTGTGTGCTGGGAACCTGCTTCATGCTCTCACGAGATCCTGCCCCGAGCTGCAGCCTCAGGACTGAGTCAGGGCTGGAGGCCGCATGGGTCGGGGCCTATAATGCCTCGTTAACAGATGGCTGAGCAGCCTCCAGGGTGCCTGTCTCGCCTTCCTGGCTGGCTGCATCCCGGATGCTGGGAAAATCCAGTTCATCATGTTCCCAAGATGGGCTTACACAGCAGGAAGAAGCAAATAAATGCAACGAGACAGTCCTGTCTTCATGGGGGAATCTCCAGCCCAGGGCTTAAGTTAATGGACTAAATGCTCTAATTAAAATCAGAGATTGCCGAATGATGCAGTAAGGGAGCAAAGAAAATCAGGAACAAGTGATAAGCTCACTCTACAGAAGGCACTGTCAATCTAACCGGTGGAACGGAAATGGATACAGAAAGAGCGAGGGATTCAGACACAAGAAAGCTGGGGTGACCACATCAATGACCAGGTAGCAGAGATGGTGAGAGAGAAGCGGCAGAGAT